>NC_137866.1:32258274-32405774 GCF_963924005.1 Protomyctophum bolini | reverse complement strand
GGGGCATATTTAGAATGTGTGCAGGCTTGAGTATGTTGAATCTAGTTTTCATTAATGAGGATTTAGTTGACACAATACAAAAAAATGGTGATAGTATTCCATGTGGGGCAGACAGCCTGTCGCAGCTTTGTTGTTGAGGAAAGCGGTAAAATTAGACTTTCGTGGTTGTTTTCACAGTATAACTCTATGGGGACACAAAAGCGACACAAAAGTAGGACCCGGAAGTATCTCAGGAGGGGGCGCTCACGTCATAGCTAAAATACTGAATTGGCCTGTTATAGCGCTGCCAGCAGGTGGACTTCTGCAAAACACATTTTTGACTTTGAATGTCGAATTGCCATTAAAGGCATAATGAAGAAATGGCACCACATTGGCCTATTTTAGCGCCACCAGGAGGGCACAATATCGTACCTGGCCTGGCGGAGACCTGTGCTCAGAGGAACACTTTTTCTAGTTGGATCATGCTCCAGCACTCCAGTTCAGAATACATTTTTAATCCCCATATTTACATGGCTAAACTTAGATCAGGAGCCATATCAGCATATGGATATCAGCTCGAGGAATATAAATTGTTGTTGTGACTGCACATTAAAATTGCTGATTAAACATGCATGAGCACTTCGTGCCTCGCTGCCTCTCCGTCTCCGTGGCAGCCGAGCAATCACTACCTGCACGTCACACACAGCGGTGGAAAAAACTATACTCATGTGTTTCAATACTGCAATATAGAAATACTAAGTAAAAGTTCAGAATTCAAAATCGACTTGGGTAAAAGTACAAAAGTATTGGTATCAAAATGTAATGAAAGTACCAAAAGTACTCAATATTATGACTTATGTCACATGCGTCAAGTTTTCAAATGTATTACAATATTTTGAAAAATCTACAAGCTCACAATGCGTCGCACCGTGACGCATTGTGAGCTTATAGGCTATTTTTAAAAGGCAGAAATGTATAGGCCTATAAATTTTTTTTAAATAGCCTATATAGGGCTGAAGTGGTTAATGTATGTTTTGTAATAATAATCAAAATCTACAAAGTATATATAGGCCTATAGTAACTACAGTTTTCAAATACATGTAGTGGATTGAAAGTACATTTTTTGGTTCCGAGATGTAGTGGAGTTGAAGTAAAAGTATTGGATGTTGGAAATACTCAAGTAAAGTACAAATACCTAAACATTGTACTTACGTGAATGTACTTAGTTACTTTACACCATTGCACATCAACGTAGCAAAGGCTAAGCAAAGCAAAGCTGTGCACGCCCATGATGCTTCCCATCTGAAGTTGAACAACTTCACATTTCTCTCTTTTATCGGAGCGCTAAGCCACTCTGCGTTCCAAAAGACTGATTCAATCTCTTGCAAATGGGGTTCTCCAAGAGTGTCTTTGGCGAATTTAGCGGAGGGGGGTTTGGAGGGGTTCACTGGCGTGGAACGGATGCAATAAACCCCTGACCCGCTGGCTGATAGGATAACTTTATCACGCAGTACTTGCAGGAAATGCACCGATTGCACCACAGGATTCCATTAGGCTATGCCAGCCTTCTTCTACTGCAAGCGCACGCACACACCCAGTTTGCTTTAACCCATTTAGGCCTGACGTCGACATTAAAAAAAAGTCTTCTACATTCTGACAGTTTTCTGTAATACTATATGTTTCTGTATCAGTGGTGCTCAATATTTCATGTCAAGGACCCCAAAAATTATATGTAATTGGCCATCGAAACCCATCTGAAAATATGTTATTCCAGGAACCCCTCAGAAGCAAAGATTTGAGTTAAAAACGTTCGCTCTGAAAGAATATATTCAAAGATTTGTGCCGCATTTTCACGATTTTTCAAAAATAGCAGACCTACAAGCTCATAGCACGGCACTCGGTGCCGCGCTATGAGCTTGTAGATCTGCTATTTTTCAATAGCTAAAAGCATAACATAATGCTTAAAACACTAAAAGGGGTTCCCACCCCAAAATGGATTAAAGGACAACCATTTTTCAACCTTATCTTCATATAATTGGTCGTCACTAATGCTCATTATAATATGGTTAGTATTTTTGAGTAACCCTGTGTCTCAGTCAGAGGAAGGCTGTGGACAGTTCAGAAACCCGCCTACCACATCATCAATGGGGAATCCAAGCTAATGGAAACGGCAGGCTTTCTATTCCTGGAAAGTTTGCGTAGAAGCCTGTTAATAAAAACTAAAAACCTGCTGTCACTGATAGGTGAAAGTGGCTCAGGGGTAGAGTGGCCAGCCAGTGAAATAATATATATTCCAAAAATTGCACATTTTACAAATACAAGCTCGGCTGAAGTTTAAAATAATGGTTAAAGTGGTTAAAAGCTGTGACACAGATGTCTTCCCATGGGTTAAGGTTGTCCATCATGTCCAATAACAATCCTGTCTCTGCTATATGAGAGTCTTCTTTTGGCTGCAATTTGGCTGCAATCCATGACCCACACTGTCTGCCACAAGAGAAAGCACTGAATAGGGAAGTGACAAACGTTGTCTTTAGACATTTCTTGATCCATCGATCTCCTTATTCCTCCCCGATGTTATGCACTCCTTGTTGGCAGAGGCAGAGCTCCCAAAAACATAAAGGTAGATATTTTTGAATGAATGCGCTATCTATTTTTGTGACACCTGCCTACACAATACTCAACGATAAAGAAAGTGCCCTTGCCTAGAGTAAGTATATTCCATGTCTGGCAGTTCCGCCAGCTCAGTGGCCTTGTGGTGAGTGTGTCCGCTCTGAGACTGGGAGGTCTGGGTTCGATCCCCAGCGGGGTCATACCAAACACTCTGAAAAATGGGACCCAGCGCCTCTTTGCTTGGCACTCAGCCTCAAGGGTTCAAAGGGGTAAGTCTGTGCGACATACTAGTGTCATGTCCAGGGAGTTTACTTGTACAGTACATCATGTCCAGGGGGTGTACAACTGTACTGTACTGTACATGTACAGTACATCAAGCTGCCTCACGCTACAGAAACAGTTCCGCCATATCAACAGGATCTACATAATCCACATTTGGCAATATTAGCTACTATCATATCAACACACTTACTTTAAATACCACACTTCTGGAAGCATTAGGTACCCTGATCATATCAACAGTACCTGAGTAGTTGCTGGCAATCGTCAGTAAATAGAATTGTCAGCCATCATCAGCCACAGCGCTAGCCAAAAACAAAAACAAAACCTTGTGCCCAGAGATGGTGTAGTTGACTGCGGCAAGAATGAGTTCGAATGAGTTTTTGAGGGGCGCTAGCACCTCATATGCCCAGCTTTGTGTGTCTGTGTGTACCACGGAAATGGTTTGATTGGCTGAGCACGGAATGACATGTGTGTAATGTATCATGATGTATGATGATAAGAGCACCCCTCCATCACTTTACACAAGTGGATTTTTGTCATACAACGTTAAATAAGACAAGACAAACACGTTTGTAAATGAGCTAAGAAAGACCCTACGAGTCTGCTGTTTCTGTGTGGAACAAGCTTCTAAATTCTCTTTTCTTGCCCCCCCCCTCCCTTTTTGTGGTTGAAAAATAATTTCAACCACTTTTTTACTTACTAAAATTGTGATGTGACAATAATCACATCACATTTGTAGACTCTCAAGGCCCTATTTGGATAATGGCAGTGCATCCACTGCAATCTTGTTAGAACGTGCGTTATCTGGGCACTGGTCGGAAAACATGGCACTAATGGGTTTTGTGAAACCTCTGAATTAGTCATGGGTGTGTTTTGGTCATTACATTAAGTAACCCGATCTATGGGCTCTATTTTCGTCCATGCTAAATCACGTTGTGAGCTTGTAGATCGGCTATTTGAACTATTTTAAACGGTTTTTCAAAATAGTAAAAACAAAAGTTTAGGGATAACTGGGGTAAGGGGTGGCACAAGATATAGCCCAGAGTGTCTTCTCCCATTCGCTTTAGGTATGCTTAAGCCATAGGCACTTTCCTATTTAGATGACGGATTGAAGTAGACACAAACAATTTTCTGCTGTGGAAAAGTGGAAGTGGAGACACATCCAGTCATTACATATCAACATATCAACACGCTTGCCCTTTCTTCTTTATTTAAATAAAACAAATTAAAGCATGGAAAAGACGTGCGTATGATTGTAATCCATTTGTATCCCTTCTCTCTTCCTTCCTCTCTCCTCACGCTCATTTCTCAGCAAAGAAAACAGGAACTTACCCAATGCAATATATTGATTATCTGGCCTAGATCTCTTTCATTGTTTTAACCTCAATGCGGCATCACCCAGAAATGTCATCAGCTACCACAGGGGTTTCCCCTTGACCCAGGGACCACCATCCTGACTAAGTGCAACCCTCGGCCCACCACCTTTTTCACCTTCGAAATATTGCACGAATCAGAGCCTATCTGTCATTGGACGATGCAAAAATGCTGATCCACACCGTATTTTTTTCTCGCCTTGATTACTGCAATGCACTTTTTTCTGGACTGCCAAAGAAAACAACTGACAGATTACAACTTGTCCAAAATGTGGCAGCCAGAGTTTTAACTAAAACTAAGATGAAAGAACACATTACTCCAGTTTCAACTTCACTGCATTGGCTTCCGGTTGTTTTTAGGATGCATTTTTAAATTATTTTACTTGTTTATAAAGTTCTCGTACCTTCCTACCTACATGGCTGCCTGCCTAGCTATGACCCAAACCGCCCCCTCAGGTCCTCCGCAGCCGACTTGCTTGATATGCCTATGGCAACTAAAAAACACGGTGAAGCAGCTTTCTGCTTCTACTGGCCGACGGCGTGGAATAAACTCCCACTATACCTTCGACAGGCAGGATCTGTAGACATTTTTAAAGCACAGCTCAATATCTACTTCTACACTATTGCTTTTAGTTGATATTTTAAATGATTTGCTGTTATTCATGTCCTCACTGTATTGCGTTACTGCTGTCATTTTATGCCTTGCTTTTCTTTTAAATTTTTCTTCATTGCTCTGTAAAGCACTTTGAGCTGCATTTCATGTCATGAAAGGTGCTATACAAATAAAGTTGTACTATTGTGTCCAGTGGGTCTATCTGACTCTATGATCATACATCAACTCACAACGAACCTCAGCAACCACAACAAAACAAGTCTTCAGTCTTCAATTGAAAATGTACCGAAAACCTCTAGCTTGAACCAAAATTAAATAGCAAATTCACTCATATAGGATCATTGAAGAGATCAAGAGCCACATACAGTACATATTATACTGTTCCCTGTAACTCACATACCTTAACAGCCGATCATACAACACAACATACAAACTGTAGACTCACATCAGCATTCAATTCCAGAGCCATAAACAGTAGATGTGTCATGTCCACCCAGTCATTGGGCCCCAAAATGACAGCAGTACACCCACTTGAATCACACTAGTATACACACAGCAATGACAGGATACACAAGCAGCAGAAGCAAAGAAGCGAAAAAACACATTTCCTACCTTGAGCCCACCTTCTACTTGACTTAATCAGTTGTGTAAGTGATGCCAGGGTCAAACTGTGCAGGCACCCATGGATAGAGAGATAGAGCCTCCGGATGAGCTCTCCAGCGGCGTCTCCAGTCATCATCCTCCATATGTGGCTAGCTTCCCAGTACTTTCCTCCCAGTATCAATGGCACTGGCCAGCCTCATTCTCCTGGCTGCCATCTTCTCACATAGCCTTGGATGTTTAGTATACTGCATGCAGTGCACATAGCATTCTGGTATAGTGCAGTGGCCAGGGATTTATGGCAGGCTCTAGGGTCCAGCATTCACAGCGTGTCACAGGAGGAGAATGGACTCAGGGCTGAGAAGAAGCTGAGCTTGGGGGTTTGGGGTCATCACCCTGGCTTGTGTACCTGTGGAGCAGGTTGAGAGAGACACCACAAGCTTTGAGTACAAGTAGTCTACCGTAAGTAAGTATGGTAGAAAGAAAGAAAGTGAGCTGACAAAGAGCCACAGCCTGTACAACTACTGTACACCCTGTCACAACTCACTAACAGACAAACATACGTACATATAGTCGTATACAGTATACTGCAATAACTGCATCCTTCCGGTCACAACATACATGGCTAGTAGTATACAGTATGTAGGTGTACAGTTTTCGTTTTCAGGAAGTAATAAAAACAAATATTTCTGGACTTTTGATATAAAAACACAGAAATGAGAATTTGCCAAATTTGTATGCCCATATGATAACCACGGACAGGCTTAGCCCCACAAGCAGAACCCATGGTAGTAAAGTTTCTGACATTTTTAAGACTTTACCCATTGGGTCCTGGTTCACCGCCGGGCTGCCACCAGGTATGCACACATAAATATAATGTAAACACGTAAGGAGAAATTAATCTGCGCAGTTTTACGATGTTTTTTCCTGTGATGGCTTCCGAATGTGCGAACTATAAGTACCTATACATACCTCTGAGAATATCTCCTGTGTCGCGGAAGCCGTTAAGTATTTTTAATCTATGTTTGATTAAAAATGTCGCTTCTTCCTACCTTGTTTATTGACACCTCATTGTACCGCCTATCTGGCTAGCTAGTGGCGCTATAGCTATGACGGAGCAGATCAGAGGCAGGGGCGTAGCCCGCAAAGCCAACCGCACATCGGGAGGCGGTACAATAAAACGGTAAATAAACAAGAAGAATCAAAGCGACATTTTTAATCAAACATGGATTAAAAATACTTAACGGCTTCCGCGATATTCTCAGAGGTATGTATAGGTACTTATAGTTCGCACATTCAGAAGCCACCACAAGAATAAAAATCGTCGGAGTGCGCAGACTGACTTAATGAGGAGTTTGTTTATGTCCGCGTTCCAACATTTACACACTAAAATAAAGTAATGTTTAGGGACCCTACAATAAAGCGACAATCAAATTTCATAAAAGCTTTATGTAGGGTTCCGAGAGGGGCTAGGACAGGCTATGGTCTAAAAGTGTGAAAAACGTATTTTTAATTTCACTACGCTTTTAAAGCACCTTTGTTCATTTCACTCTTACTCATGCACGCACGCAAGTCGCTCGCACACACACACACACACACACACACACACACACACACACACACACTGTACACACACTCTCTCTCTCTCTCTCTCTCTCTCTTGCACACACTCACGCACGCACGAGTGCGCACGTTAATGCTTAGCCAACTCACCTGCGGAACACAAACAAACAAATCCACCAGTTTGCTGTCATGAAGACTAATTAACCTTTCTTTCAAACTGTCACACACTTGGCAGTTTTCCCTTCCTAACCACTCCACTCAACTTCCATGAGGTGTAAAGTTAGATTATAAGTTGTTTATTTAATTATTTCACTCGTTTTACTAAGGAGCTTGTGTCTGTCTGTGTGTGTGTGTGTGTGTGTGTGTGTGTGGACTGTGGAGGGGGGATGGGGCGTGGCTACCGGAGGATTTGTTGTGCTGCTTGGAGTCTCAGGGAGTGTCTACCAATTCACATGGTGTCTACTTTCTAAGGGCAGTGGTTTTGAACCCTTGCTTTACATGTCAAGGTCCATTGTCAATTCTGCATTTAAGACAGTGACCACCATTTAATGACAATAGCATCTCAGACCCACATTTTCTCTGAGGATATTGTGTTGTCCTTGAACAAGATGTTGTCCACATGCTATATGCCTATTAATGTGGTACCGAGATAACAGGCATCAATTCTTCTACATTCTCTAATTGTGTAGACTTACAGTATTATAAATGTATGTAATGCTGCTGCAGATGTTTAACAATATTTTTACTATTGAGAGCGTAACATGAAACCAAATGGACCCGTAAGGGTCCGTCGATTTGGTTTAATGTTACGCTATAAAGAGTTGAAGATGGAGTAAAACATGATCATCAGGTATTATTATAATATAAGGAGGAAGAACTTTTACAGTATTTGTTAAAATCATGCTTTTATGTGGACATGCCCACCAGTTCATTAAGTTGTATGCCTGGTTTGCCTGGTGGGTGGTGAGTGATCCTGTGAACTGAAGCCGCACCCACAGCTGTAGTTGTATGATAATGGGGGAGGGGTTAGGGGAGGGGCTGAGTGTGATGACACTATTTTACTGTTTATTTCATTGGCCCGTCAAGGGTTCAGCCTCCAGGAAGAAACCCTAAATACAAAGTTATTAATACACCATTGCACATAAAAATTACTCCAGGGTGTCTAATGAAGTACTGTCACCTCATAGACACATAAAAAACTGGAAAATAAAACAATTGTGACACTCCATCTTTAAAGATCTATAAAGATCAAAGGTCTATTTGGTTACCCACTCATCATTTAAGTTTAACTGGGGACCACCTAGAACCTCCTCAGGGACCACTTGGTGGTCCCCAGACCACTGGTTGAGAACCACTGATCTACCATGTTGTGTTGAACATGAGTGTTGTGTAGAATTCAGGTGGATTTCGACTGAAACGGTCTATGTGCCATGATGTAGCTGGTCAAAATTCACATCTTCTCATGTCCAAGAGACGATCTGTGTTATATCTTCACATACAGTATTAACTTAATATGCTCACTACTCTCAGTTAGGTTGTTTTAAAACCCACTTAAACCTATACTAAAACATGATGGATGGCTGCACGCTCCGTGCACCAGGAGCCCTGGATTTGATGCTGACCTGTTAATGCGTTGAGCTGTTTAATTTAAGTAGTCCAGAAATATGCCGTCACTGCGCCGGCTGATAAGACCACCTTGGAGCTAGTCTTAGCGCAAGACCCACGTGTATGTAACATAGCAGTGTGCCCTGATTGCACAAATAGGCGTAAGATCATTTGGTATTTAGGACATCGTAGGCATGTGGGTGTAAAAATTACAAACGCTTAATGACTGCTAAATCCAAGAAGGATATTTGGGGTTGGAAAAGTTCCTCCCGACAATCGGAAGAGATTATCCGTGTAAGGGGTTCAATGGTGTAATAGTAAACATTTAAAGACGATCAGGGTCTTTATAATTGATCTGGATGGCATGTGGTCACAGACAAGGACCCATTTAGACGTGAGAACGATTCTACAAAATGTCTTCTAAATCATGACAGTTTTCTGAAAAACCCTATGTTTCTATGTCAGTGGTTCTCAAACATTTTCATGTCAAGGAACCCCAAAAATTATATGTAATTGGCCACCGACCCCCATCTGAAAATATGTTGTTCCAGGGACCCCCGGCCCAAAAGATAGATTTGAGTTAAAAACGTAATAAGAACGATCACTCTATTCTGTGATGCAGGTTATTGGCAGACACTCCCTAAGCAGGCTTCACGCGCCCCCCCCCCCCCCCCCCCCCCCCACACACACACACACACACCTGCTCTAGAGTGTTTGTTTGACTCAAACTCCTTCGTGTTTGTTATTGTTAGTAAAACAGTGAAATAAACAAGTTTAAACGTACCAACTTCCACCTCATGGAAGATGAGGAGAGTTGTCAGTGTTGTCAGGGGGTGGAAACTGCCCAGAGACATGACGGTGACAGCAGGAGGAGAAGTTTAATTATCGTCCTTGGAAAAAAAGTCCATTCCCCAAGAGACCAGGTGCGTTAGCTTACCTAGCTATACCTACAGTTAGCTGCTTTAGCATTCATGGTTAATAGAGGTGAATTGTTTGTTTGTGTGTAATGTCATGTCACTAATTATATTTACAAAAAGTAAAATGAAAGAACTAGTCATGATATAAAGCATTGTTTGTGTGCTGTGCCTGTGAAGTGAATAATATTGTGTTTGTTTGCTGTTAAGCAGAAATATATCCCCCATTTAGGCCTGAAATTTTGGCCTCATGTTTCTATATCAGTGGTTCTCAATATTTCATGTCAAGGACCCCAAAAATGATATGTAATATGCCACGACCCCCATTGAAAATATGTTCCAGGGACCCCCTAGCCCCACAAGCAGAACCCAAATGTAGTAAAGTTTCTGACACTTTGATTACTTTACCCATTGGGTCCTGGTTCACGCTGGGCTGCCGCCAGTTACGCACACACAAATACAATGTAAACACGCCATGAGAAAAGCTTCTGCGCGCTTTTACGATGTTTTTTCATGTGTTGACTTACGAATGTGCGAACTATAAGTACCTTACATACCATACCGACACATCTCCTGTGTCGCGGAAGCCGTTAAGTATTTTTAATCCATGATTGATTAAAAATGTCGCTTCTTCCTACCTTGTTTATTGACACCTCATTGTACCGCCTATCTGGCTAGCTAGTGGTGCTACAGCTATGACGGAGCAGATCAGAGGCAGGGACGTAGCCCGCAAAGCCAACCGCACATCGGGAGGCGGTACAATAAACGGTAAATAAACAAGAAGAAATCAAAGCGACATTTTTAATCAAACATGGATTAAAAATACTTAACGGCTTCCGCGACACAGGAGATTTTATCAGAGGTATGTAAGGTACTTATAGTTCGCACATTCGTAAGCGAACACTAGAAACAACGTGGTAATAACGCGCCGATCGACGAAACGATGAGTTTGTTTATATCCGCGTTCCAACAATCGCATTAGAAAATCTTATCATGGCCAGGAACCCTATATAAAGCGACAATCAAATTTCATAAAAGCTTTATGTAGGGTTCCGAGAGGGGCTAGGGACCCCCCAGAAGCAAAGATTTGAACTGAAACTCTGAAAGAATATATATTCAAAGATTTGAGGCAAATTTTCACTATTTTTTTCAAAAATAGCAGACCTACAAGTTTATAGCGCGCTATGAGCTTGTAGATCTGCTATTTTAAAGTATAACGCCCCAAAATGGCTTAAAGGGATAGTTCAGATATTTTGAACTTAAGTTGTATGAAATACTTGCCATTAATATAGTGGTTGCAACTGTATTAATTGATTGCCCGAGTCCCGTGGTGGGAGTTCTGCTCTGGTTTTAGTGAATATTAAGTAGTTCTGGTAATTTTGTGGGGGGCACTGGGGCCACGCAGTAAAAGTAAATTAATCCACAAAACGAATGTAATTTGTATTGTTGACTTTCGTTCAACTTTGACCCCTCCATCACATGGAACTATTTTTTGGGCGTAGTGATATGGACACAAAAAACATGCTTCTGTGTGATAGAAAGGTAAAAAAAGAACGAAAGTTGCACTAATATTTTAGAAATAGGTCAACAATACAAATTACGTTAGTTTTGTGGATTAATTTACCTTTACTGTGTGGCCCCCAGTGCCCCCCACAAAATGACCAGAACTACTTGATATTTCACCAAAACCAGAGCAGAACTCCCACCACGGGACTCGGGGCAATCAATGAATACAGTTGCAACCACTATATTAATGGCAAGTATTTCATACAACTTAAGTTCAAAAAATCTGAACTATCCCTTTAATGCCCTATACTTCTTCATACAAGACTGTCACACTAAAGTATGAGAATAGGCATTTCTACAAGCTATGTGCAAATGTTTCTTTTTAAATACTAAAATAACAATAACTGAACAAGTAGATTCAACTATAATTATTATTATAAGTCAATGTCAAACAATTTACAGTAATACCATATAAAACCATACAATGTAAAAAAAAATACTCTACTAAAGTATATTCATGAAAAATATAGCATGTTTTTGTGTGTTTTTTAAGGTGCTATATAAATTCAAGTTATTATTATTTATGATTTATGAACCCCTAATGGCTCCTGATGTGCAGGTTGGTGCCTTGCATGGTTTCCGCCGTCATCTGTGTATGAATGTATGTGTGAATGGGTGAATGTAATGCACAATCTATGTAAGGCGCCTTGGATAAAGGCGCTATATAAATGCACCATTTACCATTCATGATGTCCGCTCTCCTATATAGCTGTGAATGCTGAACCCTGAAGCCTGCTCTACCGTCCCTGGCCCCACTGTGCTACACCAGAATGCTACGTGCAGTGCTAAACATCAACCAGGATGAACACGTTACCAACATGCATCTGTATGGAGTGATACCGAGGGTGGGTGAGAGAAGATGGCCTCCAGGAGGAGGAGAATGAGGCGGTACCATTGACACTGGGATTAGATGGTAAAAGGTGCCATTTATATAGCGCCTTTATCCAAGGCGCTTTACATATGCATTACATTCACACACACACACACACACACACACACACACACACACACACACACACACACACACACATTCATACACTGATTGCGGCGGAAGCCATGCAAGGTACCAACCTGCACATCTGGAGCAATTTTGCCCAAGGACCTGCTCTACCTCCTGAGCCACAGTCGCCACAGTCGGGATGTATGGAGGATGGAGAGGACTGGAGACCCCGCTGGAGGGCTCATCTGAGGACCAACTAAAAGAGGACTGCTCTATCTCTCTCTATCCATTGGTGGGTTCCAAACTTTGACCCTGCTGGCCGCCATCCCTTCTTCTACAACTGAAGTAGAAGACAGCTCAAGGTACGAACCCTTTTCCCCATCTTTGCTGCTGCTGCTGCTGCTGCTGCTGCTGCTTGTGTTGTAAGCAAATTAAGCTGTGTGTACACTTCAAGCTGTTGCTGTGATTTTAAGACGCAATGATTGGGTGGCAATTAATGAAACATGTTCAGTCAGTGACTGTTTGTGTCTCTGGGATTGGATGCTGCAGTCTGTGTTGTGTTGTGTTTCTGCTCTGGGATTGGACGCTGCAGTCTGTGTTGTGTCTGCTCTGGGATTGGGTGGATGCTGCAGTCTGTGTTGTGTCTGCTCTGGGATTGGGTGGATGCTGCAGTCTGTGTTGTGTCTGCTCTGGGATTGGGTGGATGCTGCAGTCTGTGTTGTGTCTGCTCTGGGATTGGGTGGATGCTGCAGTCTGTGTTGTGTCTGCTCTGGGATTGGGTGGATGCTGCAGTCTGTGTTGTGTCTGCTCTGGGATTGGGTGGATGCTGCAGTCTGTGTTGTGTCTGCTCTGGGATTGGGTGGATGCTGCAGTCTGTGTTGTGTCTGCTCTGGGATTGGGTGGATGCTGCAGTCTGTGTTGTGTTGTGTTTGCCACTGAACAAACTGAGTTGTTGTAACAGAGAATAGTATTATCATGTGGATCTTGGCCACTTCAATTAGCCTTTTAAATTCAAGCTAGAGGTTTTGGGCTTTCACATCATTTCAAAATGAAGACTGATGTTCATCTACACTACAGTTAGTAGATAGTTAGTGTTACTAAGTGTGCGGCTGCTGTGTTGTGGGTGTGTTGAAGATTGTGTGTTGTGACGGCTATTGTTTAATGACTGGCTTGACTGCAAAACTTATCTCTATGTACTGGTCAATTCCTCATGGCCCGCCGTGGCCATAATTATTTATTTATTTATTTTCTTGCTCTCGCTCTCTCTCTGGTTGGTTCATATGACGCTGGCTTGTGTCAACACCTCTGTCAATGTTGGCCTTTTCTTAAGTCCTGCCAAGCATGTAGCCTCATCCTAGCCTCTCTCTCTCTCTCTCTCTCTCTCTCTGTGAGAGAGGGACACTTCCTTTGTCTTATGTGTAGGACATAGTGATGCGTGAGTTCATACATGTCCAAGCACCCAATTATGTGTGACAATTAATCATAAACTTATATTTGTAATCGTTACAGCCCTACCATTTGGTGTAAGAGCGTATGTCCTTATTATGGAGAGAAAGTGTGGGTACCTGAGCAATAAAAAATAACATACAAAACATAGCGGCAATACAAAATGCCATCCTACAATATTTAATACAATTAAGTTTCAAAATACATTTTAAACCCATGTCCTGCTTTCCTTTTTAAATATGCTTTATTTAAATTATTCATGGCACTCATATTACATTGAGTTTGGCAGTACAGTACGAAGGAATTGCAATATACACACACAGAGTATTGGTATCAGTTTTTCTGTCTTGAGTCCAGGGTTCTCTGTCTTTTCAGTTCAGTTACTATTTGTATGAAGACCACCTCTCCAGAGATGGCCCTCCTGATCACTCCTGGTGTTCCAGATCTTATTGACCACAGTGCAAACCACAGCCCAATAAAAGTCTTGTTCCATAGCAGACATGTTTTTCATCAAAGACTCCATACAATACTGCATTATAAGTATAACGTTAATGTTAATGTTAAAAACCGATCTGTGGCATTTTCTCCCATACATCTCTAGACCTCTGACAGTCCACTAGCAGGTTCTCTATGGTTTCATCTGGGTTACAGTTTGCATCCGGGCATTTAACAGTTTTTACAGTTTTTACAAAACAACTCCATTTGACCACCTCCCTTACTCCCTTGATGACATCCCTCTTTTTTATGGATATACTTTTACTACCAATGTTCTTTAAACATACCTGTTTTTGTTTTTCATCAAGATTTCTTTTTTTTCTAACTTGTATATATATTGCCATTATAAGCTCATTTACAGGCAATTTGTTTAATTTTATAAGACATGTTCAATTTTCTCTCGGTTCATAATTTAGTTTTTCAGTGTGAAAGCAAAATAAGTGACATTACACTTTAACCCATTTTGTTATACGTTAGCTATTAAAAAATAGTAGATCTACAAGCTCATAGCTTGTAGAACTTGTAGGTCTGCTATTTTTGAAAAATCGTAAAAATGCGGCACAAATCTTTGTGTAACCAAGTGTACCAAAGGATTTACTTTTCTATGACTACGCCACCTTGAGATAGTTCAAGGACTAACTAGACCAGTAAACTGGGTTCCCCACAAAATGCAAGTTTGTTTAAGGACTTGAGACGGTGTTCTACAAACAGGACATTTATTAACCATTTAAGCCAAGGAGATGAATACAAAACATTTATTATCACATCAGAATATAAGCGAACAATCTTTTAAAACCAGGTATAGCAAAGTCAATAAACAGGTCCAACACTATTGATAAAAAAGGGGCAACGACGTCACATTTGGAGCCAGTGGGGCCAATAGGTAAAATAGTTAAAACAGCTAAGGGGGAGCTAAGCAGCTAGAAAAACACAATAACCGATGGCAGACTAAGGAACTAATAAATTAACTAACCACACGCACAGCACAGCACAACACACAGCATGCAGGAAAAACAAGGACGACACCGTGAAAAGAGGTGCAGTCAACCAAACCTTATTCGTGGGCTAAACGTGAGATCCTACTGGTAGCAACCCATTCGGCCAGTCAGCTAGTTCACCAATTTGGCTCTCCTCGGTATCCAGATATAACACTCGCCACCATGTGGGGGGGGGGGGGGACAACAAGTCAAACAAATGGACCAGCTCAAAGAAAACAGAAAACAGAAATGGCTCAAATAAACTTAAACTAAACCAAAACAAAACAAACTAAAACAAAACAGCAGTGGCTATATCTAAAGGAGTGGGAACAACATACATTTAGTACACAATATAAATAGACAAAATATATAATTGTAACAAATTGTTTGATTGTATACCTTTAAATGTCCATATGTGCCCTCACATTCCCTCCTGCCACATGAAAGAGGTCAGCACAGCTAGGGCACATGAATCATCAACCCTGTCACTAGTATAGATAAAACCCCATGCAGACCCAGGTCTCGAGACCCTCGGCAGCATTCACCAAACATCTGATGTTGGCTAGATGACAGGGCCTTTAAATAGTCACTTGATTGTCAATGAGGAAGTAGACTGTCCCTATGGTGGCTCCTGAGGCTCAACTCCACCTGGCCACATTTGAATAGGTATATCTTTCAGAAAGTTTTTTTTATTTCGACGTCAGGCCTGAATGGGTTAAAGACGGAGTGCCATGATTTTTTTCCACCCTAAAACATGATCATCAGGTATTATTATTATATAAGGAGGAAGATATTCCTCAAAAAAAATTGTTAAAATATTGTTTTATGTGGACATGCCCACCAGTTCATTAACCGAATGTATGCCAAGAATGCAGGACTTCTCTCCACGACCCGCCTGTGCCAAAACGAGGGAACGCGTCTTTCTTTTAATTTAAAAAACATGGGGGGGCTCAGATCGGTGAACCAATATTCTCCAGCGCTTGCTCCATGCACGCCCACCACTCTAGACCAGGCCATGTGATCACGTATGTGAGGAATTGCTGTTTTGGGGTTGCTCCTTCAAGCCCGATAATCGCCATAAAATCCTGTAGTATGTGATGCACTGTTATTTTAAAACACTGTAAGGTGTGCATGTTTGAGAGAATCTTATAAGATTATGCTGTAGTGTCAGTGTGTGATGCTGTCAGATTTCCAAATCGTTTAAGATGTTAAAAATCCTATTTAGTCTGAGCCTATATAGTTTAAGCATAAAGGGCCTTGCAAACGTGAAGCGAGGAATGCAGGCATTGTTGCCTGGATCAACACAGGTCTACTCCAGGTCTGTTGAAGAGGGGCGCAACAACGCAAGCGTAAAAAAAAAAGCGAAACAGAATCCAGGTCTGGTGAGTCACGGGCGTTTATGCAGAACATGTAACCATGAATCATTTATTTTCCCAAGGAGAATTTACAGGTGACCCTGTCTTGTCTGGCTTCTCTTGTATTAATTAGTTAGTTTACAAAGGGAGAGAGAAGGACAGTGAAAGGGAAACAGAAACAACAATAACACACTGGAGAAATCTCCAGGGGAAACCCCATCCCAAGGGGTGTTTTCTGTTTGATTCTTTGCTGTTAATTGGTGGTTGATTGAAGGTATGTATGCTATAAACACAATCACTGGTGCGTTCTCATTCAGCAACGCAGGGGCTGCTGTTCAGAGCGACACAAGGTCACATGGGGGTTTGTGTGTCATTTGGAGGTGATTTTGTCGCGGGAAGAAAATTGCACAGCTCGGCCCCCCCCAACCCTCCAGCCCTCTTTCCACGCTGTCAAACTTTTGTCTACCTTTCCTTTTCACAGTTAAACATAGCTCATTCTAGTGAGGGAAGTCACCTCCGGTGGGTATTGATTTTCTCTTTTTTGCCCCCCCATGGACCGTGGCTGTTAAATGTTTATTAAAACAGTTATCAGAAAGCTGCAGCAGAGGTGGAATGGCCTGGGGCTGTGCACCACCACTCTACTGTGTGTGAAGTCTCTCTCTCACTTTCTCCCCTCCCCGGCCCCCCCTTTCGCCTCTCCCCGGCCTTGAGCAAACCCAGATTTACTTTGGAGCTGCTGAGATCCGCGCGTTTGTGCTTATAGGCGGGCATTAGTGGAACTAAGTACATTTACTTAAGTGCTGTACTTAAGTAAAATTTTGAGGTTTTGTACTTTACTTGACTACGGCAAATTTTCTATACTTTTACTTCTACTCCACAGCCACTACAGTTCAGAGGCAAATATTGTACTTTTACTCCACTACAATTATTTGAAAACTGTAGTTAATAATAACTGTTAGTTATTATTAAAAAACATACATTAACCATTCAGCCCTATACATTTCAGCCATATGAAAATGGCCGATCTACAAGCGAGCTTGTATAGATCTGCTATTTTCAAAATATTGTTATACATTTGAAAACTTAAAATGGGACATTCTGCATTGCATAGTGATCGAGTACTTTCTAATTTTGGTACTTTAAGTACATTTTGATGCAAATACCTTTGTACTTTTAAGTAGATTTATCAATGCTTTAGCAATGCTTGCAATGAGTATAGCATGCATAGGCATATTATAGAAAAACCGGTGCAGACACATAAAACTTACAAATCAGACGTTTTGTCAATTAGCAATTAGGCCTACTTTATAGTCCGAGAAGCCCAGAATCCTGAACCCCTGCAGTGCCGTGCAATGCATAGAGTATCCTATCGCCTGAATAAATACTAAAAGTGCTTTGCAATGCTGGAAAGTTAGTGTTTGAATCCCTTTGATAGTGATTCTTGTAGATTTCATCAGTAGCAACCAGTGAAATCATTAATTGCCAATCAGTAGATCGTAGCAGTTTACAGGGACCATCTCATTTGCTTCATCATGAGTGCCTGCTCCCTCCTTCTATTGATTTGATCCAATGTTGTTTAATTAGCAGCCAACTGTAGAGACTCAATGAACTATTAAATAACTTAATGATTTGGCAGTAGTTAGAATTCAGTGATCCATCACACAAACGGCCACAGGCAGCTTGATAAATCTGGTTTCTACATTCCTGAACTCAGCCATGTGCGAGGGTCCGAGGGAGCTAGAGCAATGGTTCCCAAACTGGACGGTCAGGAGGACCCCCAGGGGTGTCCCCAAATTATTTAATGGTGGTCCCCAGAAGATTAGCTGAATGTGCAACATGGTTTTCTCACGACGACAGTAAACAAACCTATAACCTTTTTTTAATACCTCTAAAAATGGTCCCCATAAGCTCAAATATGATTATTATGGGGGGTCACGACACACGGCCTGAATGGTTTGGGCTGTTACCCACTCTTTTATCAAGAACATTTGGTTTTCCAATGATGTTGCTTTTGCACAGATTAAGTGTTAATTTAACTTTAAAGCTTCTGTCTCTGTGAACATTGGCCACATCCAGTGGTCTTCAAGTACGGCTCACAACTAGGATGGAAGCCACACCAGCAACCCCTAGCTCTGGTCCATAGCTCTAATGTTGTTGCATTTAGAGCTACTGTATGCTACCGATGACTTCCGGGGCTTGCATGAATGCAGACCAGCCTCTCGTCTTTAGCGTAAATAAAAATAACGTTTTTGCTACTCACCAAAACAAAGGCGGGTTGTGTCATCAGAAAGCCTACTTTCTCCCACCACACGTATAAATGGTAGTTTTTGTTAGTTACTCTACTGCGCCCTCTACCGATATTGCCCAGAGAAACCCTCATAGAGAATATTTTTCCTCCGGTGGAAAAATATCCTTTTTGGCCAAAAAGTACTGTTTATACGTGTGGTGGGGGAAAGTAGGCTTTCTAATGACACAACCCACCTTTGTTTTGGTGAGTAGCAAAAACGTTATTTTTATTTACGCTAAAGACGAGAGGCTGGTCTGTAACAATGACCGCATTTGAGCTATATCTACCAGAGCTACAGCAACCCCTAAACTCACTAGACTCACCAATACCGATTCAGAGCAACGTTAAAAGGAGCTTACGGAACACTTGTAAGCTATTTATTTGCTTCAGCTTGCTCTCAATCGACAGAGCTCTTAATGCTGTGAAGCCTCGTAAAATGTACCTGCTACTTGGCCATGATTCCCCCAGAGGTGCCATATCACCATATTGAACAGGCCTGTTGGAGGCTTTATGGATCAGTGAACAAATGACTGTCGCGGATGCCACTGTGACCCGCTGTGCTGACATTGACAACTAGAGGTGCAAAATAATCAATTTCTCTGTCCAGCTTTGAGGGTTTGTGTAAATACATTGTCCTAACGCAAACATTGAACGCCATTGACAATGAATGGCCAGTTTTTTGTTTTTGTACAAACACACGCATTGAATGCCATTGACAATCAATGGCCAGTTTTGAGTGTTTGTGCAAACACAAACATTGCGTAAACACAAACGAAGACGAAGGTGAGGACGCAAATTATCATTGGCCGGAATGAGATGATGCAGATGTACTGTATGATGATGAGCTGGCCATTCATTGTCAATGTTTGTGTTTACACAGGAGGGGCTAAAAAACATGAATACATATATTTTTATAGGCCTTTAATGCTTCCCGAGAATTCAACTAATCACAAATTAAATAATAATCGCTAAGAAGATAATCAATAGATGACAACAGATGATTTATGCATTTATTTGATAATTCTTAATTTTATCCCACCCTAACACCCCCCCTCCCAGACGCTTTTCCGCCAGTTTAAGTGGAAAATTGAAAGCTGTGGATTATTAAAGGCGTCTGAAAGGCAGTGGAGAGTATAAGTCAGTGCTGTGGGAGAGAGTTGTGGTCCCAATCCACACGGTAGCTAAAGGCAGCTTTCATCTCACTAAAGGCTCATTTTTACTGCCTATAAGGCCTGCCGTCTAATAACCTGGAGAGGCCATACATCAGTTCCCCCCCCCCCCCCCCCGCCCCCCCACCACCACCACCAACCACCTTACGTCACCTCTGCCCACTCACCCAACACAAATGCCCAGAGGCCATCGACTGCCTATAAATCACACACACACGCGCGCGTTCTAACTCCGGAATGAAAATACATGTCGGCAGTCACTGTAAGGAGTTCTTATACTTCTGACATTCATTCACCCTGACCGCCCCTTAAAAAAAGTGAAAAACTTTTTCAGTGAGTCTAGACATTCCCATTGTTCCTGGGTATGTACTGTATGTATGCCAACTCACAAACTTTGCACCATGGCTATCTTCGCACAGAGTTTTAGGGTTTTGCTTGCTGCCATTCCTTTGGCAAATTAGAATCTACTACAGGTTTGTGCTGTTACTACTAATGACAGTATTTCCAGACCACCAAAGAAAGTTCTCACAAATTGAACACCACCGATTGACAAAACACAAGGCGCTGCCCTGCCAGTGTGGTGTGAGGCACGTTGTGAGAACTTGTGACCCCTGGAAATTAAGAATCTTGTCATGAAGAGCTTGAATCGCAACTTGTCACTCCACAACATACTGTACATGTAAAGGCTACTGCAACCACTAGTTTGGATGGTTTACTTTCTGTCTGTCCTAAAGCACAAGGAGAGAGAATGTACTGTACACACTGGTGCCATCCATCACCACATGACTGTCCCTCCTTTAGGTGCAACAGAAAAACTATCCGTCCTCACTATATGCTTGGGCATTGGCGTCCATCCGTCAGTCCTCTGAGGGCTACAGCAACATATTGCAGTCAAAGTCCCCATGGTGTTCATTTAAATCTTAAATATTTTTTGTACTGAATTCTGTTGATAATGTATGTATGTGAACCAAGTCCCCAGAATGGCTGGCCAACGTTGATGCTGCAATATGTAGTGGTCAGAGCTGGAACTGCAGTGCATTTAGCACGAGGAAACCCCGCACGGCTGGGGTTTAAAGCCCTAACCACACTCCAAACGGACGAGACGGTTTTAGTGTTGTCCAAGCGGTGTGATATGTCCTGTTGCACTTTGACCCACGTTGACCTACGTTGACCCACGTTGACCCTAGTGATTCAACGCATGGAATTCAATGGCCCAAAACACACCAAAGGGTCACCATGCAACTCCTTGCAACCGTTTGGACCCTACAAGGAGTCGCATGGCGACCCTTTGGTGTGCTTTTAGGCCTTAACATTGAGTGCTCGTTTGCCCTTCCACATTTGCCAACCAAAATTTGGTTGGCTTTTTCCAGTGATCAATGGATATATTGTTGTCAAGTTGTTACGGTAAGAAAGTGTCTAGTCGGGAATTCACCTTTAAGATTTGTACATTATCAAGTGTAAAAAGAAAAAAACACTTGTATCTTCCTTGTGTCTGGCCATCATCATCTTTATCATGCCTTTTTCCCAAACCTCACAGCATCCTTCGGCGGCACAGAGCTTCCTAGGTTGACCAAGGCTTAGCTGGTCATCATGGCCGGTAGCGATCGGCATTCATTTGGGATGATGTCTCTCTCCATCCATTAAGAGTGATTAAGCTATCTGCCAAAGCTGTTCCACTGGTTGGGCCATTCACTGATCCTGGCATGAGCTGGGCTGGTCTCCATGAAGGACATCTGCGCTGTCCAAGAAACTGCCTCTGGAGCAGAGCTGTTTACGGGCAGCAAAGTGCTCGTGAAGCAGGTGTCGGCTGTTGTTGGTTTACTTTTTTCACTTGACTTTTGCAATGACTACTCTCCAGATGTCAGGGGTGGGGGGGGCGCTGCCTGTGAGGATGTAAAGGCAGGGTTACCGGAGTTGTTTTAAGTTCGCCACCATCTTCCTTCTTCCTACTGTGTTTTTTTTACCACGGTATAGAACTTTCTCAATGTTTGATTGACTGAAGTAATAAGGCTCAAAAGCACATTTTTCTCAACCTCTGAGTCGTAAGTTGTAGAGGCGGACTTACTATTGGGCTAGGGTGGGCTGCAGCCCGGGGGCCCTCGACCGAAAATAAAATAAATTGCTGTAAAACTGGCAACTGCATTGGTGCACTATTAGTGGCTTTACTCATTCTTTATTGCTCATCTCTCTTAATGTGATTTTATAGAGCACATTGTGAAATATTTTACTGTAAAACTGCATTAGTGCACTACTGGCTACTATAGTGGCTGCATTCATTCAGCGACTAGTCTGTCTGTCTGTCAGCCTCTCTCTTTTGGGGGGGCTGGGTACCCCAAAAAAAGCGAAATTAAAACAAAATACACCAATTTATTCAGCACCGGAAAATGCACAGCGCAGCCCAGGGGGGCCCTTGGGAGGGTAAATCCGGCCCTGACATATAATATTTGTTGTATTGGCAGGCTAATGGATAACGTTGGGTAACGTGTTGTTGGATTAACTTCTTGAAGAGCGGTGGAAATTGTATCCAATTTTATTCCAATATACATGAAATATGCGGCTTTAATGATTCTACTTGATATATGCAGCATGTTACACCCGACATCGAGGGGTTTGTGACACAGATCCCTATAACACGGGATGTCAGATCAGATGTGATCTACACTGTATGAGGCCTACCAACCGTTGCACTGTGATTCATCCGTCAAGTCTCACGCCACCGCATGTTCGAAGCATATATTTCCCCCTGCTTTTATCGCACGGATTATTACGCAGATGACAAAGGCATGGGGGCAACAAGCCATGCAGACAAATCCCAGAATCGTCAGATCCTCGAGTACAAAAGCAACATTTTCCATCCTCATGTCATTCCCGGAAGAGGCTCTGGAAGTTGCTGCTGTTACACACCCACCTCCCCTCTTCTTCTCCTTCCCCCGACTCCCAGCCCATTGCTTTTGTAATTCTGGTGGTGGTGGTGTGGGGGTCTGGGGGAGGTGGGGGGAGTATAAAGCATTCAGAACCTTGTTTTGAGCTGCCGCTGTGTGTCTCTGTTGAGTTTTTCCTAATTACCTCCCAAAGGAGCCGTACTGCTGTCATACAACGAGAGAGAGAGACAGAGGGAGAGAGAGAGAGAGAGAGTTACTCTTAATTTATAATGCGTCATACGATGGTGTCTCCCGCCAAAACAAAAAAAATGCAGATTTACAAGCTCTCAAGGCGCTGCAGCGAACAGAGAGAGAGAGAGAGAGAGAGAGAGATAGTGAGGAGCAGAGTGGATATGTAAGTGCGGGGAAAAGAAGATACAGTAGGAAGAAAGACTTAATTGAATGGGGAGACGCAGGCAGGCAGACAGACAGACAGACAGACAGAGGCAAATATTGTAATTCTATTCCACTACAATTATTTGACAACTTTAGTTACTTTGTAGATTTTGATCATTATTACAAAACATAGATTAACCACTTCAGCCCTATATGTATACATTTCGGTCGATCTACAAGCACACACTGCGTCACGATGCGACGCATTGAGTGCTTGTAGATCTACTATTTTCAAATAGATGTGTATTTGAATATTTGAAATGGGACATTCCGCATAATGAGTATACATTTTCAATTCCGGACTTTACTTGTAACGGAGTATAGTTCTACATGTAGTATTGATACTTTCTTCCACGGGGGAAGAGAACATACTGTAGGAAGAAAGACTGAATTGGAGATAGAGAGAGAGAGGGGGGGGGGGGGGGGTGAATAAGTAAAGCTTGCATGTGGTCCTCCATTCCGCCTCGCTCTGCCATGGAGGCTAGCTGTCTCGTCAGCAGCACTGGTGGTGGCAGGTGTGCCATTGTATAATGCTGACATATTTTTAATCATACTGTATGTATGGGCAGCCATCGACTCTCTGGAGACACTCAATGTAATGGAGTAAGGTGTAAGCTTGTAATAACTCTTTCATCGCTGCATTGTACGACTGCAGTTCATGACATCTAACAGTGAAATGGGATACTAGATAGATAGATAGATAGATAGATAGATAGATAGATCGATCATAGAACACTGTGGTAATTTAAATGCCCACCTTTCTCCCTGATGACGTTCTGTTTCTGACAATGAACTGACAATCTACTAAATTTCCAATGGCATCACATGTGAAGTTCTCAAACGGCACATCTTTAGATAGATTGTGTGTGTGTGTGTGTGTGTGTGTGTGTGTGAATAACAGTCATAATTATGTTCAGCTGACACTTCTGAAGTCACATTGAGCAGGTCAAAGTCCACAGGCGAACCATCCACATCTCCTTCTAAGGGCCTCAGTTAAGTATTTGAGCACAGCCAAGATCACACCGAATTTTACGTCGGCTCTATGTCGACGAATTACCGGTAGGCCAGAGCGCTCATCTTAACCCTTCGACGAAGTGTTGCCAAATGTATCGCAATTATTAGTAGGCTATGATTGCTAGAGAGACAAGGCACTTGATTGCACAGCAAGCGTGTGTACACGTCCTGGATCAGCTTCACTGACAGAATGAGGTACCAGAGACATCAGAGTTACAGTATTCAAGATGATTTCATAGAGTGTTTTCTGGCTGGTATAAGTGAAGTCCCTGTGGAACACACTCCAACACACCCTCCTCCGCCGAGTCAATCTTCATCCCAACGTCAATCTTCATCCCAACGTCAGTGAAGCAACTCCAGGCTTAATTCCTATTCCTGTATCACATTTAGAGTGAAGGATCTGTACTGTACGTAGCTCAGGGGAAAAGTCCTTCATCACGTTCACCAATTGATTGGCCATTATAGGACGGACGGGCCAGTTGACAGGCAGGGTCATGGTGGCTAGAGAGAATTGGAAGGTCACAGCTGCCCTGCTAATCTACCAATTCACCGAGTTCGCTCCGAAATCATGAGTATTCATTTAACACTGAGAGTGTACAAATGGACCTGGAAGGGTCCTTATTTACGCTCAGGGCCGGATTAACCCCCACGAGGGCCCCTCTGCAGATACTTTTTAGTTCCCTTCCATAGCGCAGGCGTCCCCCGACACAATAGAATAGGCATATAGGTCCTATAACACAGTACAGCAATGCCTGAGCCATACGTAAGAACACAATACAGTGCACCAGGTGAGGCGATAAGCAGATCAATATAGTAGTCATCATGAATGCAAACAGAATATTACACGCACGCACGCACACACACACACCCAACGCCCTATGGATAATCCGGGCCCTGTTTACGCTCTCAGAATTAACAACTGAATTTCCTTGAAGGAAAACATCCACGCTAAAACGTTTGAACTTTGAGTCAAAATAGATATGGGGGAAAATATATTCAGCTTCTTAGCGCTTCGTTGTTTGATGGTGTAATTCTTGGCAGGATGAGAAAGGGTCCCTATATATATATATATATATATATTATATATATATACACACATATATACATACTCACACACATGCTTGGAAAATCCTGACCAATTATTTTTGATGCTGCTTTCACGACCTTATTAAGCTCCTTCCTGTCATCATCTCATCAGGTTCCACACTGTGAGAAGGAGAACACTTTCTAACACTAGCTCTGGAAAAATAAATCCCACATCCCTGCCTTTGACACCTATAGAACTATAGAAAGAACAATTGTTGATTGTTGACTATACTATTACAACATGGCTGACATTGATATTCCATTTACTGTATATCAAGAAAGGAAGAAATGATGGTCCCTGGAAATTGTAGCTTCCTACTATCTCAGGTCGGCAGCCTGATTATTAATTATTAAAGGCGCCATAAGTGATATTATTTTGTTAAAACGTGTTAAATATCTCTATGCCATAGTAATCATAGTGTTTGTTCAGTAAAAACTGTCCTCCCAGCACAATTTCCTTTTCAGGGGGGATACCAATTTCTTCCAATCAGGAGAGAGATACTCATACAGGATACTGCAAAGAATTGAAGGGGGAAGTGACAAACCGTGTTATTCATGTCTTCACTGTATTGCATTACTGCTATTATTTTAATGTTTTTTGCCTTGCTTTTCTTTTCTTTTTTTCTTCATTGCTCTGTAAAGCACTTTGAGCTGCATTTCATGTCATTAAAAAGGTGCTTACAAATACAGTTATATTATTATTATATATTACAACAACAAAAAAAAGTCTGTGTTGCAATTGGCTTAACTTCTGTATGGTGAAAACAAAGCGCTCCAGGTTCACTTCATCCTTTGCCAGGGTATTTTAGCCCTCTGCACCTCAGAGCCTTCTTTCAAATGAAATAACAATGGGAATGCAAAAACAACCATGAGTCCCGTTTCTGTTGGTTCACATTGTGGTCCACTTTTAGACTGAGCTTGGTACATTTATGTGGAAAAACACGTAGTCTCCGAGGGCAGTCCTCAGACCCTGTACGTTGGTCTATCCCAATGGAATACATGAAGGCTATCCTGCAAGGCCAGGTGCACTACAGCGAGAAGTTACTTTAATCAAAGCGTGCTGGCACACAACAGTGGATTTTAATAGAGAGTGTGTGTGTGCGTGCGTGTGTGCGCGCGCATGTGTGCGTTGCGTGCGTGTGTGCATGTGTTTGTGTGTGTTGGTGAGCACTGTAAATTCCTCAAAGTAAGCATAGTAAAGTAAACACAGATGACAGATTATACACACACACACACACACACATGTACACACACACACACACACACACACACACACACACACACACACACAACACACAGTACACACACAACCATAGCCACTGCTCCCTCAAGAGCATGAGTGCACTAAAAAAGCCACGTGGACGAAACATGACAGTGAGAAAATACTCTTTACCCTTATCATGCTATAAGCTCCATTGTATATTCACACATGGAAATGAAATGAAACGATAGGGGCGGGCGGGTGGGGGGATATTTATTAATATATGAAGGGGGGGGTGGGGCATTTATTACTGTGGTAGCATATTACTTTTCTTTCTATCACCCCACAGCTCATACCCCCCCTCCCCCCCCCCCCCCCCCCCCCCCCAACTCACAGTCCAGCATTAGTAAATGTATGCTGACAGCAGAGGTTACCTTGAGCAGGCAGCCGGACCCGGGGGCTGTATGTCTTCATTTACCAGTATCTGCAGATGCCAGGGGAAAAAAAACCTCAAAGTTATTTTCTGTGTCTGGCGGCCCGCGGGGAAAACTCAGGTTAACGATCTTGGGCCACGTTGATTGTTACCGTGCTCCTAGAATAGCAGGTTGTTTTTTTCGCTGTGTGTGTGTGTGTGTGTGTGTGTGTGTGTGTGGGGGGGGGGGGGGCTTGGAGCCCGGCCCTTGACATTTACACACACACACACACACACACACACACACACACACACACACACATACAGTACATGAATACGCGAGCGGCCACATGCACACACAAAGCTCTGCGCAGACTGCGCCCAAGAGGTCAGCCACATATACTGTGATTAAACTCTATACCTCTGTGTCCACCTATTAATCATCGTTGCTGAATGCGAGCAGATTATTTCGGTCAGCCTTCATATTAACACATACCATTAAATGTTAACATTAATGTACAGAAAAAATGCTAATATCCGATTACAAATTTCCACATTATGGAGCAGCAGCAGCATTGTGCAACGACACATACTGGGCTGATAATGAATGGCATATACAGAGGGCGGCGGTGGATCAGGGGTAGAGTGGCCGGATGGTAACCGCAAGTCTGCCAGTTCGAACCCAGGCTCCCTCAGAGTTAGTGTTGAAGTGTCCTTGAGCAAGACACTGAACCCCTAATTGCTCCTGGTTGGTGCCTTGCATCGCCGTCATCGGTGAATTAATGTGTCTGTGTGTGAATGGGTGAATGAATGTAATGCACAATCTATGTAAAGCGCCTTGGATAAAGGTGCTATATAAAGAGGGCGTGTGTGTGTGTGTGTGTGTGTGTGTGTGTGTGTGTGTGTGTGTGTGTGTTTGTGAGTGTGTGTGTGTGTGTGTGGGGGGGGGTGCTAAGTGCTGTGTCTTGGTCATGTGTCTCCAAAGTGTACAATATGTCAGCCGTCAAGTGCTGAAAGAAGAGAAGATAACGAGAGAGAAAAGCTTTAGGGCAATTTCCCAGAAATAGATCATGGCTGTCACCGCTGCCACTTGTCACAACAAACATTAGGGAAAACCATTGTCAATTATTACAGGAATAATGCAGTTTTCTACACATGGAAGAAATAACCAGGCAATCTCAAACTACTGTAAACTCCTTCACTCCAGCACATCTTTTTTCTTTTTTTCTTTTACACCTGTAAACCTTTGACAATCAGAGTAATCTAGTAAGAGAGTAATGACACTCCCGTTGACTCGCATTGTAACAATGGAATGCGGAAGTCCTCATTCTATCTCAAAGGAATAGTTCCAGCCATAGGAGCAATGTTTGGAACTATAGCCCATAGGCTTTTATTCAAGTAAAACTTGAATACCGGACTTTGACTTGTAACAGAGTAGTTCTACATTGCAGTATTGATACTTTTACTTAAGTAAAACATGTTAAGTTTTTTCCACCACTTTCCTACTCCCCAGAGCATGGACCCGACTGAATTTAGTGACCAGAGGAGAACCCTGTCACTAACCAATCACCCTCAGGCCAAAATGTCAACTTTGGTGCCTGTCGCAGCTCGGTGCACTGTGATTTATTGTGCTATTTCTTGTAATTTTAGTTGCCAGAGGCACACCCAAATAGAAATCTATTAAATCATACCATCCATCCTTAACACAGTTAAGTCCGCATTGGCGTTGATTTACGTCAATTAATAAATATTACGCTTAACGCCAGTGCCAATATGTTGGCGTGAATTACATCAACGTTTTTATTTATGCTGGCGGACTATCTGTTAAATGTAGATTTCTATACATTCCAGGCAGCGGCTAAATGCTTGTATCATTGGTGGATACAGAGAAGGTTGATTGATAATATTCTCCGGCATTGAAGGCTTACTGATTGGTCAACTACAGATTATTACACCCCCTGCCATGGGTTCTGTTTGGTTCATTGCTGGATATCATCATCAAACCATGTCTTGCACTGAAAAGCATTGGACCACCGTATTAACATTGGACCAGTACACTGTATTAAGTGCACATTTTATTTACTCCAAACTGTCCAAAGATGAATTTACATCATCTGTTCTTGGCAGTCTGTTTGGTATGTTGTTGATGAATCTGCACTTCCCACACAAGAACGTCAATTTGCTCGTTGTGGGATGAATAACAAAAGGCTTTTTTGCGCGACACTGTGGAAATTACTTGTACACTGAATGTAGCACGTACAGTACAGTGCTATTAGGGTAATGAAAAAGCAATAATTTTAATCCACACTGACAGTATACTTCAACGTAATACACTCTGCTCTTCATTTCAGACAATAACACCAAAAGTCCATTGTCATGCCCATGGGTGGCAGTATAGTAGCTCAGCAGTTGAAGCAGCAGTGGTGGAAAATGTACTCCCATGTTGTACTTGAGTTAAAAGTAACAATATACTGCAATAAAGAAATACTGTTACTGCAAAATCAAAAATCAAAATTAGCTGTTTTTAGCCCAAGGAGTACACCAACTTTCAACCCCTGGATTTACCATGATCCACTAATGATTTCATTTACAATTTTTTATAAGTTATTTGGATGACCGTAAGGATAATAAAAAACCTTGAACAATTACTATTGCAATTTAATTTGGGTCACATATACACCCCTTTTTAGCTTAGATTGGCTGGCCTAACATACACAGGTGTGAATACATAGAAGGTTGATTGATAAAGCAGAGTGATTAGGTCAAAGCATCGATCAAGCTCTCAATTAAATCCTTGTTGTGGTTGGCAGCACATTATAGTAGACCGGCTGAGTAGAGCTGTGCCCAGCAGGCCATTCTCTTGCATTACAATGGCACAGATACATTTTAGTCACAGAGCCAAAATGAATGGTTATTACAGCTAAACACATGCTGTCACACTGTCATCTAATCTCTGGGGTGGCCATTAATGGAGAAAGCTAATGGAAATCATTAAAGCAATCAGGGGCCACATACACGAAGCACCTTAGCTTAGCCCTAGTATGAGTACAACAAAAAAAATAAAAAATAAAAACGTATAAGTCGATGAGCAGATGCCTCTAAGAGGCTGTTCACAAAAGCTGAAATTAACTATAATTAGCCTAGTTGATGATACAATGTAGAGCCTTAACTTAACTATAAATCACTACAAATTGAGAACACAACAGACCTGCTATAGTCTTAAACTATGAAAAGTCCAAAGATTGCAGTAATACAGCGTGTAACTAAGGATTTGTGTTGTACGGCTTTCGGCTGTGTTTCTACTGCCCCCACCCCTTCATACAACACAAATGTTGTGTCAAACCATGTGACTCCCATTGGAAATGCATTGCGAGCTTGCATCAGCTATACATCTCATACAACAAGCATACATCAATCTTTTGCGAAGGTGTGAGTCAGGCCTAAGGCCTCACTCACACCTTTCGATCTAGCATACAACATTGATGCATGCTAGATGTAAGCAAGATGTAAGTGTCATGGCCGCCCCAATGCATTTCCAATGGAAGTCACATGGTTTGATACAACATTTTGGACTACAAGCTGTTGTATGGCTTTCGGCTGTGTTTCCCCTCCCCCTCATACAACACAAATGTTGTGTCAAACCATGTGACTCCCATTGGAAATGCATTGGGGCAAGATGTATCGATCACACCCTTTGTATACAACAAGCATGTATCATTCTGTTGCGAAGGTGTGAGTGAGGCCTAAGCCTACATCTACATTGCATAATTTATACTTTTACTTAAGTAAAACATTTGAGTACTTTTTCGACAACTGTGCACATACACCCTTGTTACGTCCCCACCAAAGAGGTCCAGGTGTTATTTTGACCCTGGTACTTTGAGGCAAAAGCACAGGGCTATTTTGTGGTTCACTTTTTCAATCATCAGCAATTAATAGTTGATTTGAATTGGTACAGTATCACCACTCATAGTGGCCCCTGAGCCACAGTAGTCTTCAATCATTCAATACCACACCGTGGACAGATTTAGGAGAAACAATTTCTCCACAATTGATCGAGAGCATTCTCACTCATGTATTGTTCTATAAGTGCATTATTATTGTAACAATTACAAGGCTATACTTCGAGTTCTTGTTTTTAGGATGTGGATGTAGATCTAATCCTTCATGTGGCTATAGCCTGTGACATCATCCATGATGACACATACAGTATATGACTTTTACCCCAAATTTGGACAATGTTTCGGCTCAATCTGAAAACCATTGACTTGATCTGACCACCATTGACTTGATCTGACTACCATTGACTTGATCTGACTACCATTGACTTGATCTGACTACCATTGACTTCCATCCATTATAAAATTACAGTTAAAAATGTTAATAAAAATATAAACTATAAGCGAAAGAAAATGCAGCCATGGAGTTATACTTGTACGGTGGTACACTGGGATGAGCTTCTGGCCAATGTCTCGTGCAAGATAGTTTGCAGCATGTTGTTTATGGCTATCAGGCGTTTTTCCTTCCTCCTCTGCTTTCCTATACCAACACCATGAGACACTGCACCTGGTGTGCACAGGGTTGATCATCAGTGGACATAGAGTGGAGGAGACCTGCCCATATTCCATTCTTCATCTGATCTAGTGAACCCTGGTTATCAAGAATGGCTCCCCTTTAATAATTTTGCAAAGTTTTACATTTTTTGGCTGTCAGCTTCCCCACACCTTTCCCACCTAGCCTAAGCTCTGTACTACACTTTCTTAGTGCTGTACCCAGTCGCTTGTGGGCATGATTGATGCACTCCAACTTCACAATTTCATGCCCAGGGTATGGGTCCAGTGGTTCTGGAGATTAGACCCAGAGAGACAGACAAACAAACATGTTTATGTTTAGATGTCTCTGTTTAGACAGACAGACAGACAGACAGACAGACAGATGCATGCACCACGCACGCACACATGCACCTAATATTCTAATTTAGGAGTAATTATCTGGGCATATATACCCCTTTGTGCTTCTGGAGGAGGAGGATTTTCAGGTCATCTACCCTGCAGTGTATGAGGGAATTCCATGGAACGATGACTCACGTTGCTCTAAACTGTTGGACACAAATCTCTAGTGCTTTTTTCCATTCACAAAACCCTACTTACAGTCCCTTCTGTTGCGATCATTTGCCACATGCCAGGCAAGCCCCATATACTGTACATCCCTTGGCCCTCTCGCTTTTGCCCCATTTTTACATCTCCCCTTACATCTCCCTTTTTTAATTTGCCACTTCTCCCCCATCTCTGTGCTCTCCGGGTCCTCTAGGCAGACGCAGGTGCAGTCGGGGTCCGTGGAGTGCCTCTGCCAGGGCCTTGAATAAAGCCTTTATGGACTCATTTTCAATGGCTCCCTTTCTTCCCCGAGTGCCATCGCTGGAAAACCCACTATCATCACTGTTATGATATACGGTCATTCGAAATGTCGGCTTCTCTGGCAGGCGGTGGGCTTTGCAGTGATCCGCGGGAGGGGCGGGCGGGCGGGGGGGGGGGGGTTGTGATGTCCCATTTCAATCGGGCTCACGATTCAGAGAACCCCATTGGGCAGACAAAGAGGGCATGTAACTGCGAGGTGGAGAGAGCTCGATGACAGAAAAAGGGATAGACAGAGAAGCCAGACAGGTCGGCTTTCTTGGGATGTATTTCAGAAAATAAGCTGCTGAAAAGCAAGAAGGAGAAATGAGTCAACACGCAGCCTGTCAGTGTCACAAGCCTATCCTGAGTCTCCTGACACAGTGACACCAGGGCTTAGACGTCTGTTGCCTGTTAAGGTATATATATGTGATGCCTTTCTATACTTTGTAGACATTCAGAGTTCATAAAGTATAAGCAAACAAACAGTCTCAACTATTTTCCTGGGCAGGAACATTAAGCATTTTAAAAGGGATATTTCATTTTCAACATAACTTTTGGTCATGTTTATCGTCTACTCAGGCTTTTGTGTGTCCGTTTTAAATTGTTCACCAAAGCCTCAGTAGTGATGACCAAACGTTTTTGTTTTTATTTTCAATGTGAAATATCCCTTTAATCATTCTTCCATGTGTCTGTGAGTGTCTACTGGTTGACTTAACTGTAGACTAGATTGCAGGATTTGATATTTGACGATGACTAATGTTGCCCTTCAGCCTTCTATGGGGTCACGCATAGCCAAGTAGTGGACTTTAAAGCGAGACAACATTACCATACAAAATGTCACTCGGCATGTAGAATAAATGGCAGAACGAAGTTAAGAGTTAGACTGACACTATAGCCAAATTCCAATACCCCAAATCTCGGCCACTCGCTCACTCACACTGGTTCACTCACACTGGCTCACTCACACTGGCTCACTCACACTGCTTCACTCACAATTCAATTCAATGCTTTATTGGCATGAGAAAACATACGTTTACATTGCCAAAGCGGAAAGAACAATACAACAATACAGCAATACAATCAATGTGTACTTTGAAGGTCAGAATCTTCAATAGATCAACTTCTGTGTACCAAGATCACTCGATGCAGGTATAGTGCAGGAATATACACAATGATTAGTCTTTAGGGTGGTTGTGTTCCATTTGATATCCTTCTCCTATCACAGCAACTCACAAATCTCACACTGGCTCACTCACACTGGCTCACTCACACTGCTTCACTCACACTGGCTCACTCACACTGCTTCACTCACACTGGCTCACTCACACTGCTTCACTCACACTGGCTCACTCCAGCATGGTGGTGTTATGGTGAAATTGGGGACCTACTGAAATATGTGACAATCGTGTAGACGTCACATAATAATGTCAGTGTCTGAATGTAAATCATTGCAGTTTGTTCATTAGCAGAGTTCAACCTAACGGTATTCAGGCCACGTTTTTAAAGACCTCCATGTAAGTTGTGTGAAGTCCACAAGATGTTCACAATTAATTCAGGTGACAGGTGATTTATTAGTCCTAATCCTCCTCCCAGCCAACACTCCCCACTGACAGGTGCAGGGTTACCCCCCCCCCCCCCAGAGAGGACGTACAGGGCCTTAGTCCTACTCCTCCCAGCCAACACTCCCCACTGACAGGTGGTTACCCCCCCCTTTTGATTTACATCAAAAGGGCATGTGTTGCCTCCCTTCCCCTGGCTGATTGTGAGACTGTGTCCACCTGTTATTGTTTAGGTTGCTCGATTATAACACTGTGTTTCCCAAGAGTGGGAGTTTATGTTATTTTGCCCTGGGAGGGTTTTCTGAGTTTAAATAAAAGTGCTTGAGTGCAAGTCGTTGTTGCCTGGGTTATTCTGCATACGGGTCCAAATACTGAGGTGTTCCTGACAGTTCCAGTAACCCCCCAGAAGCAAAGATTTGTGTTAAAAACGTTCGCTCAGTTCACATGGGTGTGATTTTTCTAAAATAGCAGACCTACAAGCTCGTAGTGCGGCGCTATGAGCTTGTAAATCTGCTATTTTTCAATAGCTAAAGTATAACAGTGTGTTTGGAGTTGTTATTAGGAATGGTATGATACCCAGTTAAGAGAGTTTTAGTTTAGGGTCAGTCAACTTCAGGGCGGCAACAAGGTCATATCGGCAAGGTCAAATCTACAACGACATATTGTAGCTCTATGTATACCCCCCCTTTGCCCTTATAAGTTCCAGCTCGGCCACACTATTGATTGTTAGAGTCAATAGAATGCTACTGGCGGAAAAGAAACACATCCCTGGGGTCTTCAAAGGCATGTTTATTTCTGTGCTGCAAACATGTAAAAATTGGTGCAGCATGAAAAGCCCTGGTGGTCGGTGAGTGAACGGACCAAATGAGCTGACAGCAACATCTCTCCTCTCCTCTGCTCATCCTTCATCTGAAAGAGTATACGTGGGTTAATCCTATAAGGTGCTGTGAAATCACTCCGTCATCTACCTAGAGATGAGCGTTCCACTTCGACCTTTTTCTATATTCATGAAGGTCCTTATAGGTTAGTTAGACCATATGCGGGGCCTACCTACACAGTACATCCATTTTCATCTTCCCTGCCAATTCCGTCTTGAATGAAAAAAGCTTTTGGAAAGTGAATATGTTAATTATTAATTGACACGTGCACTTATGCACTGTAGAGATGATGAATATGGGCTTTTAGGAAATCTCTGTAAATCACCAAGCCATCTCCTGCATCCTTGGGCCTCAGGGACTTGATGGTAAGACATTGCAAGAAAAAGCCAGATTATGGAGATAGCCCATTTGCTGATGGGAGGTGGTTGGGTGGGTGTGTGGGTGATGGGGTGCATTGAGTGGAGCTTGTTTAGCATCCCCCTCCCCCCCCCCCCCCCCGCCTGCACACATACACTGTTTTCCTGATGATCTTCCATCACACGATGGGGGGACATTACCCTTTACCACAGTCGATGTCATCCATTACCCATCAGCCATCACTCCCATCTGGACAAGTGGTTTTTAGTGCTGGCACTGCCTCTCGGTCACAAGTGCCTGGAAGGTTTTCCCAAATGCGCTGATCCTGCCAAAGACTCCATCGCTTTATTAAAGTCTCTCTCACAACCGTTGGGCCACTCACAGTGGGGAACTACTGGAGCCAGAGGGAAGGGTGTGAGCAACTTCATTACAGTGGCTCTTGTGTTGATGCTTGCTTTTGTCAAATGGGGGCGTGAGATGCGTCGCAAAGGTCAACCACTTGGCTCGCACATGTGTACTTGACGATATACACTGTATAACAGTGGTTCCCAAAGTGGGGTCCGGGGACCCCCAGGGGTCCTTGAGGGAGTTCCAGGGGGTCCCCAGCTAAATGATAGTTTGGAACCAAATGGACCCTTATGGGTCTGTAACTCTGAGAGTGTACAAGGAAACATTTGTACACTCTCAGAGTTAAATTAACATTGATTTTACAATATAAATTGGACGTCCCAGAGATAGAAATGCCATTAAATGGGGGTCCATAGACTAATGCATGTCAAACTGGGGGTCCTTGAAATCAAACGGGTTGAGAATCGCTGCTAGAGCCGTAAATATCTTCTCTCTTTTCAAATGGGGGTCTGCGGACTAATTAGTGTCAATTTGGGGGTCCTCGACATGAAAAGTCTTGGGAACCACTGCTGTATAAGATTTGAAAGACCGGGCAAGCTGTTCTAAGGACTGAGCGCTTTACCTGAAAACCAGCTGAGCTATTGGTTTTCCAAAATGAGCACCTTGCAAATTCTGCAGGCCATGCTTTCATGGAGTGATGTTGCAGTGTGGGAATGTACTGTGGATTTAAATACTCACACAGGAACAGTGGTTAAGCAAAGAGACTCTGGGACAGTTTATGCAAACATTAGGTGTTGCACAAGTTTCGCAAGCGCCTGAATGTTTCATGGTGCCATGTTGTGACCTCGTTTTGTTAGATTTTATTAAATGTGGGTCTGTAAAGCCTGTGTTAACACTGGTCTTATGACGTTTAGCATTTCATGAATGTCACTGCATATTTTACATTACTGGCAACCTTTCGTCAGTGCCTAAATTTGTTCAATTTTCAAGGAATACTTTGGATTCCATTAATTTCTGCTATATGAGAATCTACTTCCAGAGACTTCATTTGCTTACAACTCATTCCATGCCACGCACATCAAATGGCGTATCGTGCCCGCAAGGACAGTAACATTAACGGACATGCGGTCCGTTCACCTTCGGTGCTGCTAGAAGCGCTAATATGCTAACCGCAAGGAGATTTTTAATTGAGCTACAAAAATCGCCTAATTGCAAATCCAGGCGTAGACGGGGAAAAGATTCAGAGAAAAATGCCGCTAAAGATTGTGCTTATAACAGGAGTGAATGGAGGGGGAGAAAATGTATCGGCCACCAAAGCGGAATTAAATCATCTAATACGGAAACAATATGGATGCGAGGCTGCATGGAAATATAAAAAGACGTTATAATTATAATAATTATCATGGGCATAAATAACCACTTTGAAAAAAGTAGTTAAAGACCGTCATGTGCACGGAAAGTTAAGAGATAATAACCGTAATACTCACATCCAACACACTAAATTGGATTGTGCTTTAAATCATTTTAAAGCACAGATTGTTGTCTAGCAGAAGTTATGCCCTTATTGATTAATATATTATTACATGATTTATATAAAATATTACCAATACCATTCAGGTCGTTATATAAAAAAAGTGAATCACTGTTCATGCACACAATCTAAGAATCATTTATGGACAATTTCGACATTGTTTATATACACGATAATACGTTATGGCCGCACTGTAGCTGTGAATAGACAATCACATGTATTGACAGCAGAATGGGAATACATTCATCTGTATCGGAAACTGTGCTATATTTAGTCTGTAATGGACTGAATGTGTACTAGGAGCCCAGGAGATGATGAATAAACAGCAGTCAAATAAACAGTCAAATATCAATGGTCAGGGGATTAATTACAGCACTTTATTGACTGCAGAGTGAAGACAATGACTGACTGTACACAGTACCTTTAATTTAGCTGCCTTCTGTGAATAGACTGCAAGCCCGGCAAACTAATTGCCAGGTATGTGAAATGCAATACATTCTTAATTGATCATCTATTATTTGTTGACAGCATTGCATGGAATGTTTCTTGAAAAATACATGACGTATTATACAGAAGAGAGGGACAAAGCACACGGTATAGGTGCAGCAAAGAAGCAGGCCTGCAATTATGGAGTGGCCATGTCTCTCCATAATGAATCAACCTTAACATTATTGAGGTCGCGAAGAGGTCGAAGTAGTTGTGAAAGTATTGAAAGAACCTTAAAGATGAAAAAGGAGCCAAGTGACTATCTGTCTGTCACCTCTATGGCCTTTTCTCCTATTGTATCTTTAAAACTGTATAATTACACATCCCAGTGTAAAGGAACTCATTTGCGAAATAAATTGGCTCTGGGGGGGGGGGGGGTGAGGCCCAGTTGTACATCCTCTTTCTGCTGATAATGTCACTTAACCCCAACGTTGCAGGTGGTGGTGAATCAGCACACATAGGTACTGTACCGCGACATCAGATCTTTCATGTCGCCCCTAGCTGGCACACGTGACACCGATTTATCGGAATCACAATCATCTTTATTGTCACATCACAGTTTTACAAAAATTGACCATTTTTGTGCATAGTTCCCATCGTGTTTAAAAAAAAATCACACCCATGTGAAGTGAGGGGCGCTCTTATCATCATACATCCTCTCATTCCGGCCAATAAACAATTTGCATCCTCACTTTTGTCTTCGATGTTTGTGTTCACGCAAACACTCAAATCTGGCCATTCATTGTCAATGGCATTCAATGTTTGTGTTAGGACAATGTTTGTATTTACGCAAATTCTCAACGCTGGACAAAGAAATCACACTTGTGTGAAGTGAGGGGCGCTCTTATCATCATGCGTCATCATACATCATCTCATTCTCAACCAATCTCAAGCACATCTCTCACCCAATCGCACCGGCCAATCACAATTTGCATTGAAGACAACTTTTGTCTTCAATGTTTGTGTTTTCACACTTTTGTCTTCAATGTTTGTGTTTACACTGCACTTTGGTCTTATATTTACAAGCTTGTTATACTTAATGTGCGCCGGTGTCGCACACAGAAAATAACACGCTCAATGGGTTGTGATGTGCGACAACTGTAAATCAGCGCACCAGTGAGAAGGGTGTGACGTGGCATCTCCATCGTGTCTTTCAAGTGGAGGAGGCGGCAGCCCACGAGCAAATGTAAACATCAACCCGTGCTCGAGAAATCCTCCGCCGTGATTATCAAAGGGGCGACGCTCACGGCTGGGGAAAGCGAGCTGAAACATAATGAGAGCTGACATGTTTGTTGATGCACGCATCGCCTTCATTCTGCATGGGGTGTGTATCTCTTTCCTGCTCGATATGAGCGTTATGATTCACACGTTTGGCAAATTGCGAGTGGGTGTGAGAGTGTCCACAGAAGCAGCATTGTAATGGAAATAAGTCAATATGCGCTACGGTGAAAACGCAAAGACACTACATCAAAGTGTCAAAGCTAATAAGAATTGCTTTCTTTCGCAAGTGTGAGACATGGCGTCATTGGCATGAAAGTGATTTTTCAACCAAACATCAGTGTGATATCAAGCACTCCAAATGTAAAATAGTTCACATTGACCTCAAGCTGCGCAGGGAGGCTCTTCTTACTGATTCATCAAGTCAGTCAATGATGACAAATTAAACTGAACGACATCAAGGCTGATGTCTTAATGGCATAAGCCATACATAATTAGCGGTAATAACTTTGAGAGCTGGTTCTGTCGGATTAAGAGGAAAATATGTGTCTGGCTTACATGGGATAAAAGATGCTTTGACTGCCGGCACTTTTAATGTCTAATCGCTCTGAGTCAAGCCTTACCATGCATTGCTTGACACATACATTGTGTGGAAGCCAAACCACAGAGATAACTTTCATATTGATATTTCATAATTCATAATGAGTTTTCAGTAAAATGGTATGAAACAAATGTTTGAAGATGATAATTTCTAAATGCATTGTTTATTTCCTTATATGTAGGCTACAAGTATTGCAGAGGAGGATCTTTGCTTTGAGAGAACATTGTGTACCTTTGATAATTGGTGTGCACCAATGCATGTAGCATGTAGTTGAAATGCATGTAGCTTATATTGGTGAATAAAGAGCTGCTTTGATCAGTGTGACAGAGAGGCAGTCGATCAGTGTCAGAACATTTTGGACAATTTAAACCTCTGCACATTGTTTGCATTTGCAACAACATAGAACAGTCGAGCAAGGTTGTGGGTTTTTCTTAGTCAAAGCTGTTAACTACTTAAGCCCTGTTAAAAAAAGCTTGTAGGTCGATATCCCTAAACTTTTCTTTTTCTCACCCTTTTTATTTTATTTGAAAAATTCCCCAAATAGGGACACCATGAGGTTCAAAGTAGTTAAGGGGACTGTCACTGGAAGTCATCTTGGTGATTTACGCTCAACGTCAAATTCCTGCAGAGACGGGCAGGAAATACAGCACTGTTTTGTGTGAGATATACAGACACCGACAAAGGGAAAATAACAAAGGGGAAGAGTGGCCGGTACAGGAGCCGGATGGGAACCAGTTCGATCCCGGGCTCCCCAAGAGTTAGTGTAGAAGTGTCCTTGAGCAAGACTCTGTGCCTCTAATTGCATGGTTTCCACCGCCATTGGTGTATGAATGGGTAAATGTAATGCACAATCTATGTAAAGTGTTTTGAATAAAAGCGATATATAAATACAATATTTACAGTTTACCATTATAAAGAACAGGATGGAATATTGACAGTGTCCAAGACTGATTAATTGATCAATCAATACTACAACACCACAAATACTACACACGCATGCATCAAACTTCCATCCCACACACTATTGTTGACCTTAATTTAACCAGGTGAGTTCCGTTGAGATTACAGTTATCTCCTTTTCGAGAAAGCCCTATGATGAAGATAGCAACAGTGTTTGAAAGAACACAAAACAAACATTAAAAACAGGAATTACATAATTTACAGTGCTGCAAATAGCATAAAACAAACATTGAAAGCAGCAATTACAGTGCTGCAAGAAACCTAAATAAAACATAAAAAGCATAATGTGCATAGGCCTACAGTACAGTAGAAACCCACAGAATCACCAAGCCTAAAAGATAAACAAGAAACAAAATCTAATTAAGGAAGCAATTACAATTTCCTAATGAAACTGCCACCAAACCCTTCACTACTACCGGTATAGTACATTTAAAAGTCCTAATCACAAACCGTTTAGTTTGGACTTTAGAGGATGTAATTTGGATGCAAACAACTGTTTTGTGTGAGAGATAGGCTACCCACAAAGCTAAAAGGGAAGCAGACCATGCAGTATGTGCAAGACCAATGATCAATGTTGCTACCCGACTCATACATGCAGTTCACTAGTTGGAAGAAACACACCATTGAGAAAGTTTAAGGGATTTATTGACATAAATGAATGATTGAATGAAATGGGGTGTCGGATTTATTGACATAAATTAAAGAATGAATGAAATGGGGTGTCGGTTCCAGGAGGAGGGGGGTTGTGTGGCGGTCGTCTTGCGGCGCACATGGACTGTCACCCCCTGCGGGAACCCGTGGAGGGAGAAGGAGCAAGAGAGAGGGAGAGAGATAAGGAGGGAGGGAGCAAGAGAGAGAGAAATGGAGTGGTAGGGGATGCGGCTGAGTTGGTGACAGGGGTGGAGGAGGGATACAAAAAGCATAGAGGATTCTGGGTGGTTTTGGGCGGGTATAAATATAGGGTCAGTCAGATTGGCGTGGAGGGCGGAGAGTGGCGCGAAGTGCAGGATTAAGGTGTGTTCCTCCGCCTCCTGAACATCTGTCGTTCCAAATCCATTACAATTAGCATTATACAGTTTGGTACAATGGCGAGTGAGAGTTTAATTTGCAGCTTGTTCCCCAGAACCCTATATTTATTACACATTATCCAGCCACTGACAACCGTCAGTGCCCCTTGGTACACTGTATCTAGCCAATGACAAACCCCACAGCAAACTGTATTTATCCTCAGAGCACTGTGGTACTGGGCATTCAGATTTTTCCTGGAAACAAAGGAAAAGCCATATTTGTTTAAAATGAATAACAAAAAACGTACTGGTAGCTTGAGCTTCTTTCATACATTTCCAATGTGATATTTAAAAGTTTAAAACTATTATTAAACACTTTTACTGAGACACTAATTCAATCTGATTTCCCTGAAAATGCGGAAGAGAAACGAATGTCTTGACAGAACATAAATCTGGCATTTTTGTTGCATATTTTTGTAGCGTTTAAAGTTTAAAATCAAAACAACCATGTTCTACATGTCTTCAGGCAATGCTCAATACTTGAGCCCTATTTTATACTTTGGCTGTGCAATGCATTGTGACCACAGCTGTACACATCTTGAGAAACTGTGGCAAATTTGAATACACTCCCATGACTTGCAGTTATTCGTTTTGGATTTCAAATGCTGTGTTCGGTCCAGCGGGCACCCTGACTGACATATGGCCGTCTGGGACAGGGGCACATCAATGGCGCGTGAGGCCTCAAAGGAGACTTTGCACAGTGCATAGATCAGAGATGTGTTGACAGCTCCACACTGAGTGGTGGATGTCATTGATTCGGGAGCTCATTTTCTTTACAGAGCAGCCAACATCAGTAACAAAGAGTCAGAGACTCTCGCCCTTTTGTGTCTGGTGTAGTAGTAAGGACGGGAAGTCACAGGGACAGACAGGCACCAATCATTGTTCACCTTGTCTGGATTAAACCTATAGCAGAGGACATTTTGGACCAAGTTCCTATGCATAGTGACTCAGCAGTGTGATTCTTAACCCGCCATGTGTCCCCAGTGTGACCAAGAACATTGCCTAATAACCTTATATGGATTTTTTCCTTCTCTTGGGCATTTTCTTTTCCAGTGCATTCGCAATTCTTTTGATATCTCTGGGCTTTCAACTTTTCAATCCCCACTTGACAGCGTAAAAAACCTCAGCAACAGAGACCATGCTGATATGCTTATGCCATCCTTTGCACTTGAACATGACACAATGTTTTACATGACTCAGCATTTATGCAAATGTATGATTTAAGAGTTTCTGGCTGCATGACTTTTGCGTCCACCACAAAAAAGAGGAAACGCTGAAATTAAAGACCAATAATCAACAGAAAATAGTCTTTCTACAAAATCACATACCTCGCGAGGTCTTATGACCTTGTACATCCGTTTGGCTATTTTTGACCAATGTTCACCCCGTAATGGGTACACCATATGGGGTTCATGTGGTAAAAGGCTGGTCAATGATATCTGGGCTGAGGCTGTAGATTTGTGAAGTGGCCCTTACTGCGGAACCCTAGTGCTTCTTCATTAGACCTATCCTGTACACAAAGCTCCTAACCACTTGAGCCGCTATAGTCTCCAAAATAGGCTCTGTATCTGATAAAAACCAAATGGAACCTTACCCTTAGACTAGTGTGAAGTGAGGAGTGCCCAGATCTTTTTTGGGGGGGGGCATGTTGATGTTAATTCTCATGTCCCAAAAATAATAATTACAAGATGTAACTTATATATGAGGAGATGACGTCTTATACGTTGTCATTTACTGCCCTAAACAAACATTAAAGTCCATAGACTTGGCTGGCGGCACAAAGTGGTTCATTAAGGCAGGCTTGTATCCTGTCAGTACACCGTTCGGTTTTGGCTCGGCACTCTGAACATTGTTGTTATGTATTTATGCTGCATGGGGAAGGCCCGCTGACAGCAAGTAAATTCCACCGCTTTAAGGGTGATGAGAAGCCATGAGTCTGAGGGAAGGTCTCATCCGTCTCTGTGGCTGTGATTGCTGAGCCAACGGTTTTTACGTTAATAACTCAGCATCCCCCCCAACGCACACACACACACACGCACGCACACACACACACACACACACACACACACACACACACACACACACACACACACACACACACACACACACACACACACACACACACACACACACACCAAGGAGTTGACAACATGACTAAATGTGGTGTTGTTGTTGTTTTTTTATGGTGTCTGCAGAGTTACAAGGAATCCTATGACAAATAGTGAAAATAGCTGATCTAAGCTCACATCGCATTGGTATAGCTTACTATTTTTGAAAAGGTTGTACATTACATTTTCACAAACCTAGGGATGCCAGGTAGGAAGTGCCTGAAGTGGTTATAACCTCTTGAACCCCAGCATCCGTATTCTGGGGGTAACGTTGACAAAATAGCAGATACATGCTGGCGGATGGTAACTTAAGTCATGTTGTAGTCATTGATTTGTAGTCAAACCGGCATCAGAAGTATACCCCCAAAAAAAAGTGGAAAGCCTGGTGACGCAAGGGTTGACAGTGGTGGAAAGTAACTAAGTACAATTGTGAATTTTAGGGCCTACCCAATAATAGCCTTGATGCGGTGTATGAATCCGACACGTTTCTTCAAGTACGTACGTCTTGGAATAGTTTGTTTGGTGTATCCACATTTTATTCCAACTCGTAGCGACTGTAGTAAGAACAAACAGAGAGTGAAAACAAACATGAATATATTCTTTCAGAGCGAACGTTTTTAACTCAAATCTTTGCTTCTGAGAGGTTCCTGGAATACCATATTTTCAGATGGGGGTCAGTGGCCAATTACATATATAATTTTTGCGGTCCTTGACATGAAATATTGAGAACCACTGATACAGAAACAGGTATTTCACAAAAGGATTTAGAAGACTTTTTTTTAAATTTCGACGTCAGGCCTAAAAAATGCAAGTAGGCCTACTTTTTTCCACCACTGGTTAGACGCCAGGTGTGTAAACTATACACGTGACATGGACAGGCACAGAGCGTACGCTGTGTGGGATTCAATCATCAGATATGACGAGACAATCGTCTCTAAATTGCCCCCCCTGTCACGTTCCACAGAAACATGTGCACTTGGATCCCGCCACAATCATGCGTTACACTCAACGAACCGCAGGGAGAGAACTGTTGTGTTGACATCTCTGCTCCAGCGAGTTGGCGTAATGCCGGGTGCTTGAAAATGATGACATCGGAGTGAGAACAAATTGATGCTCCGCATCTGCATACTGATTGTGAACCTCATCAGGCATCCCTAACCCATTAAGACCTGAGAACAGATTCTATACAAAATGTCTTCTAAATCATGACAGTTTTCTGAAAAACCTACAGTATGTTTTTCTTTGTCAGTGGTTCTCAAACCGTTTCATGTCAAGGACCCCCAAAAATGATATAAATGTGGCCGCCGACGGCCCCCATCTCAAAATATGTTGTTCCATTAAGCAAAGATTTGACAAACATTCGCTGTGAAAGAATACAATATTAAAAGATTTGTGCCACATTTTCACAATTTTTCAAAAATAGCAGATTTACAAGCTTGTATCGCGGCACTCGTAGCCGCGCTATGAGCTTCTTGATCTTCTATTTTTCAATGGCTCAAGTTTGAAATAATGTTTAAAGTGGTTAAACGCTATAAGGCTGGATGCGTCCTCAGGTCTAAATGATTTAATGGGGGGGGGGGGGATGAGATGAGATGAGATGAGGTGATTATGATGAAGCCGCCATCAATCCAGGCTCTCTAAATGAAGATCCGTCCACATTTAGACGTGGCACAATCAATTAGGATGTTGCTCCATCAGATCTAAGAGACGACGACGATGTGCTTCGCGGTCGTTGACTATACACGTGTGTTCTGAGGTTCGTTTGAAATCATGACAAGCTTTCACGTTCAAAGGGTATAGCAACTACAACAGTAGATGAGGGATAATGGTGGTACTACCACATGTTTACTACAGTGTGAGCTGGAAGACACTCTATAGGCTATACTATACATGCAACCTTCACCAATGATCCTCCATGCAAAGCTACACGTTTATGTGTAAAAAGCAAGACTCCTTTTAATCTGGGACTCGAACCATAGGCGGACTTTGAACTTGACGCCAGGGGGTGCGACTGCTTGGCGAGCGACTCCCGCGCGCACGCTTTGCGTTTTTACAATGCCCTAACCCCTAAAAATGAGTTATTTAGGTAGTATAAGCTCACACACATACACACATGCACTACAGCCGTACAGCAAGTCATCATATCATGATAAGAGAGATGATTACAAACTACAGTCAGAAGCCATAAGTTAAGTTTAAAAAAAAAAAAAAATCCGCCCATGACACACACACACACACACAGTCAAGCTAAAATACAGGAGCTCATTTTACACTTTGCAATTTGTTTATATCGCCTGCTATGAGGACATTCAAACTATGGAATATGGAATAATCAAATGTTAGCACCAGAGAACAAGAGTGAGTCTCCTCTATATTTATTTTTTACATGTCAAACGTTTTGTCTATCCAGCCTTCCGTCATTGCCATATAAGGTGAACCTTATTATCGCGTTGCGTTCCTGGAATACCGGTAACATATTTTCAGCAGCAGCCAATTACATAATAATTTCTGGGGTTCTTGACATGAAATATTGATCACCACTGTCGGGTAGGACCACTACCAGTTGGCCTGTAGTAGTCTCATGGTCGGGGGGGTAGGACCAAGTCTCATGGGATTTGTTTTTAAACATTTTGGTATTTGTTTATAAACATTTGTGATTTGTTTATAAACATTTGTGATTTGTTTATAAACATTTGTGATTTGTTTATAAACATTTTGGGATTTGTTTATAAACATTTGGGATTTGTTTACAAACATTTGGGATTTGTTTATAAACATTTGGGATTTGTAAGTCTCATGGGGGGGGTAGGACCACTACCAGTTGGCCTGTAGTAAGTCTCATGGTCGGGGGGGTAGGACCAAGTCTCATGGGATTTGTTTATAAACATTTTGGTATTTGTTTATAAACATTTGTGATTTGTTTATAAACATTTTGGGATTTGTTTATAAACATTTGGGATTTATTTACAAACATTTGGGATTTGTTTATAAACATTTGGGATTTGTAAGTCCCCCTGCACCCCCCCTAAATCCGCCCATGACTCGAACCCTCAATGCACACTATCAGGCTGTATTGGAGCCTAGGGGTGCCCGGACCGCATGGCCAGCGGTTATTTGGAATGTCAAAATTCAGCACCAAATAATTTATTTTACTGAAAAGTTGATAATTAATAACAACAAACAGATAACAAATAATACTGGGTAAAAACCTATAGACACGTTCAGAAACGGGTCTCATCATCATAGTCGCAGCTAACGTATTTCCTGTAGGCGGAGCCGACATAGCTGTGGTGTAAACAGCCAGGTCTTCTATACTACATTGAATAGAAAAGTGACTTGTGTTCACCGGCTCAAACGTTACTCTTTTACCTGCTTTTTACTAACATAACTTTACAAATATGCCCAGAACATCGGGACGAACCTGTGTAGTTTATGGCTGCTCCAAAAGTAGAGGCAACATTTAACTTTAGAGAGAAATGTATGTAAAAAATATGCCGTGGTGGCTGAGACCAGAGCCATAGAGTAATGGTTGAGTCTTACCCAATACACAATCTTTCTGTTGTATGAACACAATTCTGCTGTACTTTATACCTCATACTTTAAATGCCCCCAAATTATATTAAATTGTATTTGGCTGCGAACACCTACATAGGCATCTTGTTTTGTGCCCGGGACCCCCAGAAGACAAGATTTATTTATTTGTATTATCTAAATTATTAATCTTTTTATTTGTTTAAAATCTTTAAACAATAGCAGTTGTACAGTACAAGCTCACAGCGCAAAACAAAGTCATGTCTCACCTAGACACAGGTTTTTGTTTTTACAGACTGAGGATTCAATTCATCCCCTGGACCCCTGAGCAAGCAGGCAGGCTCTATTCCTGTCCAGCACTAGCGCAGGAAACAAGGTTCAAATCTGGGGTAGAAGAGCATAGTTACATCGAAAGAATACAATATTAAAAGATTTGTGCCACATTTTCTCCATTTTTCGTGTGACATAATGCTTAAAACACCAAAAGGGATTCCCGTTCAGAATGGGTTAAACAATGACCGTTGTTATGTTATCGTAACACGCCTGGCTAAATAAACACCAGAGGATGCAAACGTATGCCCTGAGGGTCGTCTGAAATTGCCCACAAGCTTCATAGCATCGTTCGATGACAACCTTCAAAGAAATGCCCACATGTTTACAGGGGTTTGGAGCCATCTTGTTCTCATAATGGCATCTGCATATCAACACGATGGCTGGTTTGGCAGCCTTAGGTGCCACGCCCACATGTTTACAAGGGTTTGTGTTTTCTGCTATAAACTGGGCTTCTTCTGGTCTCTGTGGCAGTTAACTTGATTGTGATTTAATACATATTGTATTACAACCATAAAACACGATGAAGAATGCAAACAAGTACAACAAAACACTTTACTGCCATGTATTGCTCTCGTGATCAGTGGTTTAAAAAGCACTCACATTTCTTACGCAAGTGAAAGTATCAATACTGCGATGTAGAAGTACTCAGTTGCAAGTAAAAGTAAGGAATAAAAAATGTACTTGAGTAAATGTAGCCTACACAAATGGCAAAAGCATAGAAAGTACTCACAATGCAGAATGTCCCATTTCACAAGTTTTAAAAATAGCAAATCTACAAGCTCACAATGCACTGTGAGATTTGCTATTTTCAAATGCAGATGTAGGGCTGAAGTGGTTAATGTACGTAAAAGTACAATATTTGCCTCTGAGATGTAGTGGAGTACAAGTAAAAGTACTGGAAATTGGACATACTTAAGTAAAGTACAAATACCTCTAAATTGTGTACTTATAAGTACAGTACTTAAGTAAATGTACTACAGTACTTAAGTTAAGTTACTTTACACCACTGCTCATGACAGGTTTTTGACAGTATCCTGTTGATGGGTTATTGCGACCGTATAGGTCACAGTTTACTTTGAAAACCTGCATCTCGCGTCCGTCAGTCACGCCTCGTGACAAGCTCCATATATGGCCAATACAGAATTCATTCCATATGTTGATCTGAGCTCGTCAAACCCTTAAATATCCATATATGAAGCTGACCTGTTCTGACATTCCATAATGTTGATCTGACCTCATCAAACCCTGTACACTCAAGACACGTTCCATATATGGCGCGTGTCATGGAGAAGCTGGATCAATAGATCTGCATATAATATGGAGCCATCCAGCAACTCTACCTCTGACCTCACGGACACCAGATTAATAGTTTGACTCATAACTCTGCCGTATATCTCGCCCTCAGGGCATCTTAAATACTCGTTAATCTATTGTCTTCGGAATGACAATGGGAAGAAGGGGAATTGATGTACTTATAGGTTCCTGGGCAGAGTATTAAGCCGCGGACAGTGAGTCAGAAGAGCGCTGTTCTTTCTGCCGAGGTTATATCTGCACCATGGCAACGGCAAGCCACCCCGAGGCCAGCTTACTGTGGCGATACAGTGGGAAGCTACAGTCGTTGCCGGGGCAGAAATAACAGTCATTATTATAAAGCAGCAGCCTCCTTCAATACCTTTCCCAGCCCACACTCCACTTGGTTCTCTTACTTCTCAAATCCATATAAGGTGGTGGGAACCGGATTTGGCAGCCATCGGCAATTCATTTTGAGATGTTGCCGCCACCTCCACATGATAAACAAATAGGCGATTCGTACCTATGATTTATACACTGTCAGATTAGCTTGACAAAGATTGTACTATATTTGAACATACAGGTAGGCCTATATATACGCACGCACACACGCACGCACACATGCACGCACGCACGCACGCACGCACGCACACACACACACACACACACACACACACACACACACACAAAAAAGTGATCCTGGAACATGGACCCTGATTGGGTCCAAAATCTGGACCCTGCTAATGTAGGTCTGGTTGATTTGTGGGCAGGAGTACAGCATTGACAGACAACCCATTCAGCCTAAAAGTATTTGCAGCAGGACCTAAGCTGTAGAGGCTATCATTTGTTTTGGGCGGAAGTTGCCGGATTTTGGCGGAAGTAACACTCAAGGAAATTACGTTGATGCTTTAAAAATCAGTTTACATTCTCCGTGAATGAAACCAATGTTGTGATTGGTCGGAATAATATAGTATCCAGGGGAAATTTGTCGGATGTTCCGGACCGACACTTCCGCCTATAGCGTCTCTGCCTTAGGTTGTGACCAGGCTTTTCTCTTCGCAGATGAGTAAGCCTGGGACCGAGGCTACAAGGGGAGAGAGTTCCAGAGGGCATGGCTGCCACATAGAATTCTCTATCGCCAAGGGTCCGCTTTTTCGCGTGACGGATGGTGAGGAGTTCCATGTCTGAAGACCTCAAGTTCCGCTCAGGGGTGTAGTCCTTGAGGAGGTCTGTCAGATACTGTGGGGCAAGGGCATGGAGGGATTTGTATAGAGGATCAGTTTGTAGTTGATGCGGAACTTAATCGGGAGCCAGTGGAGGCGTTTGAGGGTGGGGGACCTTCGAAAAAGCCCACGACCACGACTTTAACGCTTATAGAAATGTGTCTGGGGAACCCCGGCGCTCACTCGACTCACTTACTTATCGGCTGCAAAGCAGACCAATTCGCCCCGCCACCCCTCTTCTTAACGGGTCACCAAAAATCAAGTGAAGTAAGTCACCTGAACAGAGGCGCTGACATTTACTCGCTTGTAGTGAAGCTTATAGTCGATTCCACAGAGGAAGGTAAACAAAAAAAAGTAGTGCCCTCCCTCCCGGGGGAATCCAAATCCTCCATTTATTATTTAGGTGGAGAAGTGTCTTCTTGTGATTTGGCCGTGCTTAAGGAGGCCCTCCTCCGCTCCGTCAGAATGCAAAGTGTGGATCCTTCAGGGCAGTGGAGTGCCGAGGAGGTGGTGTCCTGAAGTTCACTCTGCGTCGTGTTAAATATTAATGCACTGTAGTGCAAACATATGCACTTCCTCCTCCTACCAGAGACTCTGTCCGACGTCCCTCGCAGCTCACCATGGTCTGCCTGCAGCCTGGCTGCTCTCCCTTCACGTTTTGGCAGCCCAACTTAATTCTCTCTTTTTTTTGTAAAGATTAGTTTTTGTATTTTCTGCCTTTTAACCGTTTCCGTCCGTACGTCCTAGGGATCCTAATCGACGTGTGTAGACGTCCTAGCGCATCCTCAATGATACCGGGCGAGAGAAGAATATTCCTTTTTTTATTTTTCAGTTCGCCTCTCGGCTACCGTATGCTACACTCTGGACTCATGTTAGCTTATAGTTGACTTAGCTGTTAGCACGGCCGAAATGTAGGGCTGAAGTGGTGGTCTATAATAATAATCAAAAGCTACAAAGTAACTAGTGTTTTCACATAAATGTAGAAGAGAAAAAGTACCTACAATATTTGCCTCTGAAAGTAGAAGTAAAAGCACAGCAAATTTGACATACTCAAGTAAAGTACAAATACCTCAGAACTGTACTTAAGAACAGTAGGCTACTTAATTAGAAGTACTTAGTTACTTTACACCCCTATAGTCAGATTGAATAGAAATAATGCATGCATGGCGTTAGTGTGTTGTGTATGTGCAGATCCCAGAGACGGTAATTTACTTTGTCGTGCAATGCATGGTTTCTACTGGGTAGCTCAGGGTAATGCTCTGTAGTATCTGCTATTTTCAGCACGCAATACTGGTGTGAGACGCCGACGACTTGCAACACCGGTGTGTGTGACGGAGCATGAGTTAAAAACATATGTTTTGTTTCAATACCCAGGAAAAGGATTGATCGCCAAATGTACAGTTACAAAGGAAATGGTCGAGTGCTTGTGCAGAAGCTGCAGGCAGTGACGAAAGAAACATCTCGGCCATTGTTATTAATAGAACCCTATTAATTACTCACTGGGCTATCAAACGTGGCACAGACGACAGGCCTCGGCTCAGCTGGAGAGGGCTGTCCGCGCAGCGCCGCTGAACATGAAGCCGGCCCTGGAACAGCTGCTCAGAGAGACGCGCACCTGGGTTCCACTGTGCAAAAAACCAGACAAGTCGCTTATCCTTTGCCCTATCAGTGGCGGATTAGCACTGGCTTTACCTTCACCTTGGCTGGGCACGTTTCAATGGCGCCGCCCCAATCTGCAAGCTCTAGACAGCCCTGATTATCTCTCCTCCTTGTTTAGCCTCCCCATAGAAGCTAAATGCTGGATTTGAAGTTTTAAGTCTTAAAACTCCAAATCCAGCATTTAGCTTCTAAGCCTGTTACTGATCTTAAAATTTGAGATCAGTAACAGGCTTAAATGCTTTTCGAAGCAGCAGAGCGTTTGGATATCATGTCCAGAGAGCACTTTAGTGACAATGTGTTTACACATGTGCACTGAGGCGTCCCTCCAAGTCTTGTCCTAAAAAAGCTTTCCTTTTCACCGTCACTTAATAATTATTAAACCCATTATTATCGAATATTATTATCGTATAGTTGCTATATGAATTGTGGAGTTATGTGTTGTTGAAGGCAGATATCGCCGTTAATACAGGTGTGCATTACTGGCACTGCCCTCACAATTCAATTTGTTTAGGATTGACCAGGTAATGATTCGATTCTACGATGAATTGCAATGCATCGCACATTTCTATATTACCGCACAACATGGCAAGCAGTCAAATATACTGAATAACATATTTAATTTAGAATTATATTTTATATAATACTGAATACAGTATTAAGTATGGGCACTAGTGAGTTCTTTGTCAGGCATGCCCAAATATGGAGCCTATATGCAGATGTCAGAACACCATTGTGATGTCAGAACAGGCCAGCTCCATATACTGTATGGAGGTGATCAGGTCCAGAGCCCAGGCAGAGAGGTTTCTGTGGGGGTGTGGAACGCGTGTGTCAAATTTAAAGTCGGTGCGGGGAACGGTTCTCGAGTTTCGTGGATTACAGACGTACAGACATACACGTACGTACGTACGTACGTACCTACACAAAGAGACGAGTGCATGTATATAAGATATTATAATTATATATATTTACCACCACTGCGTTCTATATACATTTTGATGAAGAATAGGCCATGCGGTTGTTCAATATCGATTCAAAATTCATGTACCATCCACAACTCACTGAAATCTTTTACGATCAGTATCGCGGTTGTTGTGGACACAGCCTCCTTAAGTCACCCTAAAAAGTTTTCCCAGAGGGAACTTGTTGTTGTGTGTGTCCTACTACCATAATGCCATCGGCATCAGTTGAACATCATGCCATTAAGCGAAGCAGCTGCTACAGCGGTTCATACGAGCGTTGTCTATTCCTCGTTGTTTGCATTCTGCCTCTCCGAGATACAGCGAAAGGCTTTTATAAGCCGACACGACGACATGACCAGTGCGTTTCCCCCATTACTCGATTGCTCAGCCAACATGCAGTCCTGCATGTATTAAGCTTCCTCTGCACTCAGCATGTATACTGAATATGTATTTGGCAGGGGAGAACATCTACTCATACTGTGTGCATGCTGCATGCATCATCTGTGTTTTTACCTTTACTTGTTTCCTATTGAGTGGATGGTTTGCCGTTGCCGGGTGACAAGCACCAGGGCACTAAGCACAGCTCACATGGAATATGCACAATGATGGAAAGAAAATAGCTACATTTACACACTAAGTTCTGTACTTTTCAATATTATATTATACTTTGTACTTTTTACTCCACTTTTGATACATTTGATAACTTTAGTTGTGAATTACTTCATAGATTTCAATTACAAAACACTAAGAATTTAAGCCCTGCTTAGAAAATTGCTGAGCTTGTAGACCAGCTATTTTCACACATTGGACACATTTTACTTTCTTACCATACACTATATATTTTGAAGCCAACAATTTTGTACTTTTAGTAGAATTTTGAATACGGGACTTATTAGTATTTCTATATTGCAGTATTGCTAGTTTTACTTAAGTTAAAAATAAATGCGTATACAGTATTTAAGGAAGGTACAGCAGTGCCTCACTCTTCATAGCAGCTGTAAGGAATGGCCAGGTCATGTGTCAAACTTGACCTCTAAAATGGACATAAATGCAGACAAGACACTTTGGCAATAATAACCCAGCAAATCACGCAGACCGATTCCCACTCTTGGGAATTGCCTGTAATCCACAGTACTCCGTACACCACTCCATTATTCTGTAACCTTTTGTGAAATGCGTCGGAGGATCAATGACATTGCAATAGGCGCTGCAACGACCGCAGTGCTTTCAGGCATTGATTGGAGGTCGTCTGTGGCTGTGATCAATAACCTGTGGATGTACTGTAACAGCAGCCCTGAGTAGTGCTAGGTAGAATCGCCACACTGTAAAATTGTCAGTATTCATTTAACTCTGAGCGATGTACAGTACAAATTGAACGGTATACTCTACCATTCCACTCGGCCGTTTGTAAACTCTGTGAGTCACAAATGGACGTTTGCACACCGAGGGTTTTTACTGTGTGGGCACACTATAGGTCCCAGAGGGGCCTCTGCGATGTGCTCCATACGTAGACAGGTCATTAGAGTATGATTGCGCTCCTTGCACAATGATCAATAACAAATCTAAAGGTGATTGCAATGTTCAATGTTATCTTCCACGCGCGGTTGAGCTGTCAAAAGAGTGATTATGATAAAAGGTATGAATGCAGTCTTCTCTGTCCACTCTGACCGATGTGTTGTTTTTCTTGATTATTAATGATCAGTGATTTAATTTAACTTTCTTTTTTACGAATATAACTGTTCATATATACCATGTCATTTGTGATAAGCTGCAACCATAGCTCTCGGATTGAACTTCAAATTGTTTGGCCAACAGACAGACTGACCAACCATGCATGGTCACAGCTAAACTGAACATATACAATCCCCACCTCAGGACATTGCAAGCGGTTATGCGTATCATCGGATATGCCCTTTCTGAACCCCATAAAGCCTCTTGTAAAGTCAAAAGGGGGGTCAATCTGTAGCAGCGATCGAGGCCCTGAAATCCAGATGTCTAATATCTCCCTAGAGAGCTTTGTTCTCACAGCCAATGCCAGCATTCAAGAAATAACCTCCTCTTACAGTAACAAGGAATCCACAGTCTGTGGTGTGTGTATAGAGTCTCAGTCCATGACTCTGTATCTGTGTTGTATGACCCTTAGCAATTGGTCCTAGAAATACTGGATTTACTGTAAGAACAATTCTGTCTTATGTGAAGAAAATAATAATCTCTTGTCTGTCTGTCTGAAAAAAAAGAGAAAAAAAACGCTCCAAAGAAAGTGCACGTTCATTTTGTGTTGGATTTGGGCTTATTAATTAGCAGGACCAGGCCAGCTTGGTGTTTTTAAGACCTGTTTAGATGGAAATCTGGCACACTCTTGATCTTGAACGAAGTGAACTGTGAGAGAGCCACGTTACACACACCCAGAATTAATGAGTTCACGACGAAAACACCTTTCCACTGAGAAAAAATACGTTTAGTTATTTCACTGCGCCCTCTACTGATATTGCCAAGAGAAAACCTCATAGACAAGATTTTTCCTCCGGTGAAAAATAATCCCTTTCTGCCCCAAAAGTGCATTTTATATACGTGTGGTGGGGGCTCAGAGTGCGTCCACCACGGAAAGTAGGCTTTCTAATAACACAAGACGCTGTTGTATTGGTGAGTAGGTAAAACTTTATGTTCTTTATATTTACGCTACAGATGAGAGGCTGGTCTGCATTTATGCGAGCCCCGGAAGTCGACAGTAACATAGCTCTAAATGCAACAGCATTAGAGCTATGGACCAGAGCTAGGACAACACTGACTTACAGTCTATCAATCTATGTACCTACCTACGTATACCTATCTATCCACCCCCCCAATACCTATAGCTCCATCCGTCTGTCCGTCCTATATTTAAACATTAGAATTTCTATGCCACTACAAAATAATGTAATATTGAGTACATTAACTACTGTAATTGCCAATGGGCCTGGAACCATATGACTTAAACAACATTTTTAATTGGAAATCCTTGGATTATAATTTTCATGGACACATGACACATGACAAAAATAAATACATGGGCACATGAAAGGCAGAATGCTTGGCTCTGATAACTACCGCATGGTAATCAGTGCATTAGCAGTGGAGGCCTCACCAAGGACTGCGTAATTGAAGACTAAGTGATGTCTCCTGTGCAGAGATCAAGGATTAAGCGGGAAGATGGAGAGCTGTCTTTAGGAGGCCCTCCCTGGAGTGAAACAGGCTCTAAGAACCTTGAAATCATCCAGACAGAATAAACCACCATTTAAACAACCACATCCATCCATCTTCTCCATAGACCTGGAAGTCGCTGGAGGTTAACCCCTCGAGCCCTTCTACACTGGTGTTCAGTAAGTAACATTGATCTTTTTGTTTTTTGCATAGAGAACTTGTGCTTCTAGTGGACAAGGTTTTTTTATACATGCCAGGGCCTCCTCCAGCGATGTTTTGACCAAAGGGCTGACGCAAGCTCTGAGGGTCATTAAGCCTACGGGCCACAGATCATCTCAGGTTGCTGAAAAGCAATTCCTGTTCGCCTACACACCTCCTGTGTCTGCATCTGGCAGGCCATTCGGTGAGTAATCACCATTGTCTAGCTGTCAGTGGCAAATCTCGACAGACATGTCCTCTGGGCCTGGGGTGACGTACGGCACAGTTACCCACAAATCCATTCTAGGCTGGGGGAAAGGTCTGATCTTTACCACTGCCACTGACTGTCCACACTGATTTGCAAGTGATCATGTTGGATAATGTTAATTCAGATATTGGTTGGACCTATCTGCATTGGTTGCCAGGCACGTGCACACATAGACATCAAAGGGGGCCTTCAGCCCCTGCCCTTTTACCCGTCTGTAAAACAACTGCCATCTCCAGACCATGAATGCCGCATTTACTGTGGTGAAAGAAATGCAAATGCTCCTTTCCATGCCATACCCGAGAATTGCTCTCCTGATCTACTGATCTTGAACTCAGCATTTTGCGTTGAAAGAATTTGTGTAGAAATCCATGTCATCGCCGCATCTCCAGTGGCCAACGAGTGCGGGGTCGCACCTGGAAAATAGCCGATCTGCTGCGACACGTTGAGAGCTTGTATATTGGCTATTTTCTTCCAAATGTACCCTCTTACAGCCCCTGACTGCAAAATAGCAGATCTACAAGCTCACAATGTGTTGTTCTGCCACCCGTTGAGAGCTTTTAGATCGGACATGTTGGTCCAAATAAAGTGCCCTTTTACGGAATTTAACACTCTCTGCACGTCCCTGTTGGTTGCTGTGGTAACGACAAGGCGGAATGCTTAACGTATAGGCCTACTCGGCCATACGAAATGAGTGTTATCATATTGTGAAAAGAGCAGATCTACAAGATTACAACATGTGGCATTGTAATGTGAGCTTGTAGATTGGCTACTTTCAGTGAGCAACACTGGTGTACTACAAAGTGTAAAGTGTCCAGACTGAGATACATTTTAGAAAACAGATTTGAATCACATTTTAAACCACCTCTGAATTCTGTACGCATCGGATTAATGAAAATTTGTAATGTGTTTTCTGGTGTTCAGACTTGATAAAAACCAATAAGATTCCAGTCTGGATATGCCAAGAATTAGGGATTTGGGCTGCCAGTCTGAACATGGGATACACTTATGTTTTAATGTGACACATGAAGCTGTAAATTGACATTGAAATGTTTCGATATACATTCTGGGCTAGTTTTTCATTAGGGGAGCAATTAACATTCTTATGTATATCTCTCTGTTTCTCCAAGTTGAGTCTAATATATGATTAAAGTAACCACGTCTTTTGTTACTTCATTAATGTAGAACTAATTAGAATTTAATGACAGCTTTTTATGGTGGTGAATCTGGCGAGCAATCAATTAATCATAGTTTTTATGAATAATATATGGGTGCGCTTATCTCTTAGGTTGTTAGGATGCAGGCCTACCGGTACATCTGTGAACTAAATTGTCGACAAGCCCCTATTGCGTTGTTGTTGGCCTCCAGACAGAGAGAGTATATTCCTGCCTGGAGTCGAACATACATTTCCTGCTTGTACTGTATGTCGTGTTTCCTTGTGTTGCTTGTAACAACATTAACCCTGGCATCCCTATTTTAAACATTTGTAAAGGGACACTTCACCCCTTTTGCAACCATATCTTATTTTAATGATGTTTAGGAGATAAGACACACTTTCCTGGGGGTTTTTATGTGGGTAATATTTGTTTTTAGATTAGTATTTCAAAGTGTCCATGATGTCATGCTCACTCGGCTCACTTCCTTCCTGGACTACAATTCCCATAATGCTTGTGGATAAGGGGAGGGCTGTCTTACTGAGACAACATGTAGTCCAGAGCTTCCTTGATGTAGTCCAGGAAGTAAGTGAGCCCAGTGTCCATGATATAATAAACACTCGGACACTTTGTGTATCCCAAACATCATTAAAATAAGATCTGATTTTATAAACAACGTCAAACTCACCAACATTGCAGCTGTACGAAAAGCTTGAATTATCCTCTTTCTATTCAAAGTGTTTGTTTCATAAAAATCCCCCGTAGACGTGTTATGAGCTACTTTCTTTCCCTGCAGGTGATTATATTTCTATGTGTTGCAGTTTGGAAGTGCTCGTTTATATATCATTCAACTGCCCTGTGTAGCACCTGTTTTGAATTTGCACATAATGCAGGTTGCAGCAGGATGTTGCTTTACTGAAAACGAGTGCTTCCAAACTCTGATGGCAAGATATCTGTTGTATATTAAATGGCATAATTAAACACCACTTTAAGCTACTAACCAAACCAGATGAAAGAGTTCTCATAAAACAAACTGCATCAGATGAATAAAAGCAGGCAGAGAGAGATTTCCTCGAAGTGTCGTTGACCGTTTATTCAAAGAAAGACAGAATCCTCCGACCCATGGTGGGCACGGAGGCACACAGGACTGACCTGACCGCAGGACACAGTCGGCAGTAAGACTCCTTATTACAATGACATTATATACGTTTACATGTTGAATACAGTAGGATGGAGTTACAGACTGAGTGTTGAGTGATATTACATATACTTGGGCTTTAGAGAATGCTAATAGCACCTATTTGTTTGGTCAGCTGCAGGATGGAACTTGCAGAAGGACAGAGGCTAAGCCATCTGTTCTCCTATCAGTGAGCTAAATAGCTATTTCAGTAGTTAGAATACAAGCTGAGGACCCCTTGGGCTGCCCAAACTCAGAACAGCTACAGTGTTTTGGTCAAATCAATGTAGTTGATAGACTTCTCTATGGGAGAATGCAGTTTTTGAATGCTGTGTGTGCGACAACGAAAGACCTTCAGAGAAAGCTTGACTTGTCTGCTTCCAGGAAAAAAAATTACTGAGTTGATAAAATGTTTAGTTTTTGTGTTGGAAGCCATTTAAAAGAGCCTGCATTTACAAATATTATTTTTTCTTCTGCTGGGCGTACATAGTACATACCCATGCCATATCTCATTTTAAAGGGTGAGTTGTCTAGTTCAATTAAAATAAAATAAAAAGTTTCTCACATGTACCACTGTGGATATTTTGCCATCTATAAATAGCATGGTCAATCATTAACAATCTGACCAATCCATCTAAAAGTGGAACATGATAGAAACTCAATTTTCTTTTGATAAAATTTGACATTCTAATCTAACGCATATTTTGATATATACCGTTTACATAGTCCAACCAGAACCTTGTCTATTCATGCATGGAGCAGTGCATGTTCGCCAACCAGCAGCGCATGTTCGACAACCTTAGCGCATGTTCGCCAACCAGCAGCGTATGTTCGGACTAACAGGAGTTCAGATCTATGGGCAGGCCCCTCATTATATAAGTAGCATTGCTGAGCCATGGGGCAGGAGCCTATCTCCTGTTTCTGTAGCGTGAGGCAGCTTGATGTACAAGAACACCCCCTGGACATGACGCTAGTATGTCGCAGGGATTTACCCCCAATCCAACCCCTCATTGCCGCCTGGATTTTAGTCAGGGTGCTCCTCCTGACCCGTCTGCCTATGAAACTGTGAAACCTAACATCCAATAATGGTGCAGGAGCCAGTCAATATCACAGCCTTATATAGCTGCGGCAGAGTGCAGTGTAAATGCAGTAAATGCACTAACTGTAATTGAGTCTATTACCTCTGCTGTTGCATAAATGTACTTGTTCAGAGATGTAATTACCTAATTGACCTTTTCCCTTGATCTTATTCATGTGCATTCAAGAGGCTCAGATGAAAGAAAAGAAGAATAAGTGTGTAACCAAACGTTTATCTCACTGCATCACATCTATCCTGGTTATTTCAATAAAAGGCATGCACATGACATCATCATCTTCCCGGAAGTTATGCGGGAATGCCGGCTGTGTGGCAAAAACTATTTTCGGGCCTTGACATCCAAACAGACTTTAAACAGCATTAATTCACTTTGTCACTCACTTTGCCACTGGATCTGCCATTCACTTTATAGTACTCTCTATATAGGGGGATTCGTATTTGAGATGACTATTACCTCGACACTTCACCACATCCCTACAGATCTACAAGCTCATAGAGTCATAACCCATTGCATCATCACAAGCTAATTAGAAACACACGCACACACATGTACTTAGTTACCTTCCAGCACTTGTCACAGCCTTTAATGTTTTATGGATGTAGAGAATCCTACATAAAAAATCACTTGGAAATATCACAAAGCAATGGTGGACGACTCCACACACTATCTTTGACTATTCATTCTGCATGCCCTGCTGGCATTTGCTGTACATGTAATACAGTTATCATACAGTAATAGATGATTAATCATTAAAATAGAAACATTCTCTAAGTGTGCAGACGTCTTGTAAATTAACTTAAGTAATGCAGATGCAGTTTAACAATAATTTTACTCTTGAGTTAACTCAACTCCTACAGAGATCCTACAGAGACTGTTTCTCCCCTAATGAGGGGCAATACAGTCATGTGTGAGACTGTTTCTAACCCTCTAATGAACATTCTACAGAAAGAGGCAATAACAGCTTATTTTACATTGTCTTATAGTCATTTATACTCTCATATGTGGTCGGTAAATCATAAGGTGAGCTGTCCACGTCTCTTCGGCAAGCTGTCCGTCTCTGGGCGAGCTGTTACACACATGACGTCACTGGACGTCCGTCCACCTTCCATGAACGTGCTGCAGTTCCACATGTGTTTGAATGTAAAGCCTATGCTATGAAATTAACTCAATCACGTTAGCCTTGCATTATTGCAATCCCACCAAGAAGAATCATCCTTGACCAGAAGATTCTCAGCCTTCTGTTCAAGTGAGAGGATGGAACTCCCCATTGGCTAATTTACCTGCTTTACAGAGACCCAAGAAGTAATTTATCAGTTTCATCATTACAGATCTCGCTTTTCGATTTCAAATGGCTCTGTTTTGCTTGCTACATAACTCCTTCCATCCTCAGGGGTGCTGCGTGTGGGGATTAGCAGCAAAGGTGGGCCTTTTTTCCCACATCAAGTTCCAATATTTCAATTTGATATGTTTTCAGCCTCTTTATACTACCAGCCATGATAAAACAACTGCTTCGCTGAGCGAGGTACTGTATAAGTTTGTCTGTGGAGAAGATCTGCACAGATGATAGAGCAGGGACTGTTGAGGAAATGTTCACCGCTGAAGATTAATTGCAGCAGAGACTGCAGTTGTTTTGTTGCTGTCTTCAAATTCATGCTCGGATGTTTGATTAAAAAGCATTATTTGTATTATTGTCAGACTGAAACCAACCTTGTAGAAACCATTACAAACTCTTTTAATGCCCTTTGTGTCTATAAGTTTATTTTGTCTGTGTATATTTCTATAATTGTGTAGCATTATAATCTGATTGTCCAAATGTTATCCCCTTCTTAATGAATCAAAACCTAATTATAGTATGCTAGACTTAATTTGAACATGATAAAAAAATATATTTTTATTCCTCTTGTTTACGAGTTGAGCTTCAGTATTCTTTCACACGTGCTTTCTCCAATTAGGCCCTGTGTCCAACAAGATGTTTTTTTCCTGAGTGCATCACATCTTTATTTGTTTTACTGCTGTTGTGTAAGGGGTTAACACCAGCAGGCTCATAGGTTGGTGAACCAATAGGAAGTCGGCGTCGGTTTCCAGTGCTAGTTTGTTCCACCCCTCTATGCAGAGAAAAGCATAGGGCTCTTTTAGTCTAATGAAATAGTAACTAGCGTGTCAATTAATGTGCAAAGTGCAATGAGAAAGAAAATTGTGTTTATTTGGTGGAATATACTACCACAACTTTCCAAAGAACAGGCAGAAAGTTTAAAGGCTCTTATTACAGAGAGAGTTTAGAAAGGCCCACAATTACCGACATACTAGCCCCAAGATTAACAGATATTGTTTTTATAGCAGCACATGCAAAGTAAAAAAAAGACTACCTGAATCCATTAGGATCGAGGCCCCATGATAACTCGTATCCCCAAAAAGGATAAGATTTAATGGATCCTGTTAAAATAATTCCAATTCATTGACTGCATCAAAGATCCAGCTGCCAAATTATAGTTCTTACAATAATTATTCATATGCTTTTTGAAGAATAGGAGCTTAACTAATACAGTACAGTCCTATTCGTCCCCGCCTCAATCTCAAAATGACATTGATCAGTACCTATGGGTATTTATGTTAGACACACCCACAGACACACCCCCAGATTCTCAGCCACACCCACAGGTTTATTTTAATATGTGGAGTGGCTATTCAACCACCAGGTGGCGTCGGCCCATGATGAGCAGAGCTGCATGCACTGAGTCTTAATATGTAGCTTCTAGCAATATGCAGTAAATTTGTACTGTAAACTAAAGTATCAATACTGTAATATTGAAATACATTGAAATACATACTGTTACAAGTAATATTTATTTGAGTAAGCGGTTAGGGTCCATTTGGTTCCATTTATACACTCTAAAGTTAAATTATCATTGATGTTACAATATAAATATTGGGGGTCCCAGAGATATAAAAGCCATTAAATGGGGGTCCATACTCCATAGACTAATGCATGTCAAACTGGGGGTCCTTGAAATTAAACAGGTTGAGAGTCACTGCTATAGCTGTAAAAACCTTCTCTTATGGGGGTCCCCGGCATATCTTTTCAAATGGGGGTCCCTGGCATATCTTTTCAAATGGGGGTCCCTGGCATATCTTTTCAAATGGGGGTCCCTGGCATATCTTTTCAAATGGGGGTCCCTGGCATATCTCTTCAAATGGGGGTCCCTGGCATATTTCTTCAGATGGGGGTCCCTTGGGTGACAGAGCAAAGTCCTCCCCCCCTCTCCTACAGTACTAGTATTGTACTCCCTCTGTAGCTTATTTGGCTCAATAGTTCAGTATCTTGACCTGTCACAGCCTGCATGGCCCAGTGGTGGAAAAAGTACTCACATTCTTTACTTAATAAAAGCAATACTGCAATGTAGAAATACTCTGTTACAATTAGAAGTCTGGAATTACATTTTTACTTGAGTAAAATTACAAAGGTATTGGCTTCAAAATGTACTTGGGTGGGTACTCGGGGACCCCGGAGAACGGCCGGTGGTGCCCCGGGCAGTGCAAGCGTAAAAATAGTAATTTTGCAGAAAGTCCAATTTATAGTTTTCAACTGTATACAAATCTTTAGAAAATAGCAGATCTAGAAGCACACAGTCTATTTACAAATGGCCAAAATAGGGCTGATCTGATGTGTAAAATGTATGTTTTGTAATAATGTTATTAACTAAAAAACATTGCATGGATGCACCTGGGACGTATCCTCAGTGATGTATCCTGAGGTCAACGGGGTTTCGGGTCTCTCAACATCATACCCCTCACTCGACCCAGCCGGGAGTGATCATGTCCCGACTTACGTCCCAGTAGCTACCCTCAATCAGTCCCACTAGGGAAAAACCAGGGGCACACAATCCGTTGGAACTACTCCAGAACTACTCTGCCAGGGCTGGGAGGTACACTTCTGGCACATGGAGGGACTAGGCTCTGTGGGTTGTCTCCTGTCCGGGCCCCTCCTACGTCTCACCAGGTCCACTCCTGCTCTCACCAGGAGTAGAGCGAGGACCTGTGCGTTGAACCAGAGTCCCAGCACCAGACAGTTCATTCAGGAGTGGTGGGCAATGGTTCCGCAGGGTCATGGTACTGCGGTTCTGCTTGCTGCTTGCATGGCCCTCCCAAAGGCCTCACCGAGGGACACAGGCTGGGACGCTAACCCATACTGCTCACCCGAGCAGTATGAGTTAGCAAAGTAACTAGTAACTATAACGTTTTCAAATAAATGTAGTGGAGTAAAAGTACAATATTTGTTTCCTATATGTAGTGGAGTAGAAGTAAAAGTATTTGAAATTGGAAATACTCAAGTAAAGTAAAGAAATACCTCAGAATTGTACTTAAGTACAGAACATAACGTAAATGTACTTCCCACCACTGGTCACAGCTTTTGTATTATGGATGCAGAGACTCCTACCCTTTAAACAGCCTGCAGGGTTGATTGTTCATGGTAAATTTGGGCTTTGTAGTTTGGGAAAAGGACTGATGTCCTTTGCAGTGACCTATACAGTTTATTTTGTATGCGACAAGTTGTGTCTCATGGCTCATAGGCTCTTGGCATTTGTACGCAATACAAAGGCTCACTGAGACAAGCTCTGCTTGGCCCCTGCAGGCCAGTCAAAGTTGTAAGACATTAGCGCACTAGAGATTTCAGGAGGTATGAGAGCCAAGTAACCGGCTCACAGGCTGTGATACGCTGAAATTACATCCATGAGCCAAAAACATAAAAAATAAATCAGGGGATATCTTATAGTATAATTTAGGCTTAACCCCTTGAACCCTATAGCATCCCTATTCTGTTGCTAACATTTTGGTGAAAATAGCAGATCTGTAGATCAGCTTTTTTCAATTAGCAAAAAGAAGATCTCTCTTTTTTAACATGATCAAAGTCCATCAAGAGTGTCTAATGTCACCCCTGTTGTGTATTTATTTGTTTAGAAAACTATTCAATTTCAATTTTAAAGTTTTTTATTAAGCATAGAAGATAAGAGGGACAGGTATGGACAGGAAAAAATGCAGTACATTATGTTATGCTTCTTAATCTATTTTTGTACATACAATTACATAGACATAAAACGGTTTTGCTACTACATGAACAGTAGTAGCAGTTGTTTTTTAGTTGATTTGAATGGTTACAAAACTGAAACAAAACATAACAAAACAAAACAAGACAAGACGAAAACAACCCCCCACCCTCCCACTTGGAACTTTGACACCTTCTCCTTTCACCGTATACACGTATGGGTTTATTTTTTATTTTTATAAAATTAATAGTAGCAATAGCCAGTAAGGATTTCATGAGCATAAGAGAAGAGAAGAAAGATATGAGAAGTAGAAAAGAGAGAAGAATAGACAGAAGTGAATGGTGAGATAAGGACTCCATGGTGTTGTAGGAGAGAGTGGCAGAAAGAGATAAGGGGTACTGCTGTTCGTTTTGGAAGTAGATAGGAAGAAAGTAGGAGAATAAAGGAAAGGAATGAGAGGGTTAAGGGGGAATGAGGTTGGTGTGCGGAGTAGGAGGGGAACACCATGATTTATAGCATATGATTTATGTTCGGAAGACTTGACAGATTCTCGAGAATCGGATCCCAGGACTAGGTAAATCCTCCTGGAGAGCAACGTAGATCGTATTTAATTTTCTCGAGATTCAGGAATAACATGGCATCTTTCAGCCAATGGTCTGATTTAGCGGGGAGTGAAGATTTCCAGTCTAGGAGGATTCTCCTTTGAGCGAGTAATGATAAGAAGGCTATACAGTTATGAACCTTTTTGTTACACGTAATATTTTTAGGGAGTACACCAAAGATTGCCACTTCAGGACAGGGGAGTAAGGATATACTAAACATTTCTGATAAGGATCGAAATATGTCAGTCCAGTATTGTATTAAGTTAGCTGGGGATATGTGGCATCTATCACACTTGTCGTCAACACTGGTATACATTCTAGCTAGTTTAGCTTTGCAGTAATGAGAGCGGTGCAGAACTTTAAATTGGATTAGGTTTAGCCTGGCACATGAGGTACTACTATTTACCTGAGTGAGGGCGTTACTCCACGTCTCATCCGTTATGATTTCACCTTGTTCCCCTTCCCAGCCTGATTTGGTTCTATTGAGAGAGGTGGTCCTTAAATTAGAAATAATGTACAAGACTTGCAACGGGGCATCTAAGATGGATTCAGTTCCAGATTTGGAGGAGATGTTAGGAAAAGAAGGATTGTGTGACTGGGCGAAGTGATGGATCTGGAAGTATCTAAACAAATGAGGGTTAGGTAGATTGAATTTGGATGTCAGTTCCCTGAAGTTAGCAAAAATACCGTTGACATAAAGATCCTCCAGTCTAATGAGTCCTGATCTGAAGTTCTGACATTGCGGGGGTGAACAGGTGGTTATTACGTATCGGGCTATAGAGAGAAAGTTCTCTGAGGTTGAATGAGGATCTGAATTGGGACCATATTTTCAAGGTGTTCCTAACAATAGGGTTGGAGGTGTAGTGGTTCTGGGAAATGGGTAGGTTGGATGTAATAAGAGCCAATAGAGATGTGCCCAAGCATGAACTGGCTTCATTTTGGCATCAGTCCAAATCAGGATTGTGAAGCCAACTGACCAACTTAGATATATTAGCAGCCCAGTAATAGTACTTGAAGTTGGGGAGGGAAAGTCCTCCATCAGGTCTGGATCTTTGTAGGTATTCTTTCTTAATTCTCTGAGATTTACCTCCCCTTATAAATGATAACGATGATGAGTTGGTCCAGGTTACAGAAAAAATACACAGGTATAAATATTGGCAATGCTTGAAACAAGTACACGAAACGGGGTATTCATCTTTTCAGATGAACTATTCAAGGGAGAAAACTGAACACTGAAATAAACATACTGCTTTTTTAATAGGCAGATGATATTTTGTTCCTACCCTGTAAAACCCGGATAAATTTCTACTTGAAAAAAGAGATTTCAACGTTACTTTTTACTACTAGGACTTATCAGAGGACATGATATTATAAATATAAATAATTTATAATAATAATAATAAATTAATAATTTACATTTGGGGGATATCTTTCACAATAATGAATAAAACATGTTCTAGACATTCTAATGATCACAAAAAAACATATTTTAAAGGTCAAAGGTCATAGGTTCAAAATGTTGTCTCTGTGGGGAGTATTTATATGCAAATATCATGACCAATGGCATTGTAATGGCATTGCAATGAACATCAATGATGACGTTTAAGTGAAAAAAGAACATAAAAAAAGATTAATTAATTAATTAATTAAAATATGTTGTATGATTACAACGCTATGTGTTACAAGGTTTTAAGGGAACAATTCCTTCTCATGGAACCAGTACAATAGTTATCTAAGATATCAGGTTACTCTTCTAATTATCCAAACCGGTATAACATATCTTGGCATATAAGTATGACTAACGGACACAGTTTTACAGAAGGTAAAGCAGCATTTCGAAGAAGGCCTGAAGAAGGTCAGTAGACCAAAAGCTTGCAAATAAATCTATTGATTGTGCACAGATTTGTGTGTGAAGCTTCCCTTTATTTTTCCTTCATTATACGTTTGTGACTGCAGCACCTCACTTAAGTTTTTTTCAGCAGGTGAGAGGTGGTCTTTGTTGACAAATAGTAATTGTTCAAATTAAGCTGGGAGAAATCAAGCTTAAGTCAATGTTAAATCAATGTTACTATATTTCTATGATACACCTTTTAACAATTTTCCAAACATGAATTTCTGTGGGAAAGACAAGGGCCTTGAATCTGTTTCTGCTGAAAATTATTCAGACCAAGAACATTTGGCGAAAAGAAAAACAATCAGTCCAAGGGCTCCTCTGCTCGTGGACTTTGTGTTAGTTACTAATTAATTCCTGTTCTGTTTTGGTATTCCAGTTCTGTGTAGTTTGGTGCCTTGGTGTTCTGTATCTTATTTTAATTGTTCTCTGTGCCTTCCTGGCTGCCTTGGTTGCTGTTTTTTGTGTTCAGTTCTTTGCTTAATCGTTATTGTAAGACACCAGTGGTCAGTTCTTCAATCTCTTATTCCCAAGTATTTGATATGCCTTGTATTCTCCTCGTGTTATTTGCTTGTGATGGTTCCTGGTCCATTTTTTTAAACTCCTCTCCGCCTGTCTGTCTGCATATTTGGTTTCTAAACCTCCTGCCTCTCACACGTGACAGAATTTTGGCATCTGACACTGAATAATCCTGAGATTTGTGTGTGCATAATTTGGGAGATCTTCACAATAATGAATATATTTCATTATACTTATTTCATTGAGATGTGTGCTCAGTATAATTTGAATTAATAATGTTTGAAGATGCAAAAGCAGTGTAACTAAAGTGTAACCATCTTCAGCATGTTATTAAATGTTATGCAATGTAATTAGTGTTATCTGTGACCGTTTCAGAATCGTGTGGCAAAATGACTTCTAATCTAGATAATGAGACAAGGCCACATATTATATAAAATAATGGGAGGGATACAACAGAAGCTAGAGATCTGTGTGCATTATTGGGGTATATTGCCCATTATTTCATCATTTCCATGCAATACTGTACGTAATCTATAGAATATAAAGCATAACATACTGCATGTATGGTTTTTATATACAGCATAATTGATGTATGCATATGTCAGCATTTGTTTAGTAAAAAGTGAAACAATTACAAAATGTTATAAAACCCTGACCGCCTCTGGCCGGTTGTATAGCCCCCATAGCCCCCCATGTGTGTGTGAAACAATTACAATATGTTATAAAACCCTGACCGCCTCTGGCCGGTTGTATAGCACCCATAGCCCCCCCCCCCCCCCCCCCCGTGTGTGTGTGTGTGTGTGTGTGTGTGTGTGCGCGCGTGTGCGTGTGCGTGTGCGTGTGTGTGTGTGTGTGTGTGTGTGTGTGTGTGTGTGTGTGCACTCTCATGTAAATCACATTGTTTTGATCTGACACTGATATCTCACTTGAACTTGTTTTTTCATCTCTACCTCAGCATTCTCTTCTCCTGAAATATTAAAGAAACCAATGAGTTTCACAATTTGAGTTTCTTTTTTCGTTGAACTTACCTTCATTTTTTGACCTCCCCCTTTTCCCCTTCTCAATTCTCTCAGACAATCGTATGACTACCCCAGGACGTTCTTTATCCTTTTACCACGTGCTGTATTTAAAAAAAAGTAGTGTCATCAAATCCATATACTAGGGCAGCCCGAGAGATTCACCTGAGTCTGCGTGCTTTTGATTTAAAGCCTCTTAAATGAAACATTTGACGGCTATGAAAGCAACACAGCTGGCATGACGTCCATCCGTCTAAATCATTTAAATATAATTAGAGCCACTGTGCTATGTTCTGACCACAGACATTATCCCCCCCATGCTTGCTACATTAGTCATAGCTGTTATAATTCTCATCTAGGGGTCATTCCTACTGCCAGTTTCTTTTTTCCTTTACACCACTTTTCCATTGTGGCAAGGGGGTATAGAGATATTGCACTGATGAATTAAGTGGCTGTGTCATTTGCAGAATATAAAAATGGAATGAACCCCAGAATAGAGAGGTCTTTCATCTTTTCAGATGGCCCGATTACATCTAAATGTAGAGCAACATTTAGAGGACTATCAATCAAGTGATAGCATGAAAAGGGGGGGTTGAAGCAGAAGGAATTACTCCCTCCAAATGCCACCCTACCCATCCCTTTAATCCCCTGTGACATGCGTTAGTTCCCAGCGTATCATAACCACCCTGCCTCTTTCAGACCATACCACTGCTAATGGTCTTTCTATACGCCTCCCACCCCCACCGCACCTCCTCCGCAAAGCTGCCATCTTCGCTTCCCTGGAACGTCTTTTTAGACTGAAAGTCTTATATACATATGTTCATATATGTTCCGCTACACCACATCTCATTGTCTCTTCTGAGACACCGGCCCCCGGGCCCCCCCGCCTCTCACTTCCCCCGGGAGATGCCTCTAACAACTATATCTCTCCCCACCACCACAAGCACCAGTGCTGTAGTGTATTGTCTGTACAGTAACTGAGGTCAGTCAAGCTTCAAATGATAAGCTAGTGTTCAAGTGTCTTCTCACAAAGAGGAGCCATATGTCAGTGTCCTGAATCGTTGGTTGCAGATCTGGTCGTTGGCATTCTGATTCTGATTTATCTACGGTACCGCATGAGTATAAATTAACCAAAGAGGTGGCGAGCAATTGTGTGAGTGTGTGTGTGTGTGTGTGTGTGTGTGTGTGTGCGCGTGTGTGCGTGCGTGCGTGCGTGCGTGCGTGTGTGCGTGTGCGTGTGTGCATCTGCGTGCGTGCGACTGCGTGTTTGTGTGTTTGTGTGCATGCAACATGCGGGCGTGGAGAGAGGGAAGTGCAAGAGACTGAAGTCGAGAATTAAATTTATAGATTGTGGATCTCTAAGTTTCCAACCAAATTAAAGGTATAGCAGAATCTTCACTTAAATTACAGATAGCGGAAGCTTAATATGTCTGCACGTTTACTGTGTGTGTGTTTATTGTGTGTGACCATGAGAGCGCGTGAGCTGGCATGACGTGAAGAGATGAATCGCATTAGAGGCTGGTTGACATCGTCAATGATGAGTTCTGCATCCCAGATTAGATCCCCAACGGCTGGCTAATTAGGATCCACAGCTGTTTAGCATTGTCATTTAGCCGTATTTTCATAATCTGAGACACCTTTCTCGCATGCTGACCAGCACACGTGGAATACAGATGCACTGCTGGATAGGACTGCTACAGTATACTGTATGCATACAGTAGGCCTATAGGCTATATGAGTATCCCCGCTGCATACAGTACGTATATATATACTATGGAATGTACGCTGTATCTCTATTTTTCACCGGTGCAACTAATGACCGTGATGATGGATTGCAGTAATACCATGTCTTTCACGGGGTCCTTAAGCCTCCTTATATTGTCTAGGTAACCCACCCCATCCATCTTCTGTTTCCCAGCAGCCTGATACGCAGACGGTACAGATTCTCCATGAGGACACCGGCCATGCACTATGTCACACTTAATGGTGACTCGATGACAATCCAGGAACCAGAATTGCCGGAGTGAAAGGACTGGAGTTGTGTGATATTTGCTGGGCGACATCCCGCACTGCCTCCGGCATCTTGCTATCAACAGGAAGTGGAATGCTGCTTTCTTCTTTTTAATAATGTGGCCTATGTTGAGTGATAGCACCCTTTGTGTGGCTGTGGACAGTGGACAGCAGCCGAGTCCTATACGTGCTTCATATCCACTGGACACAGCATGCATGGCTGTGTAGACAACAGTGGGCCCCTACATTATGGACAAACTCTAACATGGCTTTAACATCGCTGCAATTTCCCAGTAGTGTGAGTTGCTTTTATGCACACTCAAAACAATGGAGACATTGAGCATTAAGTCACAGCACAGTGTGTGTGTGTGTGTGTGTGTGTGTGTGTGTGTGTGTGTGTGTGTGTCCACAACTTTCTCCCCATACTGTACGGGTTTTCCCTCTTTTTTACTTTCTTTATATAATGATATCCCATTTTCTTTTTTTTATTATTTTGTTCTGATGAAATGAAAAAAGGTGACCCTGTCCTTAATCATGGTTCGTCCACAAAGTAAGTTTTTGTATTGACTTGTGCTTTGGTTTGAAATGTACCCATTCTTCATACTGTGAAATCAATCAATCCATGCGTATAGGAACACAGATATGTTTTGCGAATGTGAAGTATCATGTTCAAGCAGGACTCATAGTCATACAGTAGGCGCCAGATCTAATCAGTTGTCAGCCTGCTGCCTGAATAAGCGCTTCTAATCAGCCACACATTACTATACATTAATATACAGCCCATTCTCACAACAACAAGGCTCTCTCTACGTCGTCCTCAGACGAGCCCTCCATCGGTGTCTCCGGTCATCTCGGTTCTCCATACATCAGCTCCTTTGTGCATTCCGCACCAGTATCTTTCTTTAGTACGTCCACGTAGGTAGGTGTGGGACGTCCTCTCGATCGATGCCCGTGTGTTGGTTCCCACAGTACAAGCTTTTTGGCCGGGAGTTCTTGGTGTCGGTGGCAGTGGCCAGCTAGTCTCATCCTCCTTACTGCTATCTTCTCTGTTACATTTGGTAATGCCCTGTACAGACGCTTGTTGGTGATGTGCTCGTCCCTGTTGGTGTACCACACGTAACATTCTGGTGTAGCACCCGTCCAGGGATTTCTGTAGGGCTTGTGTTAGTGTCCAGCATTCACAGCCATAGAGGAGGACGGACTCCACAGTAGCAGAGAAGAAACTGATCTTGATGTGTCGGGGGAGGTTGGATTTCCACACACTGGTCACCATTAAGAGCTCGCCAGGCAAGTGCCTTCCTCTGTGGAGTTGACCCATGCGCCCAGGTATTTGAAGTCACTGACCTCCTTTAGGATAGTACCCTCTATTGTCGTTAGGGGCAGATGTTCTTGGGGGATGTTATAGGTTATGACCTCAGTCTTCTTTGCATTTAGCCTGAGGCCAACTTTGGCGCACTCCAACTCCACTCTGGTCAGGAGAGCCTGTGCCTGCTATGTTGTCCGATAGCAGGCAGATGTCATCAGCGTAGTCCAGGTCTGTGAGGGTTTCTGCAGGGTGTCTCGTAGACCTTCTGGGTGAGATAGTGAAGTCGAGCTCTGGCTCCCTTCCATTAATAGCTTGTCTCAGGGCATAGTCCAATACTATTATAAAAAGGAAGGGGGCCAGGGTGTCTCCCTGCAGCACTCCGGTGTGGATGTTGAATTCCTCACTGTTACCATCCGGCGTTGTCACTCGGGCTCTCGTTCCTGTGTAAAAAAAAAAAAGAAGACTTATTTAGTGCATTTAACTCCTAGTGAACTCCTTAATAGCACCATATACATAAACGACACACACATGAAGTTACAAATATAAGCTGGGTCGGCACTTAATAATATAATGAGGCCACTCACAGAATAAACTCGACACATGGCTTAAAGATTAAAGATGGAGTGCTGTGGTTTTTTCCACCCTAAAATGAGATAATCAGGTATTCGTTATATATGAGGAGGATTTTATTTTCAAAAAAAGTGTAACGTTTTTGTTAAAATGTCGTTTTTATGTATGTAGTATGCCAGGAAGAAACCCTAAATCGTTAAATCATAAAATCTATGTATTTATGTGAACTTGACTTCTAGATTATATTTTGCAGGGACAGAAGCCAAATCACATCTACAACAAGATGTATACGCCGCCCAACACTTCTTTGTACTTAATGCTTAATATTGCTTAATATTTTTCTTAATTTTGTTTAAAAAAAATAATAATAATCTCCTGTCATTTCACCACGATCTGTAAGCAGAGTATTATACAGTACTAGTCTGCAACACATCTGAGGGTTAATTCCTGTTACAACAAAAGTATACTGCTGCATTAAACATTAGGGCTGTGAATCTTTGGGTGTCGATTCGATTCAAATTATTGGGTTCACAATTCAACTCAATTTGGGTTTTTTTTCTCGATTCAACTCGATTCTTGATTCAAAAGTGATTTTTTGACACCCCTAAAATGCAGCCTTCGATATCTATATAGCTTTGCTCCTTTCCCTCCCTGCATACGATGACCTCACTCCCCCAGTATAAAAAAGGCACACATTATATCCTGTAATGGCAAATGTTAAATTTAACTGTACAGTTATATGAGTCAAAGGCTAAAACGTCATAATGCTTGACACACAGGATGAAATCATCAGCCTTGAACTGAAGGCAGAAGAAGCTCATGTGAAGTGACATTTGGAATGACCTCATTTCTTACTGTGACAAAAGGCTTTTCAGATACTCAGCCGAGAGACAAAAGGAGAATGATATAGCCCTCCTGGTGGTTTTAAAGGACAGGTATACCTGATGGTATATTTACTAAAGTGAATGGTTCACTATTTTCTATTCAGCATGAACAGAATGGTACCCTGGGTAAGAATCTAGAAGTAAAACATAGTGAAAGCTTGCAAGCAAAATAATGAATGTGGACTAATGGGAATCTAGATTTGCGACGACAGACATCTGGCTCTATAGGCTGGACAGTTCAGTCTTATTAGCTCTGTATCCAGCGCAACCTCAAGTCTAGAATAGATACTGTAATTGCTAATTAATTAGCACAACTGTTAAGGTATTATGGGTAAGCTTGTGTATGCTAAACTAAGTAAGGTTGGTGTCTGTCTTTCTGTGCATTTTTTTTGTTATTTACCCATGGTTCAAGAGTTGTAAAACGGTCTGGCATCGCGCCACCATGAGACGGATTTGGACCAGGGGGGCAGTCAGACAGATATTTTGTGAAGCCACTAAGGAGTCCATGTATTTGGGCTCAATTTCACCTAGACTGTATTACCTTAATAAACATGGTCATGAATACTTTCTGCTTCCAGTCACTAGTTTAAAGTCTCATTTCTAATGTCATAATATTCTTTTTGGAAAATTATGGTCCCATTTATTAAAAAAATGGGACCATGCACGCACGCACGCACAGTCGCGCACACACACACACACACACACACACACACACACACACACACACACACACACACAAGTTTATTTTCACACTGTTGAATCAATGGTTTGGACATGGAGGATGGTTGGGATTGGGAGTAGGGCTGGGACTTGATTAAATGTAATTAATCTAATTAATTAGATGCTTTGTAATGCAATAATCAAAATGTATCTCATGTTTAATCACATATCAATAGTTGAGAAGCTTCAGATTTTGGTGTGTCTTTGTCCTGACGAGGACCACATCATGTGTCTTGGCAACTCTCAACTCTCTTAGGCTATTGTTATGATAAAGAGCATTCTATTTTTGTGTATCTGATGTAAAAACAAAGGGTGTATTCTGTGTTATGTCATCATCTGTTGATTTGTATAAAGGGACTACAGTGGAAATAAGTCGATGACTTTAGCCTACTGTGTTTTTTTATCCTCGATTGTCTCTTGTATGGTTGAAAGCAATTAAATAAATCAAATCAAATTGCAAAGCTCACAATCCCTCATCTTCAGCTCATTGAATGAAGAAGCAGACTGGTCCGCCTGTCTGTGATAGAAGACATCCACCTAGTTGCTATGGTAACGTAACTCACATCTGAAGGTGAAAAGAACTGTTTAACCTTCAACTCATGTTACACATCCATGCAGGGTCTGTCTGTTTAACTGTTTAACTTTCATGTTGGCGTCCAGTGAAATAATGTGTTTGTGACGAAGCACATTGTAATGTTTTTCTACTTTGTTTTCCTTATGCATGTTATCATTTATGAAAAGAAATATAACGTGTGATGCTGACAGTCCTTTCTTATCTTAATGGATTTTTATATCCATCACACCATATTCAGAACAAACAGCTGGAGATCCGTTTGTTCTCCTCAGACGCCCAGATCATGTCAAGTTGCTGAGTGTCTCTGTCAGCTCTGTTGTCTCTGATGTTGATGATGATGAGGTGCTCCCAGCAAAGGCAGCTGGTGGTGAAGAAATCCCGGACATCTTGAATTGGATTGAGGAGGCGGACACCAGGCTGGTGGTGCATGTACTGTATTTAAGATCTTGTTCCGTTGAGTTGACGCATGAGCCCAGGTACAGTACTTGACATCCTTCAGACCAGTGCCTCCTGTTGTTGTCAGAGGTGGATGCTCTGATGTTATAGGTGATAACTTCCGTTTTCTTGGCGTTCAGCCTTGGCACACTCTGACTCCACTCCGTTCAGGAGCTCCTGATCTTGTTTCACGGGGTCGGAGAACAGGCTGATGTCGTCCGCGTAGTCCAGGTTTGTCAGGACTACTGTGGGGTGTCGTCTCGACCTCCTTGGTGTGAGGGTAAGGCCAAGATCCTGCTCTCGTCCATTGATGGCCTTCCTTAGCGCGAAGTCCAGGACTATGACGAAGACGAAGGGAGCTAGGGTGTACCCTTATAGTACACCAGCAGCCAAGATGTAAAACTCCTCACTGTTTCCATCTGGGGTCACCACCTTGGCCCTTGTTCCTGCATATATACATGGTCTCTATTGCCCAGAGTAAGTTGGGTGGTTCAAAATAATCACACATCAGAAATGTATACATTATTTGACACACAGGGAGCCAGTGTAATGAAGAACTAGTTACTAGAGTGATATGCCCCACTGTTTTGGTATTAGTAAGGACTCGAGCACCAGCGTTCTGAATCAACTGCAGTCGTCTGATATATGTTTGTAGGGAGACCTGTAAAGACAACGTTAGTCAGTAGTCAAGTCTACTGAAGATAAATGGTCAAGTGGACCAGTTTTCACTGAGGTTTTTCTAGACCCTGCTGTCACATAATTTATTCCTTTAACCTGTGCTATAATTTTGAGGTCAAGGGTTTGAGGTTTGAGGTGAGTTGTAGATGTAGAGTTGTAGAGTTGCTTGCCAATATAGATGACATCAGGGATCTCCATGCAGGGCTTAATATTGATGACATCATGTGATGTCACGAGGCATAACCATATACAGTTTGGGGCATTGACCAACTGACAGGAAAAGCATAATTTCATAGTTAACTGCGACCTGTGGTCGCAATAACCCAAACATTTGATTCTGTCAATAGCTTATACATCATTCCAATTTCAAAAAATATTTTAAAATAGTTCAAATAGCCGATCTACAAGCTCACAATGTCTCGATGTAGATCGGCTAATTCAAAATAGTAAAAAATGGCAAATATGTTTAGGGATAAGGGATAAGGGTGGTGCAAGATGGAGCCCTATAGGTGTCTCTTCATACTGCACACAACATACAAAGAGTTTGCCATCAGTTCCAAAAAGGACAAAATATTACCATAAAAATGTTATGGTAATATTTTACCCTTTTGGGAACTGAACACAGCAGCATGTACGTGAAGCATAATCCATGAGTGCTGAAGCTAAAGGATGGTACATTCATGCTCGGCTCAACAAAAAAGAGCCCTGTGAGGCCATGTGTGTACGTACACAAGCATGAACATGTTTGAAAACAATGAGCTGTATAGTGAATATTTTCAGTGCGAACGTTTGGATTCACAACACTTGGATTATACAATTTACAAGCATTTAGGAGACGCTCTCAATCCAGAACAATTTACAGTAAGCAAGAACAACAACACATGGAAATACATCATATACTGTACATAAAAACAGTGAAACTATGGGTATACGGCTATAGAGTGCGATTTCTACATACAATTCTATCTAAATTACATACATTTAGCCTTTGAATACGCCTGAAGGTTGTCGAGGCTATAGGTCAAGTGTGCTTCAAATGACTTTGAAGCACTTTGGTTGCTTTGAAGGCAGGTATTTCGGACGCGCTGTGAGTTTTGTACTCTGAACTCTTTGAACTCTGTGCCTGTGCGGATACACTATGCTGCACGAGGTGCGTGGAGTAAATGTATGGTCATTCTTCTCTAAATTAATGTTTACGTACTGCAATCCATCTTCAACCGCTTATCCGTAGTCGGGTCGCGGGGGCAACCAGAGAACTCCAGACTTCCCTCTCCAGAGCAACATAACTTCCTCCTGGGGGACCCAGAGGCATTCCAAGGCCAGTGAGTCGATGTGTTTCCTCCAACTGTGCCTTGGTCTGCCCCGGGGTCTCCTCCCAGTGGGACGTGCCTCGAGGACCTCCCTAGGGAGACGCCCGAGAGGCATCCTAACCAGATGCCCGAACCACCTAAGCAGCGACTCTACTCCAAGTCTCTCTCGCGTGACTGAACTTCTCAACCTATCTGTAAGGGAGATGCCAGCCACCCGTCGAAGAAAACTCATTTCGGCCACTTGTATTTGCGACCTTATTCTTTCGGTCATGGCCCACACTTAATGACCATAGGTGAGAGTAAGAACGAAGATTGCTCGGTAGACAAAGAGCTTTGCCTTCTGTACTGTAATTCACTGTAATGTACATCCATTCTCATCCAGTCCATTGTTCATTTGTCCATTCATTAATTAATTTATTTCTTCTTCACTGCATATTCTGGTCATATTTCTTAAGTATCCATTCCAAGTAGGCTGTATACGTGTCTAGTGTAGATTTAGTATTTTAATAAAGCGCTTCCTAAGGTGTCCCAGATTTGTAATCTTGTATATTGCACTCAGAGCAACCATATCCACTATACACTGTATAGTGACTACAGCATGACATGGACGCCAACAAAATATATTGTGAGTTTTTCCCATGGGAGCCGTGTCTGATCTGATAAGGAGTGATACGTCACAATATTTTCTTTTAATGTTTGTATGAATGCTCTCAGGTGCATGCGTTACCCACTAGACACATCCATACATCACAATGCATGATTTATAACAAACCTACTGTATTCCCAAAACATTCTCATGCAAGATCGTTTAACCCCGGCTTTATGGCAGTTAAAATCCACCCCTTATCTGACACGATCTACAATATAATTCACATGTATGTTGTATGGATGTGTCGGTGGATTGCCATCTATGTGACAGCCAGGACTATAGGAGACATCATTGTTGTACACTTCAAAGTAAAGAAAGGGGTATATTAAAAGAAAGAACATGCTTGTGGATGTGATGATATATATCTGGATATCTGTCTCAAGGGCAGATGAAAAGACAGCCGCTAACACTGCTGGAAAGAGACATTCTCATTGCCACTTCCTCAAGTCAGACGTCTTGTAGGGAACATTAAAGCTGCCGTCTGCGATTTGCGGTCCCGTATGCCGATGATAAGCCGCTGTGTATAAAACGAGCCAGTTCTCTCCCACCCCTGTGGCACCTATAGCTCCCCCCTGGCTACCCAACACTCAATCAAAAACCTTTACACACAGCCAAGTGACTAGGGAGCTGGAGAATGGGCATAGCAGGAGACCTCATGCAGGACAGAGGAGTACAAACCATCTGACAGTGGTGGAAAAAGTACTCAATTGTTTTACTTAAAGGGATAGTTCACCATTTTTTAAGTTGTATGAAATACTTGCCATTAATATAGTCAAGTGGTTGCAACTGTAGATGCCTTGGTGGGAGTTCTGCTCTAGTTTTGGTGAATAGAGGGTACAGTATGCACATGCATAAAGTGAATGGCAAATCTAGTGGCAAATTGAGTGGCAAAATTTGTGACAAAGTGAATTTAATGCCGATTAACATCATTTAATGCAATCAAATACAACTTTTCTGTTCGGATGAATGGGCTGTCAAGGCCAGAAAGTCGTTTTCGACACTCAGTAGGCGTTGCTGCATAACTTCCAGGTTTGATGATGATGTCACGTGCATACCCTCTATATTAAGTAGTTCCGGTCATTTTGTGGGGGGCACTGGGGCCACGCATAAAAGGTTAATTTGTATTGTTGACCTATATATTTATAAAATATTAGCACAACTTTCATTCAACTTTGACCCCTCTATCACATGATTTTTTTTTGGGGCATAGTGATATGGACACAAAAAACATAATGGGACTCGGGCAATCAATTCATACAGTTGCAACCACTATATTAATGGAAATGATTTCATACAACTTAAGTAAAAAAAATCTGAACTATCCCTTTAAGTAAAAGTATCAATACTGCAATGAAGATGCACTCCATTGTAGTCTGGAATTCAAAATGTAGGCTAAAAAGTAGTGGTATCAAAATGTACTTAAAGTACCGAAAGCAGAAAGTACTTGTTGATCTACAAATGGTTGAAATATGGCTTAAGTGGTTAATGTATGTTTTGTATAATAATCAAAATCTACAAAGTAACTAGTAACTAAAGTTGTGAAATAATTGTAATAAAGTAAAATAATTATTTGGCCCTGAAATGTAGTGGAGTAGAAGTGGAGAAAAAAACAACAAAAAAGAAAAGTAAAGTAAAGAACAAATACCTCAAAATGGTACTTAAGTACAGGTACAGGTACAGTACTTAGGTAAAACAATTATTTAGTTACTTTCCACCACTGTAAGACGGGACTGGACAGGGTGGCAGCGACGGCTCCAGAAAATTGTGACTGGGGGTGCTATGGGGTTGCTGGCTATTTAGAGGGGGGGGGGGGGGTAATGCATCTTGGTTAACATAGTGGTCAGTCAATTGGGCTTGTTTGGAGGGGGGCTAAGCCTGCAGCTGTCCCTGCAGGGTGGGGAATCTGGACTGGAGTGAACAGGACTGGAACATGATCCAACAAGAACCAAGTACTTGGCAGGCTGGGACAGGGCCAGGAGTCAGGACAGGACCACAGGCGACAGGATAGTGTTACTGAACGGGGCCGCACACAGGAACACTAAACAGAACAGGCACAGACAGGCAGGGACATCGTAAGACTGCTGGGGTGACAGAGCAGGTGTATGGCTGCTGGGAAACAGACTGTGAGACATAGAGAGAAAGAGAGAGAGACACAGTGAGAGAGACAGAGACAGACATACAGGGAAACAGACATAAAGAATAATGCTGCATGCGTTCACAATTCCATAGCATTGGCCCTAATTCCATAGCATTGGCCATAATTCCATAGCATTGGCCTGCATAATTCCATAGCATTGGCCTTAAATTCCATAGCATTGGCCCTAATTCCATAGCATTGGCCCTAATTCCATAGCATTGGCCTTAAATTCCATAGCATTGGCCCTAATTCCATAGCATTGGCCTTAAATTCCATAGCATTGGCCCTAATTCCATAGCATTGGCCATAATTCCATAGCATTGGCCATAATTCCATAGCATTGACCCTAAATCCATAGCATTGGCCATAATTCCATAGCATTGCCCATAATTCCATAGCATTGGCCCTAAATTCCACAGCATTGGCCCTAAATTCCATAGCATTGGCCATAATTCCATAGCATTGGCCCTAATTCCATAGCATTGGCCTTAAATTCCATAGCATTGGCCCTAATTCCATAGCATTGGCCCTAATTCCATAGCATTGGCCTTAAATTCCATAGCATTGGCCCTAATTTCATAGCATTGGCCCTAATTCCATAGCATTGGCCCTAATTCCATAGCATTGGCCCTAATTCCATAGCATTGGCCATAATTCCATAGCATTGGCCCTAAATTCCATAGCATTGGCCATAATTCCATAGCATTGGCCTTAAATTCCATAGCATTGGCCCTAATTCCATAGCATTGGCCTTAAATTCCATAGCATTTGCCATAATTCCATAGCATTGGCCTTAAATTCCATAGCATTGGCCATAATTCCATAGCATTGGCCTTAAATTCCATAGCATTGGCCACATATTACACAAACAAAAACCCCAAGAAAGTGCACTTTATTGTGTCCTAAACATCATTACAATACGATCTGTTTATGCACAATATGCAGTAATGTCAGAACGTCTGCCACAGGTAACATTTCTCCTTAACTTCCTCATTCATCCAAGTTATACTATAGCCATGGCTTTTTCACATATTAGGCTGTCAGAGAGCAGTGAGAAAATACAGCAGAGAAGCCTATCAGTGAGATTGGAAACAATGGATGACTGGTAACAGAATAGACTGCAGTTAATTTAATATCTCCTGCTGCAAAAATAATAAGACGTTGTAGACTCAGGATGTCAAACAAAATTAATGAAATAAAAAAATATGCTTACAAAATGGGGTTCAATTATAATCTTTCCTAATGGTTTATGGTGGTCTAGAGACGGGCGAACGGCGTCTGAATTGCCATCAACTCTGTTCACTGGGCTTTGAGACTGTGTGTGTGCACGCATGCATGCATGCGCACATGCACGCGTGCATGGGAGCTATAGCCTACTGTCGGGCCAGGGGTGAAGGTAATTATTATTAATCGTGTTTTTTGTAATGCGATGAACCTCCCTCCATTGTGGTTTTGTTTCCTTTGTTAAATGTGGGACTGTAACAGCCATTGTAGGTTGTTCACCTGGTCACTATAATAAGGTTCCACTGTAATTTTTCCCACAATAGCCGCCCACTGACAATCATACTATTAGTGATTGAGGCCAAATCATAATTATATTGTAGGTAGTTGCCTATAAATAAGAATCAGACCCGTCTGAACTGAGCCTCTGTGTGTGTTAGGCTGCGTGCGCAACAGTGACACTTGGTGGTCAACAAACGCTATTTCCGGATGGACAGACCCAGCCAGGGACACACATTAATGTCTATATAGGAGTGGCTACAGTAGCACCACTCAGAAAGTGCATTGTGAACAAGGGCAGTTTATTTTTGCATACACAGATTACACAGGCACGCACGCACAATCTGCATCTGTGTCCCTCGAGCTTCTCCTGCCATGTTTTCTTGCGCCTTTGTTATGTTTCCCCTGCCCCATATGTGTTTTGTGTTTACACCATCAGTTCCCCTATTTTACCACCATGTGCTTTTGTTTACTTGCACCATGTGTCCTGCTGTCGTGATCCACCCCCTCATCTGTGTTTTACACCTGCACTGAATGTGCAGTGTGTGTATAGCTAGAGACTGTGCCCCGTCATCTGTTCCTGTTTACTGTGAATAAACCCTACTGTGAACCCTACTGTTCTTTACCCTCTGAGTAAGCGTGTGTCCTGTATCCTGCCTCCACCCATTCCAGGGATTATTTTTCTGCATGTGACACACACACACACACACACACACACACACACACACACACACACACACACACACACACACACACACACACACACACAATCGCAATCTATACAATCTCTCTGAAAGGGCCACACTGAATTCTTGCTTAAGTAAAATGTGGTCTTTGGCGTGAACGTAAATTAAGCAGCTAGTGCACTTCCTAAAACTGTTACAATCGTGCATGGCCCCGTTCCCCTGTCCCCCTCCCCTAGGCTCTACCACAGGATGGGGCTGTTTTCCCTTACGGGGTGTCGTAATATGCGTGACGACAGAGTGCTTCGCTACTGAGCCAAAATATGGGTTTTTGGTCCTACATAAAAACCCCAGGAAAGTGTTTCTTGTGTCCTAAACATCAATAAAATAAGCTCTGGTTGCAAAAGGGGTTAAGTGGCCCTTTCAGGTCACTAGTCTGCCTCTGTGCAGAGGTGTTGTGTGTCCATGAAGGCATGTGTGTCCATGAAGCAAGGCACTTAAACCCTCTCTCAGCTGCCCCGGCCCTGTTAGCTCATCATGACCATCTGAGCAACCATCAACTGGGTGAAGCTGAAACTTCCGCCTTGGGATTAGTAATAGGCTGTAGCTAATACCTTTTCGAAAATCCATTAGAGGAAGGTAGGGTTGTTTATTTTAAACGGTTTATAGCAACATTTTCCTTTTAGATGTTATCTGAATGGGATTAAGAGCTATCGACTCTCCAAGTCTCTGCACATTGACAAGCACGTGGCAGAAGGCGCAGTGGCAGGAAATAAACTGTTGAGGCGCAGAGGAGACAAAGCCAAATTCCCGAGCTGACAGCCGATCCGAATGATTAAATCAACGACACATTCACCAATAACGAGGTGGGAAAGGTGTTTATACAGAGAAGCTTGTCATCTGATATCTCTTAAGGTCCATCTCAAATGAGATCACTTAAGCCCGCCGTCGTGCGATGGTGTCTCGCCCCGAAAACAGCGGAACTACGACTACGACTCATGCATGTGCGTTGTTTGAAGGGTTTGAAAGGAATCAATCATCATAGACCAGAATGGCAACACTGCGCACCAATTGTTCCCACACACACACACACACACACACACACACACACACACACACACACACACACACACACACACACACACACACACACACACACACACACAGATCATGGAGGCCCTTTTAGGGAGGTTTCCCATTGCAAAGGGATGATTGGGTCCATTGTACCTTGTATATAGGCTAATGTTGTATGACAATGTCACTTGCCCAAAAATTGCAGATCTAGAAGTTCACAACGTGTCGCGGTGTGATGTAGATTGGCTGTATTGAGTGAGTGAAAGTGTTGTACGACAGATTAGCTACTGCCCTGTTTAGGCCTATAGACAAAATAATATACGGTAGCTAAAATAATATGATCTGATTACTAAAAACATAGAACCCATCACACTAAATCAAAAAATGTGAGTCATATATTTACAAATATTCCAGCATTATTTGCTCGATTAAATGCTTTTTTAAATTGTGGGCTTAAAGAACCACCCCATCCATGAATCTAATCAAGGTTGTAATGGAATGTAATTAGGGCCATAACTGTTCAAATTATATTCTATAAAATAATGAATAGAATAATAATATAATTAGGAGACAAGGCAATTAAAGTGTAATAAATTATAGGCCTATTCAAATGTTGCTCTGTTTCTTGAGTAATCTGGTTATTTATGTTACTGAATCCTCAGAAATCTGTATGAGATTTCAGTAAAAAAAAGAAATGGAAAGAAAACTGTTTACCATAAGTATGTTTAGTATGTTCATGCTTAATTAATGAGTTTGTTTTGAATGATGTAACAGACCTGCTTCTGGTTATAATTTAAACATAAACAGAGAAAAATGAACAGTTTACGGAAAGTCTCAGTTACTGGAAGGTTTTTGGTTACCATTAACCATTCCAGTTCCCACTCCTCAATGTACTGCCATTTCTCCTTCAAGATATACGAATACAATGGATAATTTGCCACAAGCAAGATGAATATTACAGAGGCACAATGAGGGCTGAGAGCACCAGTGTGAAATCAGAGGTCTCCTCTCTGGTCATAGCTGATAATCAGTCTGCAGGGTTACTCTATGGAATGAACTTGAAGAGGTAAAACAAAGCAATAGTATGCCACATGTAGTTTATAAGAAGTACAGTAATGAGGGAAACCATTTTTAAATTTTTGATGTTGATGCGAAAGGTGTAAGGGTACGCACTGTGAAGTAGTGATGAAGTATTAACATACAGTGTCAGTACGTGAAAGTGGTTACGTAGTACGTGGTTCTACAGTATTGGTTTTCTTTTTAATGCAATTTTGTTCTCTTAAAATTTTGTGTTAACATAAAACTGTTATGAAGGAGTAGGAAATTATAAGCAGTAGCTTCTTCCTACTCGAACACACTTTTGATCTGTCTATTGACATTTTTTTGTTTTATAATATATTTTGTATCTACTTTTATTGTTTATTGTGACTTATTTTATTGCATGGTGTTCGAAACAAATAAAAAGAAAGAAAGAAAGAAAATAAAGAATTCTAAATTAAACCATGGTCAGAGACTGAGCAGAAACAGTGATGTGAGACCACCTCAATGGGCTTCATACAGCACCAACTAGACCAGTGATGTGTATGAACCCCTCCTGTTCCTGCACACAGTGATTTCTACATCAGCTTGTAGATCGTCTATTTTCATCATACGATGAATGGATAGTAGAATAGTACTATGGATAGTAGAACTGGTGCTCGGATACAATAACATGTCATGGAGCAACAGGTTGAGGATCAAGGCAGGCTTCAAGGAGGCCTCAGAAGAAATAATTGTTGAAATAACAAACATTATTTAAGTATTGTTTTCTCTCATTATTCCATGTAACGGAGTTGAGCTGTTATGATTTAAAACCACATGTGAGACAGTGAGAGTATAAATTACTCTAATACATTGTAAAATAAGTTGTCCGCCTGTAAAGTAAAAGTTGTTTTATTTCTTCTCATGTACCTTTACTTTTTGGATACGATGTGCAGAAAAGGGTAAACAACGTACCTAGTGGAAACCATGCACATGTTTCTACAATGCGGCTGAAGGCTTTCCCGGTGTGACTTCATCTCGGAGCTACAGAATGAGCGTAGGGACTGAAGTCATATATGGGGCTACTCTCGAGTCTAGAACTGGCGCTATTTGTTTCAACAGTGAGAAGCATGGATAGAGTGGCGCTGGCTGATGACATATCCGCAACCACTGCTGGCCAGACTGAGTATAAGCGAGTGACAATTCAGATTCACCTAACGATTCAGGCTGAAACCCAGGCTACAAATATTGTGTTTTGTTCTACTTTTTATATACAAATTATACTTTGTTTTATAACTTTTTATTAATGGAGCTCACATTGCCCAAATTTGAGCATGGATGACATACGTAATGATGACATCACAGATACATTTAATATCTGTCTACCAGAACTAGCCTTTCAGAACCAGGTGGTCTTTGAGGAAGTGAATGGTGGTGGAATGGAGCTGAAACCATGTCCATATAGGAGTCATTGATTGAGTGATTGATTGATTGAATATTGTATTGAGAGAAATGTAATCAGTACAGGGTGCAGTCAAACAGAAATGTAATCAGTACAGTACAGGGTACAAAAGTCCTTGCGGATTGCAGTCTTGTTTCCATTCAGGTCCTAGGTATTCAATTCATAATCATGACATGAAAAATAACAACATTCAAATCATCACAAAAGGTAAAAATAACAAAAAGGTACAAAGAATGAGGTGGGGGTAGTCAATAGAATAAGGGTTCCCTTTTGCATGCGAAAGGTGGACTTTCAGGCCTGTTTGGATAGTGAGGGAATTCCACACTTGGGTGGAAGGAGGATTTTCTCATTGTTTTGAAAGTGGGTGGTACCAGATCGTTGTTTTTGCTTCCTCTTGTATTGGGGCTGTGGGTGTCATATTATACTGTTAGCTCATTTATATGTTTGTGGAAAATCATTTTGACAGAAATGTCCACCACTTGCCATCATGGTGATGTGCCCTGCCTATATGAGTGAACCTTGTCAACAGAAAATGAATGGCCATTTTCAACAAAACAAAACATTTTCTTCGTACACTACATTTAGTGTTAAATATTCAACTATATTTTAATTATGTGTGCTATGTATGAACTGTATGTCCACCATTCCGAAAATAAAACTGAACTGAACTGAACCAATATTGTTATAACCCAGTATGTTATGTTTCTTTTTCTTTCAATACTTATTATACCTGGACAGAAAATATACTATTTCACACAATGGGGCATGTGTCACAACTGGTGTAGTAGAGTGTTTTCAGTGAGCCAACATGAACAATATCAGCACCCTGACTCTATTTGACCAGAATGTAACTACAGCCTTCATTCGTATTATTGGAAACACCTGTGAAGAAAGTAAGGCAGAGGGCAAATGTATTTCCAATATGGCTGCCGTGCATAGAGCATTACACAGTACAAACCTGAGGTGTTCATTTACCTCTGAGAGTGTCCAAATGTAATCAAATGGACTTCATGGTTCCATAACTTCCATTTCTACATTCTCAGAGTTACAAAGAGATACATTAACACTGGCTTTAACTGTGTACCAGAGCTGATCCAGCCACGCACTTTGTATCACAGTAAATCGTGCAGAGGATGAAGCATTTGAAATGAGAAAACTGTGTTTCCATATGGTATATATGTGTTACATTACTTCTGGAGCCTGCGTAACAATGAAGTCACGTAGAAATCGCATTAGAAGAGGTCATTTTAAGGTAGACGTTTCAAGTTGGGAACAGAAAGAAATGACACCGTATAGGAGATTACTTCCCTGAAACAGCTCCAGGGCTTTGCATGAGCTGGAAGTCCTATTTCCCTGAGCTCTCTACTAAATTTCACACTTTTTCATAATATTATATATTAGAGCACGTGGTTCGCAATGTGGAGTCCGGGGATCGTTAGAGGGTTGTATGGGGATTTCACAGTGCAGATAGGGGTCCCAGCTTATTAAAACAAAAAGATCAAACAAAGGTCCACGGCCATATAAGCATATCAATCCAAAGGTTGAGAATCACTACCACTGCTCTATACCAGGGGTTCTCAACGTTTTTGGCTGAGGACCCCCTGAAATGCTTTGGCCATGTCTCGCGACCCACGCCCCGCCCCCCTCCCCACCACCAATACAACTTGACTGCTACAATAACCTTAATAATAGAGAAAATACATCATAAATAAATACTGAAACCGGATATAATCATTACGGAAAGTTGATGCATGCACTGTGTATATTTAAACTCTTAACTCTCTTAACTCTTAATTTCCATTTTCCAGCCATTCAGTTGAAAATAATTTGGGGACCCCCCAAAATAATTTGGCGACCCCCCGAGGGGTCACGGCCCACGGGTTGAGAACCCCTGCTCTAGACTCTACTTCTACTAGTCTCTATAGTGACCAAGAAGTCACAGATCACAAGTCTTATTCCTTCAGTTAATAATACTAGAAACACTTGAGGCCCTGTCTGGTTTGTTTTTGTATCTGTGCTATTTTGATCTCTACTATCTGGTCCATTTATATTTTGTATGTAGCGGAACACATTTTCCTTAAAGAAAGATTCATTATTAGGGATGCACCGATGCCTTGATCTCCCACCTTCTCTCTTCTTCCCTCTCTTTGATTTCTTGGAAAAAACACGATGGGAACTATGCACAAAAACGTAGTTCACCCTTTTTTTTAACTTAAAATGATGTGACAATAAAGAAAGATTATGATTCATTGGCAGCATATATATACAGTAAATGCACCTCTGTATAATGTTCACAGCATAAAGGTCCTTTAAAACGGGCAGTGAACATGCCTTGTACTCGCGGAGAAGTTGAGGGGCAAAAACGCAAGCGTATTTACGTGGGTGCGTCTCTTAGTCTATATATTATTCAAAAGAAAAAAGAAACAAAACAGCAAATTGAGAGGTGTTACTGTCAGACAGATTACCTTGGGTAGCCCAAACTGGTAATTCCTCCAGATACCCCTCCCCCACACACCTGTGCAGACAGCAGTTTAATTGACTGAATCTGTTTGGAAGTAAAACAGTGAAATTAACAACTTATAATGTACATTTACACCAAATGGAAGTTTAGTGGAATGTTAGTGTTGTCAGGGAGTGAACAGCCATTTGTGGAAGTTGATATAATTAACAACCTGTGTTTTCTTTCCAGTTGAGCTACCTTCAGTTAGCCGCTTTCATGCAAATAAACATTTCCATGAAAGAGCTGAAGTGTGTGCAATAACGAGACAGAATGTTGTTCTATTGAAGTGAGCTGTGTTGTAATGCTGAGGCAACATGCAGGGCAGGCCAGGAACAGCATATAAAGCAGAGGGACATTCTTCGCCCCCTTCCTATAAATTATCTGGACTATGAAGTCCATACAGGCTATAGACAGGATACATGAGGCAATACACTGAAATTTACTTTATACCTGGGGCCCTGCATGGGCTCATGGGTTAATGTGACCTTAAAAGTGAGAAAATCACTTGCATGGAGGGCTCTGAATGGCATTGCCAGTGTGTGTACAACAGTTTAGTGGGGTAATTAAGGGTTATGCTATGGTGTTTGTTTGTGTCACTTGACTGACGAAGAAGAGTGACACACAGTCAGCACACACACATGAAATTATTATGGAATTATGATAATGGTAACCTGAGTTCTAAGAATGTAAAATGTCATGGTTATGTTTCTCAACACCTACTGTTTCTCTCCCCCTCTACTCCCACTAGGGTGCACAACTAAAAGAGTCCCTAGGGCAACAACAGCTGCTTTTATATGGTTCCGGGAGGGTTCCATTATAGATTGTGCAAGGGGTGGGGGGGGGAGAAATGTTGTACATTAATGTTTTGTTTAATACATTAATGTTTGGTTTATTAGGAGGGTTTGGGATTGGTAGTAATATAGAACAGTTAAGGGATGAAGGATAGTAGGTATATTGTTGGGGTTTGTATGGGGGGGTTAGGTGAAATAATTTATTATAGAGCACCTCTGTGGTTGGTAGCACCTGATGGTAGGGAGTATAAACAGCTGATCTCTATGCCAGTCTGTAATGAGAGTTGGTCAGGGAAACATGTGCTCTGAATGCATGGTTTTATTGTTGGGGTGTATATTATGGACACTGAGCTTTGGTAATAATAAGCCCTATATTAATTCCGGCCTCCTCACTTTTGTAACCGTAACCGGTCGGCCAACCTAACAGGGGCGCTACCAGTACCATGCAGGGCTGAGTGATAACAAGATATGGCAGCCGGCAGAATGAGGCTGGTGATCGGTGCAATTGACACCGGGAGCAAAGTACTGGTGATCTTGCCAAATGTATGAGGATTGAGATAACTAGAGACGCCGCTGCAGGGCTCATCAAAGGATGAACTGGAGAGCTCTATCTCTCAACATGGGTTCCTGAGTTTCACCCTGGCCAACTGATGGAGCCATTTAGAAGATGACTCAAGGTAGGAACCTTGTTTTTGTTATTTTATTTGCTGCTACAGCTTGTGTTGTATAATCTGAATCAAGATGTTGGACTTTTCGTGTCATTTTGGAACCCAATGACTGGGTGCAAATTATACATGTTCACTGTTAAGTGACTGTTTCTGGTTTCTGGATCACTTCAACTATATCCTATGTGTGTTTGCTTTTTCGTTTTTAAATGCAGTGTATGTATGTTTTGGCTGTTGAAGATTGTGGTGGCAGCGGCTGCAATGGTTCATGACTTTCTTTCTTTCTGATCTGCTGTTTGTGTAGTATGCAGTGTATATTTAACGTAATGGGATTCAGGCTGTTGCTCTATTAGTGTTCATTTGGGTTGTTTGCCAATTAGAGGTCATCCGTGGAGTGAAGTATAGAGTTGGTGATCTGGACTGGAGTTAGCTGCTATTTGCAACACTAGATCTTTTGGAGGGATGAATCTAGCATTATGTGCAAATTCGAAACAGGTGGTAGCCTGTGCAGGGTTGTTCAGTGATTTCGACGAGCACTTCCAAACTTATACAATAAATATAATCACCTGCACAGAATTTCTTGACACAAAGTAGCTCATAACATACGGTCTACGGTGGATTTTTATTAAACAAATGCTTTGCAGATTGAAAGAGGATAATTCAAGCTTGCCTATACAGCTGCAATGTTGTTGAGTTTAACGTTTATTACAAGCAGATCGGAAATTTGATTTTGATCAATGGGCTGTCAATGGAGGGTATTGTAACTCTATAATTCATCCCATTGTAAACAAAATCTAGTGTTGCAAATTGCGGCTAGACTGGAGTAGTCCTAGCCCTATAAGCAGAACCCAATGGTACTGAAGTTTCTGACATTTTGTAGACCCAGTTCCATGGGGTCCTATGCCACCTCCACCCTGCCACCAGGTACGCACACATAAATAAACGTAAACACGTTCGGATAAATCAATCTGTGCAGTTTTAAGACTTTTTTTCCTGTGAGGGCTTCTGAATGTGTGAAGTACCTATACATACCGCTGCGAATATCCCCAGTGTCGCGGAAGCCGTTAAGTATTTTTAATCTATGTTTGATTAAAAATGTCGCTTTGATTCTTCTCTTCCTACCTTATTTATTGACACCTCATTGTACCGCCTATCTGGCTAGCTAGTGGCTATAGCTATGACGGAGCAGATCAGAGGCAGGGACGTAGCTGGCACAAGCCAACCGCACATTGGGAGGCGGTACAATAAACGGTAAATAAACAAGAAGAATCAAAGCGACATTTTTAATCAAACATGGATTAAAAATACTTAACGGCTTCCGCGACACAGGAGATATTCGCAGCGGTATGTATAGGTACTTATAGTTCACACATTCAGAAGCCCTCACAAGAAAAAAAGTCGTCATAGTGCGCAGATTGACTTAATGCGGAGGATGTTTATGTCCGCGTTCCAACATCCCCATTCGAAAATGGAGTAATGTACAGGGACCCTACATAAAGTGAAATTTCATAAAAGCTTTATGGAGGGTTCCGAGAGGGGCTAGAGTAGTCCCTGAATTCCAAACTGACAAGGACTTACTGTCGAGAACTTATACTATCCACTCTGGAATCTATAGTTGTGGGCAATACTGTATTCACCTTGCACTACAATGTTTGCTTTCATAAGCAGTGTGTGTTGACTCTCAAAATGCAAACACCAGCCACCGTCCATCAGTGCTGGAAATGCATGGGACACACTGTTTCGCCAGACTGATAATATTTTTCTAGTCCTTCGGCCATTTAAACGGCACAATAATCCACAGTTCCACAATAGGCCTACGTTTCAGCCCACAAACAACAATGTGATTCTCAACTATCGACTAAATTACTTTATAACGTGGCTGACTATACAAACACCTCTTTACAACATTAGTTTTCAATGTTTCACTTATTTAGTAGCCTACACAAAAGCCTTATAATACACAAAATACACATGTACCACTGCAATGTAATGCACTACCCCAGTGCTACAGTTTGTTGCAGTGATGGCTGCCACAGTGCCACATGCATCTAATACTTTCTAACGTTATCTAATGTCTGGACCCATCAGGGTCAAATATTTTACTAAAGTAAAAGTATCAAATCAAGTAGAACTAGCATCGCGACGCATTGTGAGCTTGTATATCGGCTGTTTTCAAATGGCCAGAATGTATATAGTGGCTGAACGTCCAGGTCCGGGGCCCACCAGGGTTCAAAATGGACCTTAATATGGGTCTCTAAATCTGTGTACAATTCATTTATGTATTTGTAATCGTTGGGACCCCCAATCTACACTGTTGTTAATTTAATCAGTGGTGGAAAAAGTACACAAATAGTTTTTGTAAAAGTCTCAATACTGTATAGGCCCGAATGTAGAACTAGCATCATTGTGAGCTTGTACAGTATATCAGCTACAGTATTTTCAAATGGCCAGAAAATATATAGTGCCGACTGCTGAGGTGCTTACGTAAATCTAAAACAAAGGTCATGCCACTCGTCATCCGAGACATGCTGTTTGCCAACGACGCAGAGGTGGTAGCACACACACAGGAGGACCTGTAAACCCTCATGGATCAGTTCACCCAGGCCTGTCAGGACTTCAGCCTGACCATCAGTCTAAACAAAACCAAGACGATGGGTCAAGGCACTGGAGATCCCCCCTCTATCACCATCAACAACTACATACAGGAAGCCGTAAACACCTTCACCTACCTCGGGTCCACCATCACAGACAACCTGTCGCTCGATGAAATCAGTGGCCGCATCGGAAAAGCTGCCTCTGCTTTTGGGAAGCTCACTGAGAGCGTTTGGGACAATGGAAAGCTTACTCTCCACACAAGGGTACAGGTGTACTGAGCTTGTGTCATCAGCACACTCCTGTACGGTAGTGAAACCTGGACCCTATACTCCCACCCCCTCCCATCCCGTTAAACAGCTTCTACCATCTGCGGCCGGGCCTGCCTCACACTTGCTGGTCTTAGCAGCCACAGCAGAAGCTGCGTCAAGACCTAACTCCCAGGCACAAGATATCTATGGTCTACATCTCAGAGGCAAATATTGTACTTTTACTCTACTACAATTATTTTAAAACATACTAGTTACTTTGTAGATTATTATTACAAAACATATATTAAATATAGTACTTAAGTAAATGTACTTAGTTACTTTACACCACTGAATTTAATTCTGATCTTTACGAATGGAATCAAATGGACTCCTACAGGTCCATGTGGAGTGGCATCCCGACGTTATCGAGAACCAGTGATCCAGCAGACTTCCTGCGAAATGTGCAATTATCGTACAGTGGATTGGATGTGTCGGTTTGTATGTATACTCCATCAATCATGGATGGAACACTGGGATGTGTCAGGAGGATGTTGAATAGCTCTGTGGAGTGTGTTTGAAACTTCATCCCTCTCCACTTGTAGATCTGCCCGCCCCCTCTCTTCAGCTGTCAACCACAGTATACACTGTAGCCTGTATTACTCATAGTGCGGCCACGCCTCCCTTCTGTCGATATGCACTTTGACAAGAATATCGACATTGTGACATCTTTCCCCCCATCTCATATTGTTCTCTAATAAAATCAAATTCATACTTTAGAGAACACAGGCTTTATGGGCCACTGGACAAGTACATCAACCACAGCCAGGACAGCTGTGGATGAAGCTGCATGCACGTCAGACAAAACCACGATCATTTATGACATGCTGGGAATAGTTTGTGCTGCGTCGCCCCTGGCTACAATTCAACAGGGCTATTCAATCAGTTTGGCATGGTGGCACAGTTAATTAAAAGGATCCCGTGAGAAATATGGCTTGAAATATGAGTAATCACATTAACGGGCCACAGGTCCGGTAAAGTACAACGGCATAGGAGTGCATGAAAAGTAAAACCTGCAAAAGCTGTCAGTCAGTCTGTCTGTCCGTCCGTCTGTCTGTCTGGACTCGTGACACGCTCCATATATGACCGTCTCCATATGAAGATCACAATACTGACCATCAAAGCCTGGATAGCCATACATGGAGAAGAATTGATCATCACCTAGATCTGCACGTATGGAGCCGGCCGGCCAGCAACTCTTCATCTGACCTCAAACCTCAAACACTTGGAACTCCATATATGGGGCTGACAAGTTCTGACATGCCATATGTTGATCCTACCCCACCCGTCCTTCCTCTTCGATATCTCCCTTTTGACTGTCCATTCAAACTCTAGACGGACCCGCTCCAAAGTTATTAAAGCAGCTGCGCCCGGCAGCCGGCGAAAACTAGACTAAAGCTCCATTCACACTGCAGAAGCTAGCTTCTGCTTTAGCTTCGTGGTCCCATGTTATCCCTATGCAGAGCAGCTTTTGCGTTTTGAAGCTTGGAATGAACAGCTTTTTTTTTTTTGCGTTCTTTTTTCTCCTCAAAACTTAACTTTAAAGCAGCTTTTAAAAGCTGAAGCTTTTAAAAGCTGTGTGTAGCCAATCAGAGCACAGCGTGGTTTGAGGAGGCGGAGTTAAGGCCCAAAAATGTTAAAAATAAATACAAAAATGCATATATGGGCATTCCTAGACCTGTTGTTTCAGCGCAACCTCGCTTCTCGCCGTAATAACTACAGTGCACATGCACCACTGGCCCAGTAATTTATAATTCAAATTTCAATTTGCATGTGTAAGTTGAGCAAGCCTTGAATGAGGCAATATGGCTACCGTATAATTCTAGAACTTTTCAAAACCAGTCAGCTGGAAAGACTGTCTTAGGTTGTTCCAGCTGACTCAATGTCAATCAGTCAATTATTCATTAATGTTACTATAGCTACTTTACTTTCAATGCAAACTCCTCCATCAACATTCACACTGAATCTGTCCTTCACATCTCTCATCAATAGTGGCAAAGGTTCCTTTCAATAAGTACTGTATAATTCCTCAGTCATCATCTCTGTGATTTGTAGGCCTGCCTGCAATTTGCAAAATGAGAGTGGAGAATTTCCCCCGGATATAGATCAACTGAAAAAACACGCTTGTAAAAAACTTTTACAAGCGTGGCTGTTCTATCTCTGCCCTGCTCCATCACTCAAAAAGCAAATGGCAGTGCCAAGTGGAAAGTTTTCCATGCTCCATTAGAGACAAGTTGAATTAAGGAGAAACAGCTATGCTTTTCCTTTGGCCATCTAATTGTCACTGTGGATGAGTAAATCATGACATTGAACTACAGTAACACACATGTCTGTAAACTGGTGGAAAGGTCTGTGTTGTAAGCTGAATATGCAACAAATAAAGTTGTCACCATGAGTCCATGTTTTGCAACTCACTTAGTGAGTTTATGGCATGGATAAGTCAATGTATAGCGGCCTCAGCAGTGGAGCTATAACGGTCAACCTACTGGACAAGCTCCACAGTGGCGTGCACAGACATTTAGAGGGGCAGGTGCTCAAGTGAAAAAAGGGCACCTTGTGCAGTGCGTGGAACCTTCCAGTGAGATTTATAGATTTTGGGGCCTAAATAATATATTAGAAGCTTTTCATCAAGAATTGATCAATGTCACCATGGTCCACATACTGTACACAGTGTACACTGTACTACTACTACAAAAAAGGGAAAAGGAGGGGGGGGGGGGGGGGGTTGGAACACCCTAGTGTCTATCTGTGCACGCCACTGAGGCTCCATGTCCTGTCTGCCATTGTGGGTAAAAAAAAATCCAAACCAGCGAATATAGCAGAGCGTTGTGTGTGCTTACAGAGCGACTATTTGAACTATTCGTCATTCAACAAAGTACTTTAGTACCGGTAGTCTGACTCCGGCAGCCAACAGGCTTCTTTGCAATATTTTTGTGACCATACCATTAACATCCTACTGTATATAAGGCAAGATTTTAAAAAAATCATTATGCTTTATGTAGAATGTGACTGTGATGATTCTGAATCCATTCCAAGCATTTGTTTAGCACAAAAAACACTCCTTGGGCTAAAAGTGGCCATAAGCACTTGCCCAAATGTGCCAAAAATGTGCTGACCTCATCACATTTGTGAATATTTTAGGCCAATAAAAAAAGAACTATATACCACATTTCCCACTCCACACCCCCAGCTGCCAGACTATAAGTGGCTAAATCCAACTTGCAATTGTATTGCTGGAGCATGAACCTATGAGGCCCCTTCGGCAGTCGGCACATGCCTGCACTTTCCTATATTGGTGACTCCCTTGGAAAATCATCCACTAGATCTCTGGCTGTGTGACGAGGACTGACTCTATTGACATAAATGACAATGAGCTGAGATGTGTTTGGCACATGCTACTCCGCAGCTCATTTTCTATTCTGCCTAAAAAAGTTAAAATGTCCACACACCCTGGCAGTTTGTCAACGGCAAAGTTAGAAAAATCCTAAATCCAATAAAGAACGGTGGGTAGTGACTGCAATTTAGTTGGGCATTGCACCCTCAGTCATCCAGAGTTTGTTGGCTAAGTTCATGTCCAGGTCTAATGGATATGCAGCAGAGAGAGTACAGTTACTTTTCCCACTATGATATCACTGTTAGACACCTGCCTGTTTCACAAAACCTACAGTAGATATTGGATTTGCTGGGATTTTCCAGTTATCCAGGCTGAATTTAGCCTTGACTCAATGTCATGAAAGCAGTGTCACATACTGTAAGTTACCATGGAGAGGCTTGGTTAATCCTGGTGCCTTATCTCTTCAGTCAGCAGTCAGTTGTATTTTTCACGGTGTGTGTTTGTTACTTTAACTTATTTGTATTGGCAAAATCAATACCAGATGTATATACATATTCAGGTTTACGTATTATTATTTCATCATTGTATACTTTATAACTATTCAACAATATTACTGTTATATTGTGTGTGCTATTGTTATGGGTTTAATGAATACAGTATATTATTGCAGTTGTTGAGATGATCTGAAATGGCTGATAAAGTTGCGAAGGTGTTTTCAATGACTGCGGCTGAAGAGTACTTGTAGAGACCTGGGCCGGCTTAGTGGTCCAGACTCCAGGCACCTTGGCTGGTAATCCAGCATGACAGTGTGTCACGGGTTTGAGTCCTGATCCCGACAAACTTTGCTGTGTGTCTTCTCCCCGTTCCCTGTCAAGCTACGTTGTATATCTGGCAAAAGAAAGCCCCAACAATATCTTTGTCAATAGTTTGGGGACATGTTTGAATGGCTTAATTTTTTCCCAATTACAACGCACATGAGCATTACTTATTTTCCGCAAGCTCACGTTGTGTGCTTCTAGAATTCAATGTAAAATAAAAAAAATCCTCCCCACCACCACCACCACATTCCTACTTCCCTAACAAACTAGAATATCATGGCTGTTGGGCAGAAACCTATCTCCATAGGCCTACTAACTTTTTATGTTGTTATTTTTTCCCCACTGTAAATTAATGTCCTGCTTCATGGTGCTGCAGTGTCATAAAACGTAGCAAAAATAGCTGATCTACCAGCTCACACCGCCAGTTGTGGACATACAAGGCTGGCACATAGGAGATAAGGTAAATTGGTCCACATGTGGCAGACAGGTCTGGGGAGGAGTCAACAATTTTATTGAACAATATTTGGCAACTGCTATTCTGGCAAGTGTCCTGACCCATTAGCTCAACACTCTATTTACCACTGTCGATGATAAATAGGACACTGTTTCCGGACGGACTTTTAAATGTTTATGTTCAGCTCAGCTGTAAGAATGGGTCAAACTAGCAAGTCCAGTATGCAAAGTAATAATAGGTTGACCAAAAACCATTCATCATCTCCCCTAAATGCAAATGGTCTTTCACACAAATATCTTGATCACAGCTGTTGCAGCCCTTTTAAAAATTCCCCTGCATTATTTACGTTCCCCATCAAGTTGCTGCATCTATAGCCGAAATAGCCAGTTTTCATTTTGACAGCAAATTTTGATTTAGTCATAGAATAGTTTTCATTTAGTTTTAGTCACATAGTTGCATGTTTTAGTGTCTGTCTAGTTTTAGTCGACTACATTTCATAAATTTTAAGATTTTAGTCGATTAAATCTACAGTTGATTTAGTCAACTAAAATGTATTTTGGCGGGCCTTGATGCCGTCGTAATTTTAGATTTCAGATTTCAGATTTTTATTGAAGGGACAGCCCCTTGAGATGCAGCATTTTCAAGAGGGACCCATAAAAAACAAAATACAGAAAAGCATACTGTACACAAATACACAAAATATGCAGTACACAGATACAAACGGATAAACAAATACATACATATATACACAAATAGCTTGCTCACCATCTTCCACCTACACCACCAACCACCACATAATACACAGTGTAGATAAGGTCACAGCGCAAATATTTCAGGGTCATAAAAGGTTACAGTCAGGTTAGAAGCAAAGACAAGTTGAGTCTAGATGTGAATGTAAGGAGGTCCTGAAGCTACTATATGATGAGATGGATCTAAGATATAGAGGGAGGTTGTTCCAATCGAATGGGGCTTTGTATGAGAAAGACCTCCGCCCAACCACATTGGAGATTTTGGGGATTTTAAAGTAAGGGTATTGAAGATGTCTTAGTGGATAGGATGAGGTAGACTGAGCCAGGTACTGTTTTAAGTAAACAGGGCACCTAAAATAAATGCATTTATAAGTGAAGAGATACCAGTGTAGTTGCCGTCTTGATTTGGGCTGCAGCCAATTGAGTGATTTGTACATGAGGCAGTGGTGGGTATCATATGGGCATCTCAATACAAACCTGCACAGGGAGTTGTATAAAACATTTAGAGGTTTAAGATGAGAGTCAGTTGTGTTCTGATACACAACATCTGCGTAGTCAATAATGGGAAGAATCACTTGAGCAATAATTATTTTCCTAACATCAAAGGAGAAGCAATTCATAGAACGGTAAAGTGAGCTAAGGCAACCATAGGTTTTTTTAGTAACGTAGTCTATGTGTGGTTTCAGACATTTGAGAGCCATTTGAAAAATGAATGTCTATTCCAAGTGTGCTTGCTTGACTGCGTCGTGTGCCAAACACCATGCTGCAGGACTTCCTCTTATTCAATAGTAATTTATTATTGTGGAGCCATTTTACGCTTGCTGAGCTTGTAGATCTGCTATTTTCAGCATGCAACCAAGTGTAAAATGACATACGGGTATACTCTCTTGTCCTATACATTTTCGTCTAGTTTTTATTTGTTGGAAATAAAATTGTCAATATATTTAGTCTTAGTTTTAGTCATAGCTGTTTTATTTTTCCATAACAGGAATGGTATCACACAACACAGGGTTAAAGTTTGAATTGTTCTTTGTTTGTAGCAGATAATTATATTTGTTTGATTGTTTTGACATATATTTATAGGGATTAGGGAACATACCAACATTGGTTTTGTGGCAATTGAGTAGCCTACTCTAAAATATTAGAATAGAATTATTTGAGTAATTTGTGACACTATTTAAGAAGGAATACTGTACCTGACCTGGCCTGCCACTGCCTGGCAGAAGTCAAGGAAGAATAGTTGAGGAGTAGACCCAGGGCCAATCTGTCCAGTGCTGTGTACCTTTGTTATGCTTCCATTTGATCACTTGTCTGCCTGAGGAAGGTCGAAGGACCGAAACGTTGCATTTTGGACATTAAATAAAAAAAGCTCTTGAACCAGCAAGTGACAGTGTGCGGGTCTCCCTCCTTCATCAATTATCTGCAAAATGGTGAATAAAACTCACTTCTTCTCTGCATCATCAAGGACCATCAAAAGGATGGTTTTCAAACGGAGTGTGACAGTTCCTCGATTCTTTCTTTCTAGCTACTAAACCACTGAGCTGGCTGGAGTACAGTTTGCATGCAAAACAGTACACACAGTAGCCACTGTCATGAAACCTTCTGAATATTTGGCAATATTCAGTTCAGAGGCTCATTGTTGAAACGTCTAGTTTCCACCAAGCACACATATCGGATGGAAGCTGGGTATTCACTGCTGTTTTGGAAGGGGATTGCTCCTCTTCCAATAAAGAATCGACTTAATGTCACTGGAAGTGCTTTGCCATAATGCAGGGCCAGAGACATCATAGCATCAGGAATGTTTTAGTTAATTTAATGACCTCAGAGAGATAATGCTTGGTTGGTGATTTGATTCTAGGGAACTGCCCAACTGCTCCTCGGGTGCAAATGATGATTCTTGGATACCATTAGCTGTTGTGGTTTGCTTTTAAAGCACATGGCTCTGGGCAAGTGACAATACTGGAAACCAAATAGTTTAGATAGTACTGCTGCCATTCTTATTCTCAGAGGCTTTTTGAAAGAAGTTTGCAATTTCAAGCTAAACGGTCCCATGACTTTTTTGGCTTTCATTTTGGAAGCACCACTATTACAATGTTTGTCTTCCATATTTCAGAAATAGTTTGATATTTATATGAATATTTAGAGCACATCTCTATACTCTCTACAAATACTGTTGCTGGAAGTAGCTAAAGGCAATTTTGAGAAATAAAAGAAGAACATAGAAAAGCACATAAAAAATAACCCTGACCCTTAAAAAATGATTCTAGAATAATAGCTCTTTGGAGGGATTATTCAAATAGTCTTTAAATAGGCAATAGTTCTAGTAATATACGTGCTTAGTTGTTTGTAATTTGTACGTATGTGTGTTTGTTATTTATTTGAAGCCAATTACGGGCAGACAGTATGGAATAGTAGGATCCTGTTTTGAGGATATGATTCACAAGATCTGTACCAAATTTGGTGCAACAAACAGTAGTTGGTGGTGTCCCTATGGGTGTAATAAGACATACATAGGCCACAATCCATCGATGGGGAGGTGAAAATAGACCTTGCAACAATTATGGGGAATGTAGCTTTTGCCATATATTTTGCCATGATCACACACACACACACACACACACACACACACACGCACACACACACACACACACACACACACACACACACACACACACACACACACACACACACACACACACACACACACACACACACTCATTCTTGTATGAGTTGGAAGTACTTGAGCACAAACTGCTAGAGAAGCATAACTCTTGTTTGTTTGTCTGCTCGAAGGTTACACGCCAGAACGCATTTGCAGCTGTAGGAAGAAAGAAAATAGTTTTCTGAGCTAATCGCCTTGCATCATTATTTCGGAGTGCCACTTTTTCCACTTGGGTGGTTTTTGCATCACTGAGTATTATTGTTAGCTGAGCATGCACCCATGGCCAATTGGAGGCGAACAGAGGAAGCGTACCTGCTCCAGACCCAGGTGCTAGCATAACGGTATCAGCCAAGCTTGAGCAAGAAATGGCATGCATTTCGTCAGCTTGCTGTTAGCAAAATATTTTTTTGTAATCAATACAGGTTCAGGTTACATACTGTATAAACAACAATATTAATCTAGAACAGTGTGCCCACTGTGAAGCACATCATTCTCCACCATGCATGTGCGAAGCCCTTGTATGAATAATAATACTTCTGACACAGTTACATCAAACTGCATGTGTCTGCCTCTCTCCCTCTGTCTTTCCACTCTTTTCTTTCTCTTTCTCTTTCTCTTTCTCTTTCTCTTTCTCTTTCTCTTTCTCTTTCTCTTTCTCAGTGTCTGTCTGTCTGTCTGTGTGTCTGTCTGTCTGTCTTATGCAGTCATATGTGGTATATGCAACTGTAAGTCGCTCTGGATAAGAGTTTCTGCTAAATTCCTAAATTGTTAAGACAGAATTCCAACTTCTAAACTGTATTATATTGTGCTCTATGGGCATTCTCTCATTAAGCAGCCTACTGAAACTCCCGGTACAAATTAACTGGCATGCATGAAAGACCTGCCAGGAAAGGTGTGGAAAAAAATGCTTCTCAATGATACAGTACTGTATTTACTGTATGTAATGCTGAGCAATAAGCAAACCTACAAACCAGAGCGTTAAAATCAGTTAATCTGTGTCTATTACAGGCACACAATATACATTCTGTACACAGAATAATTAATGACAAATGTTTTCCTTCTTTTGTTTGTCTCATGTTGGACTTATAGATTTCTGATTGAACATTGGCTAGGTCATTACTAGATTTCTTGTTGAAGTTGACCTTGCGATAATAACGTAGACGTCCCATCCTTGCCTTAATTTATGCTAAATAAACAATATATTTTGTTCCTTGACATCAATCACACGTTCATTTACATTAACTAGAGCAGTTTTAATTATACTCATCGCTCAGTGCTGTCAAAAGTTCTGCTGAATATCGACCACAATATCTATTAACTCTGCTGCAATTCCACATGGACCCTTATGGGTTGCACACTCACAGAGTGAAATTAACGCTGAGGATTTTACTATGTACAGTAAATAGTACACTGTTTCTTACACTCTCACTATAGAGGCTGGGAAAAATGGAAGGCATACTCAGGGAGTGACTTGAAGGAGAACATTAAAATCCTATTTAACTGAGAGTGTACACATGGAATCAAACGCACCTTACGGATCCATTTGGTTCCATTGTGTGCACTCTCAGAGTTAAATGAACACTGAGAAGTGTATAGTGAGGAGGGATTGTTCACATTGGTGAGCCGAGCAGCGAGCAGCCTCTCTCTCACCTGCCATATTTTCACAAGTGGGCCCCCTGCTATGGCTACTGGGCTCTAATTGGACTGCTGAGGCATTAGTGCTGCGAGAGAGTGAAATGTTTCAGGGGCAGCAGCAATGAGGTGGTCCTCCTACCCAGTGGTGGAAAGTAACTAAGTACATTTACTCATGTACTGTACTTAAGTACAATGTTGAGGTATTTACACTTTACTTGATTATTTCCAACACCTTTTACATCTACATCTGCAGATGCAAATATTGTACTTTTACTCCACTACATTCATTTGAAAACTTTAGCTACTAGTTACTTTGTAGATTTTGATTATTATTATTACAAAACATACCGGTACATTAACCACTTCAGCCATTCTGTACAGTATATGCATTTTGGCCATTTGAAAATAGCTCTAAATCTTGTTCTCCCCGTGTCCCCTAGGGTAGGTACCAGGTACCCTCACAAAAAACATGCAGTAATCCTGGTCTCTAAACTACATCCCCTGGCCAGACGGGGCGCCTGATGGAGGGGAAAGGAACTGTTTGGTATAACGTTTTCCTTCCACACGCTACGTCCAAACCAAGGAGGAACTTTTGACACTCAGGCATGAAGGAAGCATGAGTTCAAGTCCGTTGCTCTCCCCATGTCCCCCATATATATGGGGACTAGGTTGGCGGAGGGTGTGTAGAGCCCAGGATCACATTAGATAATTGACACAGGGGTGAAAAATGGGTTACAAAATCGTGGGATAAAAATTATATATAAAAAAAAAAGTAAATAGCAGCTCTACAAGCTCACAATGTGCCGCTATGCGATGCACTGTGAGCTTGTAGATTGGCTATTTCCAAAAACCTTTACATTTGAAACCTTTAAGGAAGAAAAATAGTCTACCGTTAAACATCATCAGGTATTATTATAACATAAGGAAGAACTTTTTCCAAAAAGTGTACAGTATTTGTTAAAATCATGCTTTTATGTGGACACACCCACGGCCCACCAGTTCATTAAGTATGCCTGGTTTGCATGGTGGTTGGTGATCCACCTGAACTGAAGCCACACCCACAGCTGTAGTTGTATGATAAAGGGGAGGGGTTAGGGGAGGGGCTGATAGTGTGATGTCACTATATTACTATTTATTTCGTTGGCCCGTTTGACTGGCAAGGGTTCAGCCTCCAGGAAGAAACCCTAAATACAAATACACCATTGCACATAAAAACGACTCCAGGGTGTCTAATGAAGTACTGTCACCTCTTAGACACATGAAAAACTGAAAAACTTGAACTACCATTTCCCTTGACATGTCCTAGTCACCTCCTTTCTGAAGTGGTTTGTTTCAGTTCTGACTGGAATGTGAACTTCTGGCCTCAGTTCAGGTCACAGGGTGTTTTTCCCACTTCTGTGCACCTTGGCTTCCAGCAAATTCCTGACCGTGTGCCAACCTTCACTTCATTTGGAAGGACTCCCGGGAGCTCTTGTGGCGAAGGCGAAGCAAACACACTCAGAACTCTATTTATACAATTTTATATACTGAGAGTGGTCGTCACTTATATTGTACCTTTGGCAGGGGAGTCTTAACGTGTCAGCCACCCGACTTCACCTATCAGGTGCCATGGACTTGATGAGGTGAACTTTTTACCCTCTGGCTTGCCCAGCTCGGCACCATACCTCCATCTGTGTGCCTTGATCCATATGTTGATCTGTTCCTCCTGTGGCCTTTATATCACGCTTCTAAGGGTTTAGAATGATACTGCCTTTCAAGACACTGATTCATTCTCACTAGGGCCAAGGAAGGGATATAGTTAATTCCACTACTGCTGTACTGCATTTGCCAGTAAGACCACAGGATGCAGCTGCTGGTGCAGTTGAGAGGAATTATAATTATAAAAGTAAGCCACTGCAATGAACCACAACTATAGCTATTGACTTTACCCCTCCGGTAATAGAAAAGGGAATAATTTACACAATTACAAAAGCTTTAAGATAAAATAATGTAAATATTGTGGGAAAAGGTGTACATGTTATATGTTGTTGTCTGTTATGTGTCTTTCTCTCTCCTTTATGAATGCGAACTCTCTTGTGTCTGCGTGCGTGCGTGCGTGCGTGCGTGCGTGCGTGCGTGCGTGCACAAAAGGGGGGGGGGATAGAAAAGCATGCAGGGTTGCCTACACAGGGCCCACAAATACCAAAGGCAAATCGGACAAATACATCTTGATCACATGACCGTAGAGTTAAGGTATACAGTTTAAAAGTTATAGTCCACAACGTGAATCGACCATATATGTTGCCTCCATGGGTGTACTGTATGTGAAATTGCTTTAGGCTGTGCATTTTTTAGGGGCCCCTCAATGTGATTCACATTTGGTGTTGATCAGACAATGTGTTTGTGTTTGGAAGACAATTGTAGTCAATCAAAAATCAGACCCGTCTGAAGTGAGTGTTACTGTACTGTACTGTACTGTACTGTACTGTACTGTACTGTACTGTACTGTACTGTACTGTACTGTACTGTACTGTACTGTACTGTACTGTACTCAGTGTACTGCACTGTACTGTACTGTACTGTACTGGCTCTCCTCAACAGTGACACTTGGTGGTGACAATATGCTATTTCCATGCTCGGATACAGGGACACAGCCACACACATAGCTGTCTATAGGAATGGTTGCACCACTCAAAAATCCATATTCATCACATGAAAATCTAAAAATCTAATCTCATAAGAACTACAAATGATGGACTGCACTCAAAAAAAAAATAATCTCAACCACTTCTTATATACACAAAGTGCAGGCCAAAACATGAAGCGGCTCGGTAGAATGCCACCATAATGTCGATTTGAAAACATTTAGGATAGACTAGAGTATCTTCCGTCGCCTACTGGCAGTGTAGACAAAAAGCTCTACGATGATCGGTCCAGCAGTTTCCGAGACTAGCTGTGCACAGACAGACAGAAATATAATCTCTGCCCCGTGGCCTTCCGGCTTGACGGAGATCATGACCTAAACGTCCTAAAGGAAGGAACTTGAACCAAAGAGAAAAGAAGAATGCTGCCATGCCCAGATCAACGCGTCAGGGCTGATCCACTCTGTCATTCCAACCCTGTCATACAATTTCAACTATTTGGGACTGTTTTTCACACCATCATACAACAAAGCATTACATAGACGTGACCTTTGCTCAGCCTCTCCAAACAGCTGGATGTGACGGCTATGTGACATGACAGTTGCCATCTCATCCCCTGAGGTCACTTGTCAGAGAAAATATGGGTGGGGTCGGGGGGGGGGGGGGGGGGGGGGGGGGAATGGAAGAGAGGGTGAGAAAACTAACTGACAGCCTACTGGACATTGGGAATCAAACTAGCAGCCAGAGGCTGCTTCAGTTAATCAAATTAGCCTCGTCTATACTGTATGTATGGGGATGACCTCGGGGGATGTCACTGGCAATTGCGGCGCATTACTAGGTGAAGATGGAACACATGCCCTGACATTATGTGACACAGCCACTCTAATGTCAGGGCACAGTCAATGAGCCTGCACACATCACAGATTATACAAACATTACAAATAATTCGTTGAAAATCATACAAACATTACAAAGCATTCAAGCATTACAAAGTATACATTAAAAACAATACAAACACTACAAGGTTCAACTTTATTGTCAACATCATCAATTACAGGTAAAAGGCACCTGAACTTCATTGTGCGATAAAAACCCAACACAGCAGCTATACAGTCTCAAGAATACCATTTAAAGGCTAGGTGTCAAGAGTGATCTATATGTTAAAAACTAAGCTGCTTAAATAAACAATTTATATGAATATTATCTAAACTACCTAGAAGGGCAAATAGCTCAAACTGCAAACTACAAAATTGGGCAAAATGCCAATACATTAGGCATGCTTGCCTCGCCACGGCCGTGGGGCTGGCCTGAACAGGCTGTGGCTGGGATGGTGTACAGTACAGTAGATCAATCCGTTCAGCCTTGGCCACACATACCTCTCGCATATTCCCTGGATGGATAGGGACTGACCATACGCTGGGCTTTTCGCACCACTCTCTGTAGTGCCTTCTGTTGAAGAGTAGAACAGTGTAGCTACCATACGATGAACCTGCTTCTTCCAGCGTTGAGAGCTAGGTTGTTCTCCCAGCACCATAGCGCCAGTGTATTGACCTTGACTCTATAGGACAGGCAGTCTCACTGGTGTCGGTGGTATGCAAACTGCCATGGATCCAGCGCAGAAGGCAGAAGGCAGCACCGAGCAGACGTAATCTCTTACAAACCTCTCAAAACACTTGCTGACGATTGGTGTTAGGGCAACAGCTCATCATTGTCATTGTGGCGTGATGCGTTACAAATCTTACATTACAAATCATATAAAGCATTATATAAATCATACACATGCAGTATTAGAGTTTGCTGGAATTGAGAAAATGGGGATTTGGGGGGGGGGGGTACATTTTATTTCTGAAAGGCATTTGATTTCAAACGGGTGACAGATGGATCTTTCATCTTGGTGTTTCTCTGTAATTAAATTAAGTCTGTGGCTCATGCGTATCTTCTTAAGCCACACAAACTGCTCTCTCCTCCCTCTCTCCTGTATACACATGGATAAGGTCACACTGTGGGTGGAAAGAGACCACCATCTAAATGCATATATGCCCATCAGACCACAGAATAAGGTTTCCACCATTCAGTCCTGATCAGCATAAAGCAGAGAAAACAATTGAGATGAAAGGAAAATAATTGAATAACTTTTAGCAGCGAGCTGATTATATTTAATGTAAATATGACACATCACTTCCAAGCTGACAGACAGCTATAATTACAGATAGAACCAGTATGGAACTAATCATTCCCAATGGTAGGGGGTCAATTTTCTTTCACTATACAAACATTATTTAATGTCAATTATTTAATGTCAATTAGTGTCAATTAATATGAAACAATCCAGTCTCAAGCTAATGCAAATGCACACAACAAAAATAATCTCTAAAGGCTGTTATTTAAGGTGAAATATACTCCTACCGGGCAGGCTTACAGTGTATGAATAACTGAACTAATAACATAGAAAAGGGCTATAGAGTTAACAATCTGTCAAGTCAATGCATTCTGTGTATGGAGTGTATGGAGACGTGGTACCGTTGGGACGCGGCGATAGCCAGCCAAGAACCACATTAGCACTTGAAATGGGACCCATATGCTTAAGGCCACCTCTGTATATAAAAGGTGGCTGTGCCTCTTGCAAACAACAACAAACACTGTGGAGGCAGTGGTGACATTCTCTCAACACTATCCATTGGATTGGTATTACATTTCTTTATAGGCCTAAAAGTTGGTGTCATCTGGATGCAAAAAGGTTCCATAATTCAGTCTAAACCAAAACAGAAAATGCAAGATAGAAGATGTGCAAATTATAGACAAGATATGGAAGAGCACAAAAACACTACATAGATTCTGTGTAATACTATTTTCCAATATAACATGCCTGAAGTTCATCTCATTCACATTGTGTAAAATCACAAGATAGTTCTCTTTTCACGATTTCACAGTTACAGAATATTGGAGAGACATTGTGTGCTTCACTTCCTTCCTTCCAGGGAGTTTATTGTTAAATGATGTGTTGTGATCATTGGCTGCATGCCGTAATATATACGTGTATATTTCAAATTAACCATTTGGCAATATTGAATAAACCAACTTAAATGAATATAATGTATATATATATATTTGTTATTAATGCACAACTATACCTTTAATTCAAGTATGTAGTCGGTAAACCTATTTGACCAATCACATTGCTTACATAAATCCACAGTATGTGTTGCATAATTCCTGAAAATGCAAACTCAGTCAATACAGCATAATCATACATTACATTCATGTTTTAGAAAGTTTAGAGTGTTGTCCATGCTGCTTAGAAAAAGCTACGGAGCTCTCCAAAGTACCTGGCCTATATGTTGATGCAGTGGCGCCTTCCAGGGCACTACATGCAAAGTAAAAGCTCTCACTGCACATATAGAGTCATACACATTTAATTTTGCTCATACACATGCACACACAAGCACTAAAGTGGCACTTGAACTAGCCGATAACATAAACTCCCCTACCTGGAAAAAAGAAAGCCAATAGCCATGAACATGAGGCAGTGCACAATAAAACTATCACGTCCTTTCTAAAGTCTCGCTCTCCACAAACAGAGTCCAAACAGGCCTGACCCAGATTGTAGCCATTAGTAAGGCATGTTTTGAATAATATCTTGCTGCTGTGACAAGTGCTGCACTGTTCTCTGATGGTGGAGTGCTTTTATGAAAAGAGAGCGAGAGCATCGCTTTAGGGCCGAGTGGGGACTTGGAAATGAACGAATCAATCAAAAATTGTCGGGAATGGTTCCCAGTGGACGAATAAACCGGCGACTTAGGGATAAAGAATAAGTACGTATATAACTACAGAATAATACAACAATATGTAGCAAATGATCAAATTATGCTTGATAAAAAAAAAAGTCAAATCTCAAGACTCCTCAGGCCATGACAGAAAATATCTTGTTCAATAGCAGGGTGAAAAAAGCACAATGAGAAAGAAATGCAAATCAAAGAAATAAAACATATTTGATGAAGATGTAAATCCTAGCACGGTTCCTGTGTGCGTTCTTGCCGCACAGGAACTGTTAAATTAATTCACATCCCCAAGGATACTGTATATAGTCATGGGGAGTCAGGTCCTATTTACATGTGAAAAGGTTGGACCTTGATTGCAGCGATTAATCAGCTCCCAGGGTGTTATTGGTTTTGTGCACGTGTGATGTCATCCAGTTGGCAGCAAGTTACACACTTCTCTCCACTTTCTGTTGCTGTTTATAACACTTCCTTATTTGGGGCATGTCGTTATAGGCTATATAGTTGAAACATTGTTTTTCATTTTAAATGTGTTTCTGTTTTCAAACATCTGAAAAAGAAAATATTGAAAATAAAGCTGCACAATGTGTCGTGATGTGACGCATTGTGAGCTTGAGCTTTTTGCGGCACGACCTCATACGTCAAATGCTCAGTGCCCTTGTGGTTAGAGTGTCCGCCCTGAGACTGGGAGGTCGGGGTTCAATCCCCGGCCGGGTCATACCAAAGACTCTAAAAATGGGACCCAGTGCCTCCCTACTTGACACTCAGCATCAAGGGTTGGATTGGGGGTAAGTCCCTGCGATATACTAGCATCATGTCCAGGGGTGTACTTGTACATCAAGCTGCCTCACGCTACAGAAACAGGAGATAGGCTCCTGCCCTATGGGCCTCATGGCTCGGCAAGGCTACTTACTTACTCATACGTCAAAGTATAAAGTAGGCCTGAATTGGTTAATGCAGAGAGGACAGAAAGGAGCTCTGGAAGGGTCCAAATCACACATTATTTCTATACACTGTAGAATCCTGAGTCTTATTATTTAATTTTAAGGTTTCTTGTAGGCTATTATGCCTTTATTGATAGATACAAGTGACAGGAAAGAGGGAGAGAGGCAGGGGGAGACATGCAGCAATTAAAGGTCGTCATGAACGGGACTCGCCTATATGTGGCATGCGCCTGGACTGGACCACTTGGCCAGTGGACGCGCCTAGAACCCTGAGTCTTAACCATAGATAAACATGACCCTCATGGGCCCATTTATCTCCCAGGTATAGAGTGTACAAGAAGCTGCAGAGCTGGGTGACAGCTACTCCGACCAGCCTCACTGTGTTGGCCATAATTGGGGGGTTCTGGAGGAAGCCATGCCAGGGCTGCTGGGCTGTAATTGGACGGCAGCCAGGAACCTGTGAAGGGGGGACGTTGGGGGAGGCGGGGGGGGGAGTTGTTGTTGGTGGCTGTTGCTACCTCCATCCCCCTCCTTCCCTGGTCAACTCAATTATCCCATTTAGGCCTTAGGACGCATCATGTGTCGCCTTGACTTTTAATCACTTTAAACATGACTTTAAACTTTCATAGCTGTTGAAAAATAGCAGATCTACAGGCTCATAGCGCGCCACCTAGTTGATTGCTTTTTTTTTTATCGTGAAAATGTGGCGCAAATCTTCGAATATATATTCTTTGTCAGCAAACGTTTCTAACTTATATATTTGCTTCTGCGCATGCATGCCCTGGATGGAACAACATACTTTGAAATGGGGGTCGGCGGCCAATTGCATATCATTTCGGGGCTACTTGACATGAAATATAGTTTGAGCGCCACTGATATAGAAACATATTTTCAGAAAACTGAGGATTGAGAAGACATTTTGTAGAATCTAGTCGCAGCATGGTCTTAATGGGTTATTTCCACGGTGAGAAGCACTGGGCCACTGAGACAGCGTCAGCGTCTCCTTTCCTCCAGAACAATCCAGGTGGGGGACAGACTGGTGGTGGAGGAGGAGGGGGTGCTTGTCTTGTCAGGAGGGCAATAGTGTGAACATTTTGGGAATGGCTATAGCTTTTGCTGAGTCACGCAGTATGTGTGAATGGATGGACGAAGAATTAGATATGCGGCATAACACAAGATTTATGAGGGCACGCTCGCATATGAGTGAGGGCACGCCAGTTCCTCAAGACATTCACATTCATTCTTGTACATACTGTACGCACACGCACGCACATACGCAAAAACACACACACACACACACACACACACACACACACACACACACACACTTTGCGCATTGTCAATGCTGAATGACAGCCAGACAAGCAAGTACATAGACCAATATACAGACCAACCCACACACACACACACACACACACACACACACACACACACACACACACACACACACACACACACACACACACACACACACACACACACACACACAGACTGACAGTAATTTGCAGTGCTGGGTTAGCTTTCTGTTCAGGCCTTCATGTCATGGTGACTCCCCCCCTGCCTACCCCCTCCAAATGTAATTAAAGCTCTTGTGAAACACAATGGCCAGTACTGACAGTGGGTGAATGGGGAGCACTATGTAGGCCCGACCAGCACTCTCTGCACAAAGAATGAGAGAACACTCCTGTGCCATGCTCCGGCTAATTTGGTTGTGGAAACCCATTAGAACTTTTTGTTGAGTTGAGAAAATAAAAGGCTCTCCACTCCAGCGTTGGTGAGTAGAATTGACTCATATTCCACACAAACCAGAGAGGGTCATTATCTGGGGTATATGGGCCAATGGCCTACCCACAAGTAGCCTGGTTTAACCAACGGGGAGTAGTTAAAACAGGCCAAGCCCCCACTACACTATACTGTAGATTAATAGAATACAAATCAAACCCATGTGAAGTGAGGGGCGCTATATTAAAGTCTAACTCATGTTGCTATGATTAGGTGATGTAAAACAAACGGTCACAAAACAAACATTAAATTATCTTTATTGTTAATGGCATTTAATGTTTGTGTTAGGGACAAGATGACGTACATTTTCCCTTCATTGTCAATGGCGTTTTTAAAACAAACATTGAACCTGTATATAGGAGCCCCTCAAAGTGAGGGGCGCTTTTATATACATCATCTCATTCCGGCCAATCACAATTTGCGTCCTCACTTTTGTCTTCAATGGTTGTGTTTACACAAACCCTGAAAACTGGCCATTCATTGTCAACTATAGAGCGGTGCCCTTGTTGTGATGTCAGAACAGGCCAGATCCATAATTATTATGGAGATATACTGTACAGGGGTGATCAGGTCCAGAGCCCGGGCAGAGGCTTTTGTGCCCATACATGGATTTCTGTGTCAGTCATGCCTAAATATAGTGTTGTGATGTCAGAACATGTCAGCTCCATATGGACCCTGGGCAGGGGCCTTTTGTGACGGTTCTGGACAACCGTGGGTCCCACCGACTCGACACCGGGCACTACACTCCCCTGCGGGGGTGCGGAACGTGTGTGTCGAATCGAGTTGTGTGGATTACAGACGTATACACAGAGACTTGGTGCATGTATAGTTAGATATAGATGGCATTCAATGCTTGTGTTTACACAAACACTCAAAACTGGCCATTCATTATCAATGGCATTCAATGTTTGTGTTTACACAACAGTGGGAGCGGGCGTTGATAATCAGGAGATTCACGCGTAATGCAGGAATGTTGGCACTGGCAGGTATGGCTACAGGAATATTGTTGAATGGTATGCACTTTGAAGGAGTGTTGCATGCAAATAAACATGCACATGCATACAGCATAGTGTATTGTAGGTTGGCAAGGTTACAAAAAGGTTACAAAGACCAAGGAGCTGCATGGCTGTGCATGGAAAAAGTACTCATATTTGTTACAAGTAAAAGTGTATCAAGTAGTGGAATAGAAGTAAAAGTACTGGATATTGGAAATACTCAAGTACAAATACCTCAAAATGGTACTTAAGTACAGTGCAGTGGTCTATCATGTGCTAGTGGGAATGAGCATTGCACGCACATACGTGTTCGTGCGCGCGCACACGCAGGTCCTGGGCCTGGTGAGACCAGGAGTGGACCTGGTGAGATGTAGGTGGGGCCAGGACAGCTAGGAGTCAATTACCCACAGAGCCTAGTCCTTCCACGTGCCAGAATCTGGTTCTCCCAGTACGGAGCAACTGATTGCATGGCCTTCGTCTAGCCCTAAGGAGACTGATGGTGGGTAGCTACTGCATGGGACGTAGGTCGCGAAACCCCTGCTGGGTCATCCGAGTGAGGGGTATGATGTTCGAGAGACCCGAAACGCTGATGACCTTGGGATACATGAATGACGATACGTCCCAGGTGCATCCATGCAATGTTTTTTTTGTTTTGTTATAGCTTCATAATTATGCAATGCTGTGTTTGAAGAAATTCCAAAATACAGTATTTGCATTTTGCAGTGCAGACAAAATGTGCAGACAAAGTAAATAAATAAACAAAGCTCAGTACAGATACTCAAGGCACAGTCATACAATGCCATTTATTTATCAGTGCATGGCATGGCACGTTTTATAAGGTTATCTAAACCGGAATTGTGCTAGCTAGTGAGGAATAAATGGGTAGGATAAACACGTTGGCAAGTATAGGAATTATGTATATGTTATAAGAAAAAACAACATGCTGTGTTTGAACTGTATAAGATTGCTCTTTCAGGTGCCAATTCTCCTCCTATTAGGGGATCAGAGAAAGTGTGCAAACACTGGCCTGATGGGAAACTTAATCTAATCCCTTAAGCAGACAAAACATTGCTGAACAGAATGACCGGCTGCCCTGCCCCCCGAACCCCCCCACCCTTCCCTCCGTCTATTTACTTCTGGAGGACGTGACACTCCTTCAGGCGTTTCAGGAGGGGTGTGGGGTGTGTGTGTGTGTGTGTGTGTGTGTGTGTGGGGGGGGGGGGGGGGGGGGGGGTTAGCGTGTAAGTGTGTGTCCAAGATAGATTCCATAATCAGGAATGTCAGCGTTCGAAATTGTCCGAGGTCAGAGCACGTTAACCCTGTCATGGGAAATACACCGCTGTTAACCCACGGGTTCACCTGGCCCCTCCTCACGTGTCCCCGTCACATCCCCCGAATGGAAAGACATGGAAGGGCCATTAAGAGGCGACATCATGCCATCTGTGCCTGCTGCAGGGAACCTTGAGGGGCTTCGCAAGGCCCACGCGAGGGGAGGGGAGGGCGCCTATTCCTCGCCTAATACCCTCGTTATTCTCCTATATGCCCTCCTCCTGTTCAGGTTGGAAGAGTCAATCCTCTCAGAATACGGGTTATTTTTGTTGCTCAGTGTGGCTTCGTTTCAGGTTGTGTTTAGAGTGTGTCTTTGATTTGGCTTCTTAAGTCTTTTTTTCCTGCCATTGTGCAGATTTCCTCAAACCCCCCCTCACTGCTGCTGTGCCTACCGTAGGACCATGTGGTGGATAAAGTACTCACATTTCTTACTTACTCTGTTACAAGTAAAAGTTCGGAATTGAATGTAGTTGAATAAAAAAGTAATGCCATCAAAATTAAACTTAAGCACCAAAAGTAAAAGTACTCATTTTGTAGAATGTCCTATTTAATCAGAATGCATTTCTCTGTTTGCAATTAAGCTTACCGGTATTCTAGTATAGAGAAATTGCTGATTGTCTATGGCAGCGGTCCCCAAACATTTTTGGCCGTGCACCCCTTGTTACCTCCCGACCTAGCTGACACACCCCAATGCCAGCTGCTGTAATCCAGCAGCTGCTCTATACATCTCCTTACAACAGTGGTGTACCAGATTTTGCCGTTTGTGCTAAATGACACTATAAAACCGCCATTACCATTTTCATGTCACTCACCCCCTATGGGCCTAGAGGGTGTTCGCGCACCACAAGGGGTGTACAAACCACAGTTTGGGAACGCCTGGTCTATGGGATAAAGTAGCCACTTACCTCCAAATTATAGGGAAATACCTTTATGTTATAAAATGATTGTTTTAGCAACAGCAATAGAAAACATTTTGTTCCAAACTAAAACATAATTGAAATAATTTTGTATGTACTTATGGAAAGATTGAAACAAGAGGAGTCTGCTACTGAGATTCTTGACAGTATACACACACTGGCAATAGTGGATAAATCACTTGTAAGGGTTGGAGAAATTACGTTTCTGGGGAAATTAAGATACTGTTCAGTTCAGTACCCATTGGCAACATGGTAATTCCTTTTTAGTTGCCCTCAGAAAAATAAATGTCCCTGTCACCATGCGCTCAATAGAAACTGACAGCAGTTTTACAGCTAGTGCTGAGCACACGCGTATAAAAGGTTTGCAATGTTAGACCTCTCACACATTGATCAACAGGCTTCTGTGGCAGAGAACCGCCATCTTTTTTTATTAAACATTGACAAGTGAGTCATCATTGCAGCCACCCCTCCAGACTGCCTTCCTCTATCAAATATTTCTATGTGACATTGTCATTTCCCATTTTGTGATAATACGGTCCAGTTCCATTCGTTCCTTCCAGAGAGGTACCTTGGGATGTCACTGGCTCGTAGGTACCTTTGGGGGCCACTCCCCCGAGGGGTGTGGTTTTACCTTAAGGGGTTAACCCTTCTTTTTTTTTCACCCACTGTGTAATACAGTAGGTGGACAGTAGGTGGCAGACCAGAGCTCTTTATTCTATACTTATCTATTTCTATAGCTGGCATATAGCAAATTGTAATTTGCGCTGTTTATTCCAGAGAGGTACCTATGGATGTCACTGGCTCGTAGGTACCTTTGGGGGCCACTCCCTGAGGGGTGTGATTTTACCTTAAGTGGTTAACCCCTCTTTTTTTTCACCCACTGTGTAATACAGTAGGTGGACAGTAGGTGGCAGACCAAAGCTATTCTATAGCTGGCATATAGCAAATTGTAATTTGCGCTGTTTATTCCACTACATGTGTTTACATGTAATACATGCAAACACATGTATGTACTTATACTCCACTACATCTCATAGGCAAATATTGTACTTTTACTCCCATAGAGAACCCATAGAGACCATATTGAGATAACTTATGGAAACTTATGGAACTGGATTGTAATTCACAGAACTGGCTAGAAAAATAGCAGTCACAGAAGGTTGAGTCCTATTTTGGATGCTGTGAATGTCTATTCTCTCAAGGGACATAATACCCTCCACAAGTTAGGTGAAATACAGAGATAAAAGCCAGACTAGGGTAAATGCCAAATATATTCTTGCAGAACATCAAAAATAGGTTTTGCGTGTCTTGTGAGGATTCCTATCAAACCCCACATTCAAGGATGACAGCACTGCCAGACCACTTTTCCTCTCTTCTTACCCACACCCGTTCCCTTCTGTTGTCTCGTAAACCTTACTTGGTTGTCTCCTTCTTCGTTTCTTCACGTGTCCATGACCAACGTCTCTCGACGTCCTCAAACCTCCTAAAAAAAATATTATGTCCTATCCCTCGCTGCTCTGGCTGCCGACCCACAAAGACGGAGCATCCTGTCCTGTCTGTTTCCCCGTCGTCTGTGTGCACAAGAATACCAAATAGGCCTCGTGGCTCAAAGCAATCAATTCCTCCGAGGTAGATCCACTGTGTGCTTTAGACATCAGCCCCCCTGTTTATTGTCTCCGTAAGCAAGCCAATCAATACCTTAAACCCCCCTCCTCTCCAAAAGCCCCTGGCTTCAAAAGTGCTCAAAGTTTCATCGACCACCATCTTGGACCCCCACCCCCCCATAACCCTGTAAAGTGAGAGCTGTTGCTTCACCATGATCTTGATGCAGATGTGAAGTCAGTTGTTTGAGGGGAACTTATGTGCATCGCATAAAATTAATTGGCAACTTTAAAAGGGCCACTTCACCCTTTTTGCAACCATATCTTATTTGAATGATGTTTAGGACACAATAAACACTTTCCAAGATATTTTAGTCATGATGCCATCTCCACAAGGAGGGGTAATGCACCAAAGCATTGTGGTCACTGTAGGAATTCTGCAAACCCTATTGTCAAACATTTTGTTTTCCTGCTGCACATTTCAAATTGTGCTACTACAAATACTATTAACATTGAGTCACTGCAGTTTCTTCCAGCGGTGAAATGTCCCTTTAATGTAGTATATCTCAGAGAGAGAGAGTACTGTATCCCTGTGTGGCAACATGGTTTTTGAGGGGTGCTAGCCCCTCCTATGCCCAGCTTTCCGTGTTTGTATAAAGACAAACATTGAAGACAAAAGTGAGGACGCGGATGTGTGATTTGGGTGGGAGATGTGCCATTGGTTGAGAATGGATGCATGATGACTTATGAAGATAAGAGTGCCACTCACTTCACACAGGTGTGATTTTTATTCCAAACCTCCACACGGAGAGATGTCACAAAGTGATATAATGGCAGTGCCATTAGTCTGAGCACTAAAATGGTGACATTTAAAATTCTGCCAATGATCTGGAAATTCACTGCATTGAGAATGGCAATCGCAAGAGCAGAATGCTACTCAACTCAAATAATGAGGTTCCCTTGAACTGCACAGTATCACTTAATAAGCCCTAGAAACTCACAACACAGCATGTTACAATGCATTGTGAGCTTTGTAGATCTGCTAGTTGTGCAAATCTTAAAACAAATAAAAATATCTAGCACATCGATGCCCAGCCGTCAATCCACCACTGCACCACATCTCGAAAACTACAGGCTGCAATGCCATGGATTTAGCCATGCAGCTGTATGCTGTCGATTGGATGACCCCTATTGATTCTGGTGACCCCATGGTCTTTCCTTTAAAAGAAAAACTAATATTTATTTCAAAATGTATTGGACAGATTGCCATGAAAATAGTTGAGTACATGCATGCTCTCTGCAGGTTGTGGAAAGTGACCTATTACCTATGGCCACCCTCAGGCCAAAATGTTTACATTTTCGTGCATGATAATGCATAATAGGCAGACTGCGGGAGCTTCACATGTTTCTCTTCAGTCTCTCAGGGAACATTAATGTTTGGTATATTATTGGCAATTATAGAAAGGTTTCCATGATAGAAATAGTTAATCCTGCACCATAAACTCTGTTTACACACACACGCACGCACGCACGCACGCACGCACGCACGCACGCACGCACGCACGCACACACACACACACACACACACACACACACACACACACACACACACACGTAATGTTACTTTCTTCACGTGGTACCAGAGATTCAAATTTAACGCTCTGTTCCATTTACTATATAGCAAAGCCTTTCCAGTGATAGACTGTTTGACATGAAAGGAACACAACCTTAATCTGTATCATTTACATATAACACCTGTAAAGGGAGTTACATTACACTATTGTTGTAGATCCTGCCAATGTCATGAAAAGGTTTATTTTCATTTCTGTGTTTTCAAAACAAAGTCATTTGTGAACCAATCAAAGAGGTGGTCTGTCCAGTTCATGTCTTGAAGGTGAACAGTGAAGCCATTGTTCATGCAATCATTGTGCAAGGTGTAACAAATGGCGGACAAATAACCGGCTCCTGTTTCATCAGTTGCATCTAGTACCAAAAAGACGAAAACACTGTTGCATAGTTGTATAAAACTATAATAAACTAGAACTGCACTCTGTCGAGTGCATAAATGGCCTACTAGTGCGCAAGCAGAGCGCGCAAGTACTTTCGACCGCTACAAACTGTCAAATCTCAGTAATGACTACTTGTGCCTGATACGGCAGTGGTGCCAGATTACATACATTACATAGGAGCATTACCTTTAATCCTCCCAACACTAAAACATATCGTGATTACGTCACCATCGAAAACCAATTACACTCTGGCATTGGGTCCTTTAATCCACATATTTTTTACGTCATAATTGAGAGCTAGTTATACATATACTACCGGTATGTATATGTATATGTAATTTGTACGTTGATTAGCGGTATACTGTGGTTACTTTGCACCGTCCCAGCCGTCCCGCCAATTTACCGTCCCAGAAAATTGTGCCTGATACGGCAGTGGTGCCAGATTACATACATCTGTATAACTAGCTCTCAATGATGACGTAATAAAGATGTAGATTAAAGGACCCAATGCCAGAGTGTTGGGTCACCGGTTTTCGATGGTGACGTAATGACAATATGTTTTAGTGTTGGGAGGATTAAAGGTAATGCTCCTATGTATACATGTATGTAATCTGGCACCACTGCCGTATCAGGCACAATTTGCTGGGACGGTGCATACGCATCAAAATTGGCGGGACGGCTGGGACGGTGCATACGAGTCCCGGGCGAAACTAGCGCAAGTAACAAGAGAGCAGAATTCAGAAGGTGAATAGAGCTTTGCGTGCGCATGTTGTTCAAGATGTCAAGATGCCACTGGACATGATGAGATGTGCGGGGAAGCGGGAAAGGTTTCCAAAGCAATGTGACGGTGCAAACATTAAAAGTCTCTTTAAGGCCATGTCCACATGTACATTGGTACTGTATATATAAATTATATATTTTAATGGCCTTTTTGTATATATTGAGCTTGCATTCACACGCAAGACCTTTAAAAAGGTAAACAGCTCTTTTTGCCTCCATGTCACCAGAAAAGGTTCTGCTTTGAAAGATGGAGAAAGGACTGGAGCTATAATATTCAGCAGAATGGACATCACTCCTACATATAGCATAATTGAGCTTCTAGTACCAGAATCAACTTCATATCTGGGTTTCTCCTTTTATGATGCATACAGAGAAGGCGAAGTCCGCACACAGTCTTTGCTCCAACAGTTTTTTTTTAACAGTTTATTTTGTTAAAACACCATTCTAATCTCCTGTTATGAATTAGGGCCCAATGGACAATGTCCCAGCCATCAGACCACTCAACAATGTCATAATAATGTCATATTATTATCAATAACATCTTAGTGTTTTTCCAATTATTTGGGGGCCAGTTGTAATATCCTCATGGCCCACACCATGCACAGCACTCACATATCCACAGAACTATAAGCTTCAGCACCATAGACAGCACTCACATAAGCTTCAGCACCATAGACTGCACTCACATAAGCTTCAGCACCATAGACAGCACTCACATATCCACGTTACTAAGCTTCAGCACCATAGACAGCACTCACATAAGCTTCAGCACCATAGACTGCACTCACATATCCACATTACTAAGCTTCAGCACCATAGACAGCACTCACATAAGCTTCAGCACCATAGACAGCACTCACATATCCACATTACTAAGCTTCAGCACCATAGACAGCACTCACATATCCACATTACTAAGCTTCAGCACCATAGACAGCACTCACATATCCACATTAAGCTTCAGCACCATAGACAGCACTCACATATCCACATTACTAAGCTTCAGCACCATAGACAGCACTCACATATCCACATTACTAAGCTTCAGCACCATAGACAGCACTCACATATCCACATTACTAAGCTTCAGCACCATAGACAGCACTCACATATCCACATTACTAAGCTTCAGCACCATAGACAGCACTCACATATCCACATTACTAAGCTTCAGCACCATAGACAGCACTCACATAAGCTTCAGCACCATAGACAGCACTCACATATCCACATTACTAAGCTTCAGCACCATAGACAGCACTCACATATCCACATTACTAAGCTTCAGCACCATAGACAGCACTCACATATCCACATTAAGCTTCAGCACCATAGACAGCACTCACATATCCACATTACTAAGCTTCAGCACCATAGACAGCACTCACATATCCACATTACTAAGCTTCAGCACCATAGACAGCACTCACATATCCACATTACTAAGCTTCAGCACCATAGACTGCACTCACATATCCACATTACTAAGCTTCAGCACCATAGACTGCACTCACATATCCACATTACTAAGCTTCAGCACCATAGACAGCACTCACATATCCACATTACTAAGCTTCAGCACCATAGACAGCACTCACATAAGCTTCAGCACCATAGATAGCACTCACATATCCACATTACTAAGCTTCAGCGCCATAGACGGGCGGCGGTGGCTCAGGGGTAGAGTGCCTGGATGGGAACCGCAAGGTTGCCAGTTCAAACCCGGGCTCCCCCAGAGTTACTGTCGAAGTGTCCTTGAGCAAGACACTGAACCCCTAATTGCTCCCGATGTGCTAGTTGGTGCCTTGCATGGTTTCCGCTGCCATCGGTGTATGAATGGGTGAATGTAATGCACAATCTATGTAAAGCGCCTTGGATAAAGGCGCTATATAAATGCACCATTTACCATTTATAGACAGCACTCACATATCCACATTACTAAGCTTCAGCACCATAGACAGCATAGAGGATATAGATACATAGAGGAATCTAATATGTTGAAAACTATTTTTGACTGGCCACTAACAATGCATAGGGCTTCAATTATATATTATATATGTATATATATATATATATATATATATATATATATATATATATATATATATATACATAATATATCCATCTTAAACCACAGCCACTGTACATCGTAGTCTGCAGACCCCCATTTGAAAATATATGTCAAAGACCCTCATAACAGAAGATTTTTACATTAGTGATTTGCAACATTTTCATTTCAAGGACCCCAGTTTGATATGCAACAGGCTATGGACCCCTATTTAATGGCATTTCTATCTCTGACACCCCAATGTATATTGTAAAAGCAAATGTTGTACTTCTGTATTACTTTATTATTAATAGAGAATCTTTCACTCAATAGGAACTGCTCCTCTCATAAATTGACAATGCCCATATGGTAATGCATATGCTAATAAAAATACTTCCTAAGGTTAATATGAGCATTGAAGCAATATTTTAAATACTTTTTATTAGCATGTGCATTCCATACACTCCATAGGGCTGGACCACACATGGACATATGACAGGAGCAGTTCATATTGAGTGAAATATTCTCTTTTTATGAAAGAAATACAATATTTAAGGTGCTTTTATTATATTTTCTTAGTTATAGAAGGCAAGTGTAATGTTTTAAGGCATATTTGTCTTATTAGCCAGGGAAACGTCATCGCCATGGACAGGGACAGCACTCACATTATCCACATGGCATAACTATACTTCAGCACCATGGACAGGGACAGCACTCACCTTATCTCTGGCCCATTTACATTGAGGTGAAAACTGACATGTTGATTATTGAGCTTTGTCCCTGTCAAATAAATAAATACATAAATCCACATAGCATAACTACAATCTTCAGAACCAGGGACAGCACTCACACATCCACATAGCATAACCATACTTCAGCACCATGGACAGCACCATATAGCACTCACAGCACTCACATACGGTATTTACATAGCATAACTCTGTCATTGATTCTCTTTGCTTCCATATTACTGTGTGTGTGTGTGTGTGTGTGTGTGTGTGTGTGTGTGTGTGTGTGTGTGTGTGTGTGTGTGTGCGTGCGCGTACTGGGAGCAAACTGGACTAACTTCAATGAATTCATTGAAGTCAATGACACCTTGCGGGCATTTGAGTTACTGAGACTATTTATATTTATTTATATTACTTATATTTATTTATATTACTATAGAAATAATTGGTTTTAGTAGATCAAAAAAGGCACATCACACGTTTTCTGATCTCTTGTTTTGTTTAGTTTTTTCCCCAGTGTGCACACTACAGTAGGCTACATAAGTTTACTATGGTATGAAAATAATTAAACACAGGCTTCTGACTGGGTTGTATGGGGTGTCATAGAAAACCTGTCAGGTGTTGACAGGCTGTCAAGTGACAGTCTCACGATCACTTCTGTGTTTTTGTGTTTTCATGTGGATGGATATATATATATATATAGTGCTCGTGTAGACAGAAGTTTGTAGACTAGACCTAAAATGGCTTAACATTGGCAAGTTTCTCAATCGCTTCCTACCATTTCATGATGTAACAAATTATTAATTTGATAATTTCCTGACCAAATAATTATGTAAGCATTAAACAATGATTTTTTTGCCTAGCTATTTCAATTAAAAAATAAAGTGCTGTTTACAACATGCTCCTTGGACAATTTTGAAACGTCTGGTTTGTTGGGTTACCTGTTACGAATTTCACAACCAGTGTTTGTAAACCTACTTTAGGTGTGTCAAAAGAGCTGCAAAAAACAACTAGAGGAAAAACCAACAGAAAAACACAAGGCCTTGTCTGAAATTCTCACTGCTTTGCAGCCTCACGTGGCTGTAATAAAAGCACAGCCAGACACTCTCTTTATAGCCTCCTTCAAGCCGACTGCAGGCTTGCAGTACATCCTAACTGTCAACAAACCCACCATGGAAGCACACAATACAGGGCACTTTTTGGCTGGGGGTCTGCATTTCAGGCTGCACTTCAAACAGCCAATAGGGAGTGGTGCTTGGTTGCTCAGCCAGTTAGCACATGCACACCATATGCTCCAAAGTGAGTGTGGATATTCAAACCCTGGTCCTCTCTCTCTCTGCTCTGTGTCATGTCTCTCCACACTGACCTATCTGAGATGAAGCATAAAATAAATGCATAAAATAATTATTCAAAAGGAAAAGAATAGCCAACAGGGAGATATAATGGATGGCATAGAAGCAGATAGTCATAGGAGAAACAAGCTCCATATGGGCCAAACATCAGATGGATGCACTCAGGTGTAATTACTAATCCTCCACGGGTCTGATCCTATTGTAATGCAGAAGCTCAAGATAGCAGGTTTAAGAAAAAAATATATATATGTCAAACGAGCTCCAAGATATATCCAACTGTGAGTAGTAAGAACAGGAACAAGGACAAGACACTCCACATTTGGATGTAGCTATGGGAACATTTTACAGTATTATGGTTATGGCTGAGTCAAAAAACCTTTTTAAGTGATGCAACCACTTCCTTAAGTAGCTTTGTGTGTGCCTGGGTGGCTGGCTGGCTACCTGTGTCTGAGCACGGAAATTGCATTTGGTTGGTTTTCAAAACCAAGTGTCACTGTTGTGCAGCCTAACACACACACAAACATATTAACTGTATATATGATGATTTCAGGTGTGTCAGTACAGTACAGTACAGTACAGTACAGTACAGTACAGTACAGTACAGTACAGTACAGTACAGTACAGTACAGTACAGTACAGTACAGTACAGTACAGTGACCCCCTGAGGACCCCCACATGGTAACTCTGTCATTTCTCAACCGTTTTGGGTCTGGAAGTTCCGGGGACCCCCACACGGAGTTGCACCACTTACTTCACACGGGTGTGATTTCTTTTATTGAAAACTACGGACCTACGGGGTGTAATTGCTTGCTGCACACAAACCGAACAAGTGGGGCAGCAGGGAAAGCATGCAGCTTAGATTTTGCATTAATACAAGTTAAGAGTTACTTTGAGGCAGGGATTTTTGCTGGCGGCCAGCCATGGGGGTAAGGACGCTTTAATAGACTCTCGTAGAGAGATGATGTCAGAATCGATAAATACGTACGTCTACGAGAGTCCAAATCTTGGGCTACGTTCATGTTGCATTTGCACTAAAGGAGCCCCATAGATGCTCCTTTAGTGTGAAAACTGTCATCTGAGCGTAACACACGCGCCATGCTTTGATGCCTGCACTGCGCACCAACACATATCGCGGTGTGTACTTTCACATTGATTTAAAGTGATAACGCATGAATGTGCACACCACACTGCACGTAGGCCTAGTCGTGTAAAAATGGTGCATTTATATAGCGCCTTTATCCAAGGCGCTTTACATAGATTGTGCATTACATTCACGCATTCATACACTGATGGCACTCTACGTGCCCAGGAAGTTTGAAGTGTTTACCTTCATCCTACGGGGAATTATTGGTGAAAAACTGACTTTTCTCAAAATGCGTAAAATTGTACACCTGGAGTAGGCCTATATGTGGGCTACAATTATTTTCTTTGATGTTGGTGAATAAAAATCCACATGTCTTCATGCTTATATTCTTCATTAGTTTGCATCATGTTTAGACGGAATGCACATTCATTCTGGTCTGTAAGCAACGCCAAAGAATACCCTGCAAAAGTGGGTCAATTGCAACACGCCATACCATTAAATAGTAAATACCATTATGTTAATATTTACATATTTGACATATTGGCCAATATTATATGTTGAAGCCCACCACACACCGGCTGCGACCGTCTGCGGCGCGGCGCGTTGCTGCGCGGCGCCGCGCGGCGCCGCCTGGAAAATAGAACTGTGTTCTATCGGCGTGCCGGGCGGCGCGGCGGACGGAGCCGGTGTGCGTTAGGTTAATTGAAAAGAATGGAGGCGGCTGTGTGCGCCGCGCGGCGCCGCACGGGGGACGCAGCCGGTGTGTGTCGGGCTTCAGTCAGCTGTCTTTCATTACAGAGTATTCTAAATGAGTTTAGGGTTGTATAACATTGTACAACTCAATCAATCAAATGTTTGTTTAATCAATGTATTTTCCCATTGAACTGACTCAAACGCCCAAACTGGTACACCCGGTACTATATATTTAATATTTCCCTTATGTTTGATACATTTTCTTATGACATCCATGGCATGAAAACAATGTTAAGGAGTTGCTTCAATTAAATATAATTGCTTAAGCTGAAAACGATAAGTTTAATGGTGTTTTTTAGCGTTGTTACATTTACGCATGCCGTTACAATTAATCTGATATGCGCAGCAAATGTAACACTGGAACAGCGTTCACATTCGGTTGAATAACTCCCGACTTGTTTTATCAATTGAAAAACTTGAAGTGGTTTATGGTAGCAGACATGTGTAGGTCCGTTGCCTGAAAATATTATATATGTAGATAAACGGATCTCTGAGTAAAAGAGTGAAACGTGCAAAGTGTTACAACCATGGCGGCTCTGCATGGTTATGTTTGCCTGTATGTTTGTGCGTGTGTGTGTGCAGGGGATAAGCCTAATTTATACGTCATCGTACAGCAGTTTTGCTTTGCCTAAAATAGCGTGATCTACGTTGCATCACTATTTTCTGCTATTTACTGTAGCTCTGCCAAAGCCCTGTTTTAACAGCTGGCCTTGTGACAGAGAGTAGGCTATACACAGACCCCACAGACCAGCGACGGCCAAACATTCCTCACTTTTTAACAACCCACACGCTAAATACGCCCGCTCAGAGCACTGCTGAATAATTGCATTTACCCCGCGTGACGCCTGCCAGCACGGGGAGCAGCATTTATAATAACTCCAGCGGTGAAATATAATACCGCTGGCTTACAGCTGAGTGCTATTCATGCTGTATTATTACAAGGCGGGCGAGAAAGGCACAAGATGCACGGTCGTCTTGCTGCATGAGGAGACTGGACGTTCTGCGTGGATGCACTTGAATGAACGCTGCGTGTCTGTGTCTGGCCACGGATGCTATCAACCACTCCTACTGTCAAGCGAAGCCCCGTCTTGGCTGAAAAGCCGTTGCTATACACCTTCCAAGCCTCCGAGGTTCTTTATCAATGGCCTCCGAATTGAATCTGTGTGTGAAAAAACGTCATGCCACAGGAAGCACCTGCGGTAAAAAGAGAAGGAGAACCAAACAAAACAGCCATTAAAGTTGTTCATCGGCCCAGCATTTTTCTTAAATCTTAAGCATTAAAGGACCACTTCATCACTTTTCAACCTATCTTCATATAATAGGTCCTCACTAATAATCATGAAAAAAAAGGTGCAATTCTTTTCTACTCGGTCTGTGTCTCATAGGAGGGCTGTGGGCAGTTCAGAAACCGTCTTCCAGTGACATCATCGATGGGGAATACAAGCTAATAAAAACTGCAGGCTTACTAGTCCTGAAAAGTTGCAATGCGAAAATGGAAGCTATCATACTCACGATAATAAAATCTTGTTTAAAAAATAAATCTGCCTAATGATGATGTCACTGGAAGACTGTTTCTAAACTGCCCACAGCCCTCCTATGAGACACAGACTGCGTAGAAAAGAATCATGCCATTTTTTCATGATTATTAGTGAGGACCTATTATATGAAGATAGGTGGAAAAGTGGTGAAGTGGTCCTTTAATGCCACCCAGATGATAAAGTGGTGAAGTGGTCCTTTAATGCCACCCAGACGATAAAGTGGTGAAGTGGTCCTTTAATGCCACCCAGATGAAAAGTGGTGAAGTGGTCCTTTAATGCCACCCAGATGATAAAGTGGTGAAGTGGTCCTTTAATGCCACCCAGATGATAAAGTGGTGAAGTGGTCCTTTAATGCCACCCAGATGATAAAGTGGTGAAGTGGTCCTTTAATGCCACCCAGATGATAAAGTGGTGAAGTGGTCCTTTAATGCCACCCAGATGATAAAGTGGTGAAGTGGTCCTTTAATGCCACCCAGATGATAAAGTGGTGAAGTGGTCCTTTAATGCCACCCAGATGATAAAGTGGTGAAGTGGTCCTTTAATGCCACCCAGATGCCAGCTGAATTGCTGCATGCTTTCTAGTGGCGTCAACGGAGGATATTCATGGAGGCAATTAAATCTCAAACCGCTGCAAAGCAAAGTTACAGCAGACAAAACACATTGTTGATGGTGTAGCTATGTCAACCTCGCCTAATTGCACTAGTAGCTAAATGTGCCAGAGCCACACAGAACTGAAGTAAAATAAAATAATAATCCACTATTTGCCTTTTAACAGCATGTGTGAGATGTAAACATGGGGGCTGAATATGTATCAGAACATAATTACAGAGATGGCGGGGGAGTTTTTTCTCCGATAACAAGACATCATCATCTACCTTCCGCCGTTGACATGTTTTTGTGCTACACGGGGATTAGAGGCTGTCATTAGCCATGTCATCTGACAAAATAAAGCCTTGTGTAAAATTAAATTAGGTTGCCAGGTAATGGCGCAGGCAACAGGGAGAGGGAATCAGGTCCCCCCTGATGCTATTTCCCCTCGCAAACTCATATTAGTTGTGTTAAATCAGGTTTAATGCTTTGGTCAGGCAGGGAGAACCCTGCATCTCTCTGTGCCAAGGAGAGGAGGCAGGATATTTACCGCCTTCATTTTGTTTTGGAGAGACGCTGGCTGGCTTATTGCTTATTGCGTTCCATTATTACGGCCTCCAACTGGGGCTAATTTATTTAGATTAAACTGCACTGTTGTTTCCTTAATGACTTTTCAAAAAAATAAAAAAGAAACTAAATTTGTCTGGGGTTGGAGGAGCGAGTGAGGAACAAAATATTTTTATAAAGCTGCTTTATGAAGTATACCCCGAGAAATGAAGCAGTACCGAGATGATTCCAAGAGATTAAAAAAGAATAGCCTGTGAATGGTTCCACACAGGGGGCCCAACAAGCTTCAGGGCATGGGATTTTTAGACTTTATAGTCATGTATGTATTTATTTTCAAAAGATACCACAATATAATGGGATATTAGGACAACTTTACAAAACTGTTTTCAGATTTCAGATTTCAGATTTTTATTGTTTTCCGTAAATAAATATATATTCTTTCCATACATAGAAGAAACTAAAATGTGTTTCTGTTATTAATAAAAACTTAACTACACATTGGAGTGAAACAACATTAATGAAGTTCTAAGTAGGGTTATAGAAATGGACGTGTCTCTAAAATAAGCTTAAATAATAGCCTTTATTAAATCACGGTGGAAATAATTATTGTTGCTTGTATAGTATGTGTTATCATGAGAATTAGAAGAACATGAAAATTTTAAATATAATCTAAATGTCTATAATGTCTGAGTGTTAATGAACATTTTTGTCACTGATGACACTTTGTATAATGAAAAACGCAAGGGAGTGGTTGCCCTGTGCAATCTGTAGTTAAGGCGATCTGTACAAGGCTGTATTAGAAACATACATACGCACACGCATCCATGCCACGCATCCATGCCACGCATCCATCCATCCATACATCCATCCACATACATACATACATACATACATACATAGGTATGCGGTCTAGCTTAACTTGGACTCAGGGGGGTGGACGCCTCTGCCTTGCATAGTCCCCAGTGAATAGGCATTTTGCCCTTCACTGGTAACCTTATTTTGGACTTGTTTTAAATATAGGAAGGTTTTATGGGCTGGGCTTTTTACTAAAAAGCCCCCCCTTTTAAAATACTACACACATACATACATACCCACCTACATACATACATTTCAGACGTTTTAGCAGTTTTTAGGGACCCACTTTTAGGCCAGTGCACCAGAGCAAGCTTTTGCCTTTTTTTAAACCCCACCCATTTTAACCAAATACATACATACATACATATACAGTACATACAAAATAACACTGTTCTAACTGGCTGTCACCTTCAGTGCCACGGTGTAAAATTTTTATAAAAATTAAATAGCGCGCACACACACACAGTACTCCTGTAGAGGCCACTCATAAAAGCAAATTAAAGTGAGCACAGCTTAAGATGAATCACTGTATTCAGACACAGCTGGCTTTCCCAGAGGAGAGGCTACTAAACCCTTGTCAACACAACAGCGACCCAGCTCTTGAAATGAATGTTCAAACCCTAGCTACTGCACCGTAACAAATGCTTTGAATTAATTCGGGTGAAATCCAAAATGCATACAGTATAGTTTGTTGCATGCCGAAAATATTTATTTTTTCTCTAGGTAGTCCTTCCAGTCATCCCGGTTCTCCATGCACGCAGCTCTGGCGCACCATTTACCATTTGCCATTCTGGTGTAGCACTTTTGCAGGGTTGGCTTCAGGGTCCAGCATTCACTGCCGTATAGCAGAACAGACTCTCTATTATATTTTTTGCTGAGTGTAAATCGGCTTATGGTTGGTGTTAATTAAAAATTGCATACTTATCACTCTGCTCACCTTATGTACTCCAATGCCACAGGTGAACTCCACTGACACTGTGGACATCAATAAATGAAGGTGTATTCTATGTTCAATGAGTTTTTATTCTCCTTGACGGTATACAGTCTCTCTGGTCTAACAGAAGTACGTGGCTCCAGTCAAGCATAGTACAGTTAAAAGGATTATTGATTCCACGTCATGAATAGGTAACGGCACAGTTGCTTGTGAGCAAGACATCAGAAAGTAATCACTCTCTCTGAGGTAATGCAATACTTCCCTCTGTGGAGTGGCGTACTGACAAGGCAACTGTCAGTATTGTCAGGTTGGGTAATTAACTCGGAAAGCAAACTTGACATGCGGCTGAATGGGGCTTTTGTGGTTTTTCTACACAGCAATAGCCTACTCGCCACTCCAAATGTTGTGGCACGGCAAGCTCAGCACCTTCCGGGTTTTTAAGCAGCTGGTGGATGGAAATGAAGCTCGCGACAAGTTGAAGCCGCGCGTGAGCGTCGTTTCCATCCACCAGCTGTTTAAAAACCAGGAAGAGACACACCTTCTCCAGGCACCTTCAGTGCATCATCAGTGAGTGGCTCTGGTTTGGTGGATATGTGTTTCGGGGCTTGTACCAAACTGAAATATTATTAACCCATTATGGGCGGGAACCCATTTTGGTGTTTTAAGGATTGTTATACTTTAGCTATCAAAAAATAGCAGATCTACAAGCTCATATCACGGCACCGAGTGCCGTGCTACAAGCTTGTAGATCTGCTATTTTTGAAAAATTGTGGCGCAAGACTTGAGCAAATTGTGGCGCAAGTCTTTGAATATATTCTTTCAGAGCTTTCAGAAAACTGTCTTGATTTAGAAGACATTTTGTAGAATCGTCCTCAGGTCTAAATGGTAAGGCCTTTCTGAGGTTTATGCACATGCATGTCGCACCATACTAATGACCTTAATTTGGAAGCGATAATGATGTATTAATGAAATGAAATGGCACGTAATACCTCCCTGATGTGAGCAGAAGTGGCATGTTGCCCGAACCCGGAGAACAGTATCGCAAATGAAAGAAGAGGAGTGAAGTAATACAGCATTGTCCCACTTTCAGGACCCAGGCACCTTATATTGGTGAGCGAATGTGGTTGCCCGGGCAACACAGCATCCAGCATTGCAAGTTAAGCTTGATTGTACATGTTGTGTGCCCTGCTGGCTCTCTGCCTCAAAGTTTCCATCACCAAGCCTATCAAAAACCTTGTGGTTGTAATGTAGCGTCTCACAGTTGGCCTGGCCATTATATTGCATGCACCTCGGGTTGATAACACATTGTTATGGCTGTACCATGTGAGATGAGGAAACGTAGGTGGAGTTGACATCAACTATAGCGGCCGGTCCACCTCTGCCATGATGGGTTCAGTTCAGGGTGCTGTGATGAAAGACCCACAGAGCAGCCTTCTGAAAAAGCCACACAGCAACATACTGTAGTAGATTTTACCTGAGCAAAACAGTGGCAACAATACTCCAAATGTAAAAAATTGTATTATGCACAATGGCCTGCATTGCAATTAGACAAAACAGGAAAGGGCACACACCAGTGTTGGTGAGGTGCTGGCCTAAGGCAGTAAATAAGTAAAAATGAGAAAAAGGCTGCACACTCGTAGCCACGATGCTGTATATTTATTATTATCCAACGTTTCGACCTTTCGGCCTTCTTCAGGGAAATTATTGCAATTAGCACACACATTGCTGGAGTGTAATTAGCAATGCATGATTAAGGCATCAACTAATGGTGCAGCTGGTCAAGGGTGGAGCTGATTTTAATTATACTTTAATGCATGCATGCATGCATGCAGGATAATAATAATACTAGTAGTGGAGTAGTGGAGTAGAAGTATAAAGTATCATAAATGTACATCAAAATTGACTAAATGCACCTCCCACCACTGTCCAGTGGCAAATGCGTTGCATACCAGAAACATTATATTGTGCAGAATGTTGTCGGAGGCAGACAGCGATGTGTCTTTGACTGAGTGTTAATTTGACTCTGAATGTGTATACTATAAATGGAACCAAATGGCCCCTTTGGCGGGTCTGTAACTCCTAGAGTGCAATGGAACCACTCCTAGAGTTAAAATTACATGGTGCACCATTGCAGTCTTCTCCTGCTTAAGTTCATCTGTGTCTCCTCGTTGCCTTTCCTCCTGGCCTGATTCTCTGTTCCCAGTGGGGTTGGCCCACGATGTGACCACTCTGCCACACAATCCATTTTATACTCTTTCTCCGGCTCTTTCCCTCTCCTAGCCTCCCCTCCATCTCTCCCCTACACACATACATAAGCTTGAACACGCCCGCCCGCACACGCATGCACACACGCACGCGCGCACACACACACACACACACACACACACACACACACACACACACACACACACACACACACACACACACACACACACACACACACACACACACACACACACTGTGCATCCCACTGGAATCCTCAGAGGCCACTTGTGCTAAATACATACCACACGTTTGTGTGCGTGTGTGGCGTGTGCGCGTGCTCACTTGTGTGTTTTACAATCCTTTTAACTTTGTGTGCACTTGTATTATCACACTGTGATGTAGTTCTAAGCCAATTTATCAGCATTAAAATCTCATTTACGATTCAAGAAGTGGTACATTTATACTTATCACAGAATGCTTAAAGGCCCAAGCTGATTTGTGTAGGGTTATATTCATATAATTCTTAAAGATATTTCATTTTTAGAGGGAAAATGTGCAATTACAGAACAAAAGTCAGAGCGATTGGTGCAGCCGCCAGGAGCAACGACATTCATTCAATCATTCATTCATACAGACCGACAGACATTGAGTGAATTATAGTTAGATTAGATGTGCTAGCAAAAGCTTGTGATGCATGTTTCAGTATAAGTTTAGAACAATAAACATGGACAGTTGCTTCACGGCCCCTAAGTGCAAGCAGGGCATGCAACGACATTACATCAGTGTGAGATGAGCACTGGAGTTTGTGAAAGGTTCAAATTCAAAACACCATTAATCTTAAATGTTATGCATCAGGCTACGAAATAGAATACATCAAAACTGTCATCATCGCAAATGTAAAAGTCTAGCTGTGCTCAGTCAACTACACAGCATATGATTAACGCTGGAACTGTTACAATCCGTGCCTTGTTCTGACTGCCTTAAGTGTTTTTGGATTGTGTTTTGGTCGCCATTCCACACTTGAACCTGACTTTCTCTATCTCTGCTTCTCATCCTGCATTTGGGTAATACACTCACCTGACTCACAATGTGAAAGAGACAGTAGACAGTTTCTGTATCAGCATCAGCAATTATCATAGACGTTCAGGGAAGCTGATGAGTTCACATGAATCTCCTCCTAATACAGAACACTTCTGTGACTTGCCATTGATTTCTGTTTACTTGAAATAATGCTATGGAAACCTCTGTCCATTATTCCGCAATTAGCACATGCAGACGGGACTCCTTCTTCCTTTGATGTGTCGCACAGCTGGCTTAATGTCACGAAAACTATGCCTAACCATAGCCCGAACCCTAACCTCACAAACACTATGCCTAAATCTGATTTGGGGCTCTAAAGATGAATACAAAATTAATATCAACATCTTTATACTGTCCAATAATTAGATACAGAGGGGGGTGAAATTATGACAGGCAGTTGCTGCCGTCAAAATATGACTCCTCAGTCAAAAAACACTGTGTTTGAAATAGACACTCATGCTTTATAGGGTATGATTTGGGGCCCTAAAGATGAATACAAAATAAATGTCAACATCCTAATACTGTCCAATAATTAGATAGGGAGGGGGGTGAAATTATGGGGCCCTAAAGATTAATACAAAATGAATATCAACATCTTTATACTGTCCAATAATTAGATACAGAAGGGGTTATGACAGGCAGTTGCTGCCGTCAATTTATGACTCCCCAATCAAAAAACACTTTGTGTTTTAAATAGACACTCGTGCTTTCTAAGGTGTGATTTGGGATCCTATAATACAAAAAAATGTCAACATCCTAAAACGGTCCAATAATTAGATAGGGAGGGGGGTTAAATTATGACAGGCAGTATGTTGCTGCCGTCAAAACACTTTGTGTTTGAAATAGACACTTGTGCTTTGATTTGGGGACCTATAAGATTAATACAAACTGAATATCCTTTGGGATGCACAAATGTATGGGGCACACAATTGGCAGGTGGTGTGATCAATTACCCCACACCAATCGCAATGCAAATGTCAATTGTCAAATGTCAAGTGTGCCCCAGGGAAGCACCCTATGATCCGACGGACCATTGCTCCGAAGGAGCAATGGTCCGAGGTGCGCTGGGGGTCGGGAGAGGGTGGGTGGTTAGGTTTAGGTGTCTGCCCCGGGGGAGGTTAGGGTGAGGGTTTGAGGTAGGTTGTCGATCGGACCAATGGACCGTCGGCATATTGACGCGGACCCTGTGCCCCATACGTTTGTGCTTCCCAAACATCGACTGTTCCCAAAGGAAGTTTTCATATTTTCAGCCAGTCCAGCAGTCAGTTCAGGTCCGTCGCTGACAGGGAATGTTGTCCATGTGAATCTTGTGGAAAAGTGGCAATATTAAGACACATTTTCTGCCAGAACTTTCAAATGGATATGAAACTAGAGGGCAATATCTCACTCAAGTCTTAACAAGGATTTAACTGGGTGAGTTCACACGCAGTGCTAAAAGTTTAAATGCCAACTAGGTCAGTCTGCGAACCGTGCGTGGATAGGACCCATCAATGGCTGTGTTTTTGGAATCCATGAAATGTAAGATCACAAACATTCTAGGGCTATTAACTTGTAAACAACGAATATTCATATAGATTAGATAATATTAGATTCACTTAATATTAAAATGTATTTGTGTGTGCTTGTGCTTTGGACAAGTGACTTTTGTGCCCGGAGAAGTGATTGGGAAATGTACTTGTCCGAATACACAGTGCATAACACAAACTCCGTCCCTGGTTGGACAATTAATGCTAGAAATCCAGAACCTTCAACCCACCTAAAATAAAATTGGGAAAAACATTCAAATATTTTCATTTGAACGTTAATTTCTACTCTATTACTGTTGGACATGGACTCCTATACAGTGTAAAACCACCAATAGAACACATATACGGTTTGCGAGATTGCATGGCCAAAGATTTCTCGAAGATGTGAAACATTAATGATGAGTGTAATGCTGTAAAGACTCACCTGCTGATCTTCATTGCATCTTCGTTTGGTCTTCATTTACTGAGTCTTTAACCACTATAGCTCTGTTTCAATAATAGTAGATATATAATAATAATACTCGCAACTAGGGATGTCCCGATACACTTTTTTCGTTCCCGCTACTGACTAGCTGTGTTTGAGGACTTTGAAAGAGAAAGTAATTAGTTATCACTGGTTAGTGGTGACCCCCAGGCTGGGTCGTAACAATGTGCATAATGTTGTACAGTATCATCAAACCATAATTTACTCAATGCCTGAATGAATCTCTGAATGAATGAACGAAACACTGTCGTAGCTCCTCACTGGCTGCACCAATCACTCTTTTAACACTTTTAACACAGGCATTGACCATAACATTACGGAGGTCTTCATCATCATAATCTTTCGACCACGGTCGATATCAGATATCAGATATTTTTGAGTGAATTATAGTTTGATGATACTGTAGAACATTATGCACATTGTTACGACCCAGCCTGGGTGTCACCACTAACCAGTGATAACATAAAAAAATTACTTTCTCCTTCAAAGTCCTCAAACACAGCTAGTCAGTAAAGGTTAACAAAAACGGGAATAAATTGTTTATAAAAAAGGGGGCTTTACATTTAACAAAACATGAACCTGAGGAGTGTGGTTGAAGGCTGGCCAGGGGAAAAAGACGGTATATTAAAACCGAACTCCATACTTTGGCAAGACTGATACTTCTCAATATGACCTCAAAGATGCCCAGAGAAGGCATGCACGTCCTTTTGTAATAGCAGTACACGTTTATGTCGTTTAGAGTGTTGTCAGTAGTCATTATGAGGCTAGGATGTCGACCGTTAAAGGAACCTCATGGTAAAGTGGTCATTTCATGCACCATGCATTATTAATAGGTCATCCACATTGCCAAGGCACTGTGACCGACGATGCACCCGCCGACTCTGTCAGAAGGGATGATGTTCATTTCTCCGCCGTTGCCTCAAACAGGAGTCAGATCTGCTCTGTTTGAGTATTCCTCCTCATCATTCATCGGTAGGACGTGTCTCTGTCTGGGGCCTGATGTCCTTTCACATCAGATATAAAAAGAATATCGATTAAAGAAAAAAGCGATACTTTTGCTCAGATGTCAGAGGTAACGTAATGCTTCCTTTCAATGTCTGTGTGGATCATGGGTGACTATACATGGCTGAAATTTAAACAGCTGTGAGCCTTCCCACGGAATCTTAATCACCCCAGCTGACGTCAGTATAGCTATACAAACCTCACTGTTTGACTACCACAGATGTTATTATACACGCGTGCATGCATGTGTGCACGCACACGCGCGCACACACACACACACACACACACACACACACACACACACACACACACACACACACACACACACACACACACACACACACACACACACACACACACACTAACCTTTCCCGTCACAATCCCACTTCTCAAACCTCTGCACTGCAAATTCCAACAAAAAAAAGTGTTCATTACGAAATGTCATCTTTCAGCATTAAATGGACACTCCAGGACTTAAGAGATATATTCTCCCAACCCTATTTCCACAGTTTTAACTCTGTTTAAATACAGTACGTGCTCTGGAGGTTTCCGAGGAGAGGTAAAGGCCAAAGTCTTTGATGCTCCAAGCCGATTTTCTCCTTCACTTCAATCCTAATTGTGTCTCATCGAGTCGCTGATTGGACACTGATAGGAATCTGTCATCATCTGATTCCTTGCCAGCTGCAATTTCGTTCTTAATCTAATCGAATCAATTGACAACATTAAAGAGATTTATCGCTCCTAAGTCTTTTTAGTGATTTGGCAGAGCTTGGGCATTTATTCATCATAATCTGGACACTGGAGTAAATGAGTATGATTTAATGGCATTATGTTTAATTAGTAATACATTGGTAAGTGTTTAATAATTAGTCTTGCTTCACTGCAGAAAGTGCAGATCAACGCTGGAGCATTATCTGAGTGTAACAAATGATCTGCCAAATTGAATTATTTTTTCATTGTTTATGAACAGATGGATATTATTATATTTTTAAAATTTCTTTCTTTTTTTTAATGTTTTTAAATAACCGTTATTCTCCTAAACCAGCAATGCTCAAATAGGCTGACTCGAAACAAAGACTATACTGAAGAAAATGTCCCAATACAAAATCCCCATTTGCTTGTTGTTGTCAAGTCACAGAGAGGAATAAAGACTGTGACTAAATGTACTGAAGGACCTCAGAGTGGAGGTGGAGCTCATGGGGAGTTCCACAGTGGATGTGATAATGCAAAAAACAATTACTTAATTTGTCATGCCCAAATTCCTGTGCACACATAGGCTACTTCAAATCCCTGAGATATAATCTATGTGAATCAGGAACTCATTTCACGCCTATTACCAGCCAATTAAAGATAGACAAGCTATGTGACTCTGCCTCATTATCCTCAATTACTAACAAAAAACAACAAACTAAAAAACAAGGGATTTAAACTCAGTTATATGAAAGCATCGTTTTGAGCTGCATGCATTAGGATTCTCCTAACATATTGGGCTCTCTGATGCTAAATGTGGTTGTGTGCCGATATGCAGATCGACGCGGATCTACAAGCTGTTTTTGAGAGCTTTTGAGAGATTTTCTAGCCATCAGACTAGACTACTACGTGTTTGGGCGTGTCTAAGGTGAGGGCCATTGGTTTTCAGCAAAAGTATAGGCCTACTTTACCACCACGGGTTCTGAGCGTCATTCAAAATCCCACCTGGGTTGTGCTTACCACACCCCACTTCTGTGGCCAACGTCAACGTGGAAGTGCCTCTCGCCTCCATAACAACTGCGGACTAGACCTAAATATATTACTCTATGGGCCGTTTGTACCAAGAAGGATTAAGCCTTAACCTGGTTTCAATCAAGGTTTATCTGTTAATCCAGTTACACCAAACTTTAAACCTAGTTTTCACTAGGTTTGGTTCTAAACCATCCTTTTAATCTTCACTTAGTTTTTTTTTAATCTTGGTTTTAATTTTCTTTGATTTAAGTATCAATGAGGGATTCATTCTAAACTAGCAGGAGAGGTGGTTTAAATGTAAACATGGCAGCATATATCTGGCTTCATGAAAACCGTCTCTAAACCAGTCGATTATGATTAATTCAAAAAATAGTAACGCTAATGATATTAGGCTCAAGAGTCATTATTCCTTTTTTTAATATATTTTTTATCCCACGATTTTGTAACCCATTTTTCACCCCTGTAGAGTCATTATTAATCCATTAATTAATCACAGTTTAAAGTTTTAATCTCAGGTTAAAGGATTTTAACCACCGGTTAAGCATTTAATCACCAATCTGTTAAGCAATGCTTAAAATGTAGTGGTGCAACACAACTCTAATTAAAATAAATCCATGATCAACAAATCCCTGATTAACACTAAACTGAGCTTTATTTAATCTTTCTTGGTGCAAATGTCTCAAGCAAAGTTGAGCCACGTGAAACACCACCGATCGAGCAAAAGTCAGCTTAGCCGAAGTTCGCATGGCTGACTCAGGGCCGTTCGAGTCGCGACCCGATAAGGACAGAATAGTAAATCATATTCTGGCGAGAGTGTTTGCGCCGACTGCCACTCAAAGTGTCTCCTGTCCAATCACAGTGCATCCTTGCACAACCCGGGTAGGTATTTGGCGCACACATCAGTCATGTGTCTGTGTTCCACTGTAACGAGAGCCTGGGAGGTTTCATGCTGATTACTTTTCCCCACAAAGGAAATCAGTGTCACGGTGCCTTCATGTCAACCACTAATCCTTTGCTCTGTTCCACATATGAGACAAAACTGTGGCGATGGCAGTGGAGGAAAAAGTACTCACGTTCTTTACTTAAACTCCTTCTCCTTCTCTTAAAGTGAACGCTAAAAGTGGCACCTGGAACTGGGATTTATGCTAACAGGCTAACAGCTAGCCACATATTTTGCCAATTATGAAAATTGTCCAACAAATGCAAGTTAGCATGTATGTAGTATATGTGATGTATTGCCATGCATTTGTTCTTGCTTAATGTAAATCGCTCTGGATTAAGAGCGTCTGCTAAAGAACAAAATTGTAAATTGTTAGCATCCGGCAGTTTCTAAATTCAGGAGGACCCCGCCCCCCCCCCCACCCCCCCCCCCCATCATATTGGGAGGCACTCCAGTCGCCACAGTGGAGTCATGCCGCTTTCTCAGGGTGACAGTCTCTCTGGACCTGAAGTGGGGGCCCAACATCGACACCCTCACAAAAAAGGCCCAGAAGAGACTGTTTTTTCTGAGACAGCTGAGGAAATTCCACCTCCCAAGGACCTTGCTGGTTAACTTCAATACTGCCATCATAGAGTCCATCATCACCCTCGCCATCACTGTTTGGTTCCCCGCTGCAGCGGCCAAGGACAAGGCCAAGCTGCAGCGGGTCATATACGATCAGCAGAGAGGGTGATTGGCTGCCCTTTGCCCCCCCTTGAGGCCCTGTTTAGGAGTAGAGCTTCGAGGATGGCCAGGAAGGAAGATCATGGCTGACCCTGCCTGCACACCCAGGCCACAGTCTTTTTGCCCCGCTTCCCTCAGGCAGGAGGTTGCGGTCCCTAAAGACTATGAAGCCCGACATTCAAACAGTTTTTTCCCCACAGCTATCCGGCTCCTCAACGCTGCTGGTGTCCCCCCTGACCCCCCTTTATCCTCCCTCCACCCCCACTCAGAGTGCAACACTGTCAGACTGTCATTTTGGCTTGGCACTACTGTTTCCCAAACTTGTTCATGTCAAGGACCCCCAACATGATGCTCATTAGCCTGCGGACCCCCATTTGAAAATATATGCCAAGGACACCCATAAGAGAAGATTTGTATGGCTCTAGCAGTGATTTTCAACCATTTTAATTTCAAGGACCCCCACGGTTTGACCTGAATTAGGCTATACGGTCCCCTATTTAATGACATTTCTATCTCTGGGACCTCAATGTATATTGTAAAATCAAAGTTAATTTAACTCTGAGAGTGTACAAATAGAACCAAATGGACCATTTGTACATGCACTCTCTGAGTTACAGTCCCCATAAGGGTCCATTTGCTTACTAATTATCATTTATCTGCCCCACTTTGGGAACCAACACCGTATCACACCAAAAAGTTTTTGGTATAGAGGAAAGTGGTAACAAACTTACTGTGACAGGAAATGGTTTTATACATTTTCATATTGTAGGCTGTATGTCAGAAAGGGCAGTCTGTCATATGCCTTGTTAGGCTGCATGTTTTCCCTATTTCCCCTCACAAATCACTTTTTTAAATTAAGCAAACCTTTTGCCTTATTATTACCATTTTGTTTCTCTGTAACTTTTTCTCTTTTTCTCTCTTTCTCTTTTTCTGTTTCTCTGTAACTCTCATGCTTTGCACGTCTGCTTTGATACAGGAGCAGGGAAATGAAATGTTGCATGTCATACCCAAAAGCAGCTGAGGCAACTTTATTTGCACAAATATTATCAGAATACTAATAAAGGGTGGATGCGATTCAAATATTGACATTTTAGGCAAGAATGTTTATTATCTCTCTGTCTCTCTCTGACGGATCACTTTGATGCACACTGGCTTGTCTATTTGCATTCTTTATCACTGGCCTGGATTTTCATTTCTCATTTTTCATTCACTATGCCTGACACGCATTTGCCACCTTAAGAACACTCTTCATTTCCGCCCCCAGCTGTCATGGGAGTAGAAATATACAGAATATCATTGTTAAAATAATTACACCTCAGTAAAGGCATCTCTGTGACGTTGACGTTGTTGCCTTCACGCAGGCTTATGTTTATTTATAATTCCATTATTATTTATGTGGCTGCTCTCGTTGTGCTTCGCTCCAATTGTTTTTGTCATGCGGTTACTATAGAAACAAACACTGAGGAGGAGTGATCAATTTGTGTTTGCATATTTTCCTTCCTTCTCTCAAAGTCGGGTGGCCTTGCAGACACACTTCAGTTTAACCATTGCAGTGCGACGGTATGCTTTCTTCCAAGGGCGGCGGTGGCTCAGGGGTAGAGTGGCTGTATGGTAACCAGAGTTAGTGTCGAAGTGTCCTTGAGCAAGACACTGAACCCCAAATTGCTCCTGATGTGCTGGTTTGTGCCTTGCATGATTTGTATGAATGTGTGTGTGAATGGGTGAATTGATGCAGCGTCTTGGATAAAAGGCTCTATATAAATGCACTTTACCATTTCCATGACCCCAGAAGGGTATATCGGCTATGATGTACATGTGATAAATGTGAAATAAACACAAACTGTATTAACCACATTAACTGGCCAATCGCATCCCTGTTTTGGGCAAATTAAAATAAACAAATGTATGAATTAATTGAAAATCTACCGTTTTAAAAATCACACTCGTGTGAAGTGAGGGCGCTCTTATCATCATACATCATCATACATCAGCCAATCAAATCATCACATTCCATGCCATGCATGCACGCGCACACACACACACACACACACACACGCACACACACACACACACACACACACACACACACACACACACACACACACACACACACACACACACACACACACACACAAAACTGCATAGAAGGGGCTAGCGCTCCTCGAAAATAAATAATATAAACTTGTGTAGGAACCTTTAATCTGGCTATAGATGATGAGATTGTTTTTCAACAAAGTAATTGTTCTTTGTATGCACTCACGCACACTCTTATACAGAGACACGCACAGAAATACAGAGACACACAGCCTCCTACATGAATGTCAACAGAGAGGTCGGAGCACAGGGTCACTCAGCGCAGCACTGTGCCCTGAAGCACAGAGCATCTCACTGTTTTCCATGGTAAAGAGGCGGATGATCACTGCATTCCCTCAAATAACCCATCCAAATACAGATTCCCACAGCCTGCATGTGAGGCTAACAGATACTTAATATATGGGTTGGGAAGAGTTGGTCAATATGTTGATATTATTTTGACCGTAGATCGCATTCACTATGACAACCTGAATGTCCCGTTACACACGCCTCCATATAGGAGCGCCACTGACATAGAAAAGCATCAATTACTTCACAGACGTTCACACTGGAAGGAGTTCAACTGCAGAATAATGCTAGTTTCTGCCTTTTGTGCATTCTGAATGTTTTGTGTTATTTGGAATAAGATGGGCGCGACATATGCTTGAAAATGCTTGAGACCTGTATTATATGATATTCACATATATATTCACACAGTGGCAGAAAAATACATTCTATGATACTGTTTCTAAGGATTAATAGCACATGTGGAAAGAGACATTAAGAGCATGCAGCACACTGTGCTCAGTGCAGCACGGCATCGTGCTGCTAATGTTCACAGTGTCATGGAAGAAAAGCCTGGGATACATAATGTCCTTGTGTGGGAGGTATACAAGAAACCCACATCAGATGATGTGCAATTATCCTGGGAGGAAATAACACATGCAGTTAACCCATTTAGGATTGAGGCCGATTCAAAAATAAAAGGTTTTCTGAAAAACCCTATGTTTCTATGTCAGTGGCGCTCAACCATTTTTATGTCAAAAACCCCCAGAATTATCTATATTTGGCCGCCGACCCCCATCTGAAAATATGTTGTTTCAGGGACCCCCCCCCCCCCCCAGAAGCAAAGATTTGAGTTAAAAACGTTTGCTCTGAAATAATATCTTCAAAGATTTGCGCCATACTTTCACGATTAAAAAAAACACCAAAAGGGTTTCCCGTCCTGAATGGGTTTAGCAAGCGATCCTTGAAGGTTTGCGAACCCATTAGAATTGTATACGTTTCCAAGTGAACATGACATAAAACACAAGTTCTAAAAGTACATAAAGAGAACCCAATTGAATAAATCCTACTATAAATGCACCACGTCTCTGTGTGTACGTGTGTAAATATGTCTGTAATCGTAACTCGAAAACCGTTCTCTCCGCCAACTTCAAAATCGTTCCACACCCCACAGGGACTGCAGGGCCCGGTGTCGAGTTTTACGGATAGCCGGTTGTCCAGAACCAGCACAAAAGCCTTTGCCTGGGCTCTGGACCTGATCACCCCTATAACTCCATATATGGAGCTTATTTGGGCATAAAAGGGACACAGACATGATAACTATGTGGGGAAAACATTTCCAACTTGCATCGTTCCAAGTAGGCCACCGCTCTAGTAAGGCTTTTTTGTATTACTTGCACAAGCAGAGCGCGCAAGTATTGTGGTCGGCTGCGTATTTGTGGTATGTATGTATGTATGTATGTATGTGCATGTATGCATGTATGTATAGTATGCATGGTATGGTGGTCCCTAATTGGTTGTTGATGGTGACATAATTATTATGTTTCAATGTTGGGTGGGTACAAGTACTGCGATCGGCTGGGTATGTATATATGTCAATGTCAGTGTTGTCCACTGGTGTTGTCCACCGGTCAATAAGGGACCACCATTCTTGATGACATATAACTAATGTTGGAATACCAAGGTTGGTAAGGTCAATAACGGGTCTAAAGGGTTTAGAACAGCAGTTGTAATAGGCATTAGTTAGTAGCAGTACTTGCGCGCTCTGCTTGCGCACAAGTATGTATGTATGGCCTACTTGTGTGCAAGTCGCAAGTTGGCACCGTGTGTGTGTGTGTGTGTGTGTGTGTGTGTATGTGTGTCTCTCTCTCTCTTCGCACGCACGCACTGTGAATTCAGAAGGGCGACTTGACCGTATAGCGCATGACCTGCTACTGTAAGTCGTTATGTTCACTAAACAATGAGAAAGTCCTAGCACGGTGAAACATCACTTTAAAGATATATAGAGCTCTCTTGTGAATGCAGCAGAAGACAGACGGGATGAAGGAGACTGTCTTGGCCTCATGGCTTCCTCTGGCGTGTCATTAGTCTGCCTAATTACATAATAATGACTCTGCTTCCCATTATGGCCTATAGCCCATTGAGACCTGAGACCAGATTCTACAATAATGTCTTGTAAATCATGACCGTTCTCTGAGAAACCTATGTTTCTATGTCAGTAGCCTCGGAATCCCAGAAGTTTTATGTCAGTTTGTTCTCAAACTATTTCATGTCAAGGACCCCAAAATGTAGGCCTAATATGTATTTGGCCGTCGACCCCCTTCTGAAAATATGTTGTTCCAGGGACCCGCCAGAAGCAAAGATTTGAGTTAAAAACGTTCACTGTGAAAGAATATATTCAAAGATTTTCATCACATTTTCCCGATTTTTCAATGAATAGCAGATCTACAAGCTCGTTCTTGGTCTTAATGGCCTAGTGGAGGACAGGACACATGGCAGGGAGGCTTCAAACCTCCATCGCTCTGCCAAGAAGTGTCAGCTTGGCTGACAGCGTAGCTCGGAGACAGCTTGTGCTTTGTCATTTAGCTCACAAACATAAACAAAACACTCAAATGAACCCAGGCCTGGCGCCAACTGAAGTGACTGAGGTGGGGGTGGCTAAAAATGGTGAGGGGGAGAAAATTTGTATATTTCTACTGTCTGGAAAAAACCACCTAACTCTAAAATGTACATTTTTCAGGAAATGGAAAAACATCCAGCTCATGTGGAGTTAGGAGGTTTTAGTCAAAGCACTGTTTAAAGGGACGCTTCGCAGTGTCTATGATGTCATGGACACTGGGCTCACTTACTTCCTGGACTACATGTTGTCTCAGTAAGACGGCCCTCCCCTATCCACAACGAGAAGCAGTGCACCAAAGCATTATGGGAATTGTAGTCCATGTGAGCCAGTGTCCATGACAACATGGACACTTTGAAATATTAAAATATCTGAAACCCCATAATACACACATACAAACTCCAGGAAAGTCTTCTAAACGTCATTATCAGATTTCTTTTTGCAAAAAGTGTCCCTTTAATACTTTCCATTGGTTCAATATTACATATACAGTACGTAAAGAGTGTTCAACAGAACTGATTTATGAAAGAATAAATCAAAAAACCTAAAAAAATTGAGTTAGGTGGTTTCTTCCGGACAGAATTGATTACAAAAAACTATCGTAAAACATTAGGTCATCATCCTGCCATTTCAGATTTGTTTTACATCCCTTGGCATTTTGACCAGATGTGTGTTTGTGGGTTATGTCCATAATGTGGAATGTTTGCCACAGATTGCCAGGTCCCCACCTCAAATTGCTCTGGTATTAGGTTTAGCTCAAATACGTTTATTTTCGTGTTGAAGGTTTTAGTTTTCTCGCAGTCTTTAGGGAGTCATAGCACTCATAGAACGTGGATAGAGCTGGCTAGCTCACCATGCAGCACTTCCCAACCCCACATCTTTCTTTTTGTATGTCGGCCACGCATGCTGTTGTGGGATGCCCTCGTGATTGATGCTCATGTTTGGCTGGCTCTCAGCCTCCCACAGCACCAGTTCAAAACCATTCCCCCTCCCCTGGGAATTAAAAAAATACTTACCCAGAGGTGGATGCATGGCTAGGAGGATGTTGAAGAGTGACAGGGATAGATAGCAAGGAAATATCATGCGCATACTTGCTACTATATATATGAGAATCGTCTCTAGACCTAGGGAATTGTCTAAACCAGGGATACTGAAATAGCTGAACATGTGGGCCACATCTGCCTCACTGTTGCTCTAGATCCCCTATACTGTTTATCTACCCCCTACTGTTCCCCTATACTGTGTGGTCTGGGTTTTTTTGGAGTTGGAGCCTGGGTTCTTTGGGAACCCAGTTCAGATGTGTGGCAACGAGGAGGCACTGCAGAAGTGCAGAAGGTGGAGAGGCTGTGTACCAGAAGGCTTTAGCTGGTAGCAAGAGCTGGAGGCAAGCAGTACTATACCACAATACAAACACAGTCAAAGCTAATAATAATGGACTTTCTGAACTATTCGAACAACCAAGAGAGTTAGGAAGGAAAAAAAAGTTTTGTTGCAACTAATGCCATCTCGCTCTCTCTCTCTCTCTCTCTCTCTCTCTCTCTCTCTCTCTCTCTCTCTCTCTCTCTCTCTCTCTCTCTCTCTCTCTCTCTCTCTCTCTCTCGCGCGCGCTGACCGAAACTTCAGTTCCCTGTCATTGTTTGGTGGATTGCTACAATGGGAAAACTTTAATAAGGTTTGAAAGTTCTATTTACAGACACGAAAAGCAAGCTAGGCTGAACTGAAATAAAGTGTTTTGTCTATTTCTCATCTGCTACATTCTGAAGCATGGGGACATCACCATGGCTAATGTCTCTCACATGACGAATCAGCAGAAAAAGAAAATAGTTAAATGCTTACCCTTCATCACTTGTGTCTCAGATAATAATTTGGTTTGTCTTGCTACATTATTTTTTTTAAAGGTAAAACTAGAACTAGAGGAAATGTGTAAAATACAACTGAGCGTACAAACCCTGTAGCCCCAGGCATGACTTTAAAATGCCTCTTAAATAATGTCATAAAAAGTCCTAGACAACTAAAATATGTCGGTGTACAAAACAACACCTCAAACTGCACTTCTACAGCATGTATTCTCACATCACTCAGTTTGTTAAGACAGCTCCAGTGTAGTAACCTATAGGAAAGGGGTCTATAGCTAGACTGTAACACTCTCACGTCCAAGCATAAATATTATTCCGGGTTTATTACTACAACATTTTCAGGCCCTATATTGTGCTAATCAGAGTAATGCTAACCAAGTCATGGTCATTTGAAGTGTTAAGCACTGCTGTAGCATGTGTTAAATTTTGAACACAAAAACATGTATCTGACTATTTCCATGGCAGTGTTTTTGCCAAGCTTGGTGTGTATTGGAACAACAGTGTGCCCGTGGCCCTGGCATGAACGCTGTTGTGACTTCTTATGGACCTCAGCTGTAGCTGCTGTCCATGGCACTGAAGTAACTGTAGCTGGCGCTGCTGTCCATGCTGCTGTAGCTGCTGTCCATGGTGCTGAAGTAACTAGCTGGCGCTGCTGTCCATGCTGCTGTAGTAACTGTAGCTGCTGTCCATGGTGCTGAAGTAACTGTAGCTGGCGCTGCTGTCCATGGTGCTGAAGTAACTGTAGCTGCTGTCCATGGTGCTGAAGTAACTGTAGCTGCTGTCCATGGTGCTGAAGTAACTAGCTCCTGTCCATGGTGCTGAAGTAACTCTAGCTGCTGTTCATGGTTCTGTAGTAACTGTAGCTGCTGTCCATGGTGCTGAAGTAACTGTAGCTCCTGTCCATGGTGCTGAAGTAACTGTAGCTCCTGTCCATGGTGCTGAAGTAACTGTAGCTGCTGTCCATGGTGCTGAAGTAACTGTAGCTCCTGTCCATGGTTCTATAGTAACTGTAGCTCCTGTCCATGGTGCTGAAGTAACTGTAGCTGCTGTCCATGGTTCTGTAGTAACTGTAGCTGCTGTCCATGGTTCTGTAGTAACTGTAGCTGCTGTCCATGGTGCTGAAGTAACTGTAGCTCCTGTCCATGGTTCTATAGTAACTGTAGCTCCTGTCCATGGTGCTGAAGTAACTGTAGCTGCTGTCCATGGTTCTGTAGTAAATGTAGCTGCTGTCCATGGTGCTGTAGCTCCTTTCCATGGTGCTGAAGTAACTGTAGCTGCTGTCCATGGTGCTGTAGCTCCTGTCCATGGTTCTGAAGTAACTGTAGCTGCTGTCCATGCTGCTGTAGTAACATTAACTGCTGTCCATTGGAACTGAAGTAAATGTAGCTGCTGTCCATGGTGCTGAAGAAACTGTAGCTGCTGTCCATGGTTCTATAGTAACTGTAGCAACTGTCCATGGTGCTGAAGTAACTGTAGCTGCTGTCCATGGTGCTGAAGAAACTGTAGCTGCTGTCCATGGTTCTATAGTAAATGTAGCTGATGTCCATGGTGCTGAAGTAACTGTAGCTGCTGTCCATGGTTCTATAGTAACAGCTCTATAGTAAGCTGCTGTCCAGGGACCTGTGGCCCATGGTGTGGTTATTCTGAAGGCAGTCCCTGAACAATGTTTGTGCCAAGTTTGGTGTGGATCAGAGCAACGGTACGGCCTGTGAAACGGATAGTACGTTTGTGATGTCCGCAGCCCCGCCCTCTAAGCAATTTTATATATATATATATATATATATATATATATATATATATATATATATATAATAAAAT
>NC_137866.1:32160774-32253274 GCF_963924005.1 Protomyctophum bolini | reverse complement strand
ATCTGAATGTCATTCTAGTATCAGTGAGAGATTACCTACTGAAGTTCATATATTAGCATGCATGCATGCATACTTTCATCATCATGCAATTGTCATGTTGAATAAATGTATTTGGCTCAATATATGGATGCCCTGGATGTAATGAGTGTGTTGTTGTCACATCAATCACGACTGTAAATATTCATTAACACGATTTAATTACCATTTCAAAGCCAGTGATAATGGCCACAGAGAATGTGGGGAGGGGGAGAGCCCGGGCCTTTGGTATAAATCAAAACCATTTCAGAGGTTGGTTTCCTGCCGTGACTGTCAATTCAGTTAACGAAATGAATGTTCCGCTCCGTCAGCCTGGGGAGATTAAAATAAAATACATTTTGAAGATAAATACTCTTTGTTCTTCTGCTGCCGGAGTGACGAAGGAAGACTGGGGGAAGAGAAAAATAAATCACACAATCGAACAATCAATCACAACAAGGCACGAGAGGGGAACTGATCATTATACACACAAACCAACATTTCAGATGCACTAAATCACCTGTCAGTACAAACAGTCAGCGAGTCTCATCCCAAACACACCGGCCAAATGTCCTGGTCAGTGTTTTCTATTTAAATGCAAATGAAGTTACAGGTTGTGGCATGCATGGAGCCACTCTGCGAAGGTGATTAGTTTAATTAAATATACGTATATAAATATATATATATATATATATATATATATATATATATATACTGTATATATATTTGCCCTAGGAGAAACCGCTTGTTGCTGCCAGCAATCTTTTGTCATACAGAGAGAAGCTTACATGCCTGTACTTGTTTACATTGCCGAGTCGTATATCCTTGCAGGACAAACGATGGTAAACATGGCAGAGCACAGCCACGCGTAGCAATGTTTAATCAAGGTGAATGATACCACCATTCTCTCCATGTTGTTACTTGCGCAAGCAGAGCGCGCAAGTAATCATTTCGCTTGGTCTCTTCAAAGTGAAGCCAAGTTTTTTTCAACCGTAAGTCTGTGCCTGGTTTGCTGGGACCAGTTACAACATTACGTCATCGCTGAGAACTGGGACCATATGTAACTGGTCCCAGTTCTCAGCGATGTTGTAACTGGTCCCAGCAAACCAGGCACAGACTTACGGTTGAAAAAAACTTGGCTTCACTTTTTGGAACCAAGTAACCACAGTATACTGCTAATCAAATTACAACTACATACTCTGTATGTAGTTGTAATGTGATTTGTAATTTGTAAATCTGTGCCTGGTCTGCTGGGACCAGACTACACAGATGACCATATCTCTTACGTCATCACTGAGAGCTAGTCATACATATACACACCGTGTACTCTGGTCCCAGCTCTCAACGATGACGTAATGTGGTATCTGGTGGGACCAGATTACACAGATGACCATTTCTCTTACGTCATCACTGAGATACAAATCCAACTACAGATTTCTGAAGTATTTTAGATCATGTATATTTCAACAAATTTGAAAGTATTATTATACAGAAATTGAAGTTAGAGACACATATTACTCTGATCATGATTTAGTATTAATATCACTATAGTACAAAATGAAATACATTTAAAACAATTGACAATTTACAATAAGTAATAAAATAATTATACTGTATACTATATTTTAATTCAGTTTATATACCTTTTTTTTCATCACATATCAATGATTCATTTTTCTGTAAAAAAGTAGTTAGGTAGCAAATAGTTACACGTAATGATTATACATTTCAAACGTTCCTTCACAGAGATACTGAGATGTGATAGTTTCCAGCGGTCGAAAGTACTTGCGCGCTCTGCTTGCGCACTAGTAGGCCATTTATGGCCTACTAGTGTGCAACAAGCAAGTATGCACTCGGCAGAGTGCAGTTCTAGTTATGGTTAACTTCACGAGAACACATGTATACGTTCTCACAGGAAATTGTTCTATCATATCCGCTATACCTTCCTCCCTCCAGTAAGCAATGTGCTTATTTGATGCAGCACATGTCATGACGAGGAAAAAATGTGCTGCACTACAGCAGGAAGTACATCCAAAATCAATTTTATATAAAGTTCCAAGTCGTCTGTGCCTGTGAGTCTGTCTGTGATTCTGGACAAATATGCCCATATGTCTGACACACCAATATACAGTCGAGTGCCGGCACTGACTTTGTTCCTTTGTTCCTGTCCTGCACGTGCCAATGTGGAGATACCCTACATAATAAACAGGGAGAGTACGGGGCAAGGGAGGGTGGGGGAGAGAGAGAGAGAGCTTATTTCATCCACATAATAACCTGCATGGCCAATGCTGGGTACTGAAACCTGAACCTGTTGATCAACACATTGCGAAGCAACGTGTTGTACAAGGCCAGCGTCTTAATTGGTTGTCAGAGAGTGGAGGGTTATACACCCTCGTTATTATTACCCACCCAATGCTGGGTATGCTGCAAAGCAACGCGTCGTCAGTGTACTACGGCAAGCTTTCTGGGCTTCACACCTCATTTTCTGCGTTCATGTTAATAAACCAGTAAGACGCGCAAACGCGGGAAGCGAACGCAGCTGAGACCCTGCAGATCATGTCTGTCTGTGTGTCTGTCCCGCTGTTACTGTATATGTGGACCTGGCCCCTTTTGTGCCCATATATGGAGCTGAGTGATTGCTGATACAACACACTCCATATTTGGACGTATAACGGGACAGACACACACAGACAGACAGACAGACACGCACACAGACAGACATGATCTGCTAGGTCTCATAGTAAGTGCTCACTGCGTTCGCAATCACTGCGTTCGCAACTATCCCGGACTCCTTTGGGTCCACAGTCCACATGTTTGTTGGGAACCATGAAAAATGGGAATGCATGCCCCGCCCAGTTATGCATACCCGTTGTACCCATTGGACCGGTGTGTGTGTGTGTGTGTGTGTGTGTGTGTGTGTGTGTGTGTGTGTGTGTGTGTGTGTGTGTGTGTGTGTGTGTGTGTGTGTGTGTGTTATTTTTATTATTTGTATTTTTAAGAAATACTAAATAAGTGTGTACATTTCCCTAAGCTCACAGACCTTTTATATCTTATCTGAGGTACCATGTGAATATATGTAGACATATTTTGTATTCATATTTTGTCTTTTCTTGTTTGATCTCCTTTGTTTGATCTCCTTCCCTTTCTTGCTTCTATGAAATAGCATTATGATGGGAACAATGCACAAAAACAAATTAAACCCACTTCTTTACTTCTGATTCTGATACAAACAAAAAAAATTACCCCAGAGACAACAAACTTAGAAACAAACAGCAAAACAATTATTTCCTGGAACTTCTGAAAGGACTAGCAAATGAAATGTGATACTGCATGCTATACCATGACTACAAACTTCTTCTAAAACTTCAAAGCAGCTCGGCACTAAATCCATCGGTTTCACAGATTATGTATTATTGTTTTGTTGAATTACATTAGACAAGGTTAGACAACAGCGCTCAGGAGGTGCACGTACATCCCAGTCAATTCAACGGCTGCTCGAACAAAATAATAAACTGCAAAAGAAGGATGAAGTCTGCATGCACACCGTTTTAAAAGCTCCCCAAAATATACTCCGTATACCTGACGAAGGCCACAGAGGCCGAAACGGTGTGTGTCTTTTGAAGGTTAGACAACCCCTGACCCTTCCATCCATCTTCAACCGCTTATCTGGAGTCGGGTTGCGGAGGCAACAATTCAGGCAGAGAGCTGGAGACTAATCCCTCTGCAGAGCAACATTAGCAGCTTCCTCTTTGGGGATTCCGAGACGTTAGTTAAAGGGCCACTTCACCCATTTTGCAACCAGAGCTTTTTTAATGATGTTTAATGATGTTCAGGACACAAGAAACACTTTTTATATTTTAGTCATGGAACCATGTTCATGACCAAAAACCTGTCATGAAAATGTGGTCTCACTTCCTACCTGGACTACAAAGTCACATCTCCATGCAGCCTCCCCCCTCTCCACAAGGAGGGGAAGTGCACTAAAGCATTATGGGAATTGTAGGAATTCAGCAATCCTGGCTATAGCTATAGGGTGCAAATTTCAAATTGTGTTATGTTATCTTTCTACAAATACTATTAACATTGAGTGACTGCAATTTCTTCCAGCGGTGAAATGTCCCTTTAAGTTAAAACTTTTGAAAAGTTAAACCCATAATGACCCAGAACAGACACACCAGGGTTGAAAGTGGTAAAAAATCAGGACACATCGGCTGCAGTATTAAGTCACATAATGGCAGACATTGGCCAAACTGATGCTGTATATCTGTCGGGCTCTACTCCCTGTGTTTGTCGGTCGGGCTCTACTCCCTGTGTTCTCCGGTCGGGCTCTACTCCCTGTGTTCTCCGGTCGGGCTCTACTCCCTGTGTTTGTCGGTCGGGCTCTACTCCCTGTGTTTGTCGGTCGGGCTCTACTCCCTGTGTTTGTCGGTCGGGCTCTACTCCCTGTGTTTGTCCGTCTGGCTCTACTCCCTGTGTTTGTCGGTCTGGCTCTACTCCCTGTGTTTGTCCGTCTGGCTCTACTCCCTGTGTTCTCCGGTCGGGCTCTACTCCCTGTGTTTGTCGGTCGGGCTCTACTCCCTGTGTTTGTCGGTCGGGCTCTACTCCCTGTGTTTGTCGGTCGGGCTCTACTCCCTGTGTTTGTCCGTCTGGCTCTACTCCCTGTGTTTGTCGGTCTGGCTCTACTCCCTGTGTTTGTCCGTCTGGCTCTACTCCCTGTGTTTGTCGGTCGGGCTCTACTCCCTGTGTTTGTCGGTCGGGCTCTACTCCCTGTGTTTGTCCGTCTGGCTCTACTCCCTGTGTTTGTCCGTCTGGCTCTACTCCCTGTGTTTGTCCGTCTGGCTCTACTCCCTGTGTTTGTCGGTCGGGCTCTACTCCCTGTGTTTGTCGGTCGGGCTCTACTCCCTGTGTTTGTCGGTCGGGCTCTACTCCCTGTGTTTGTCCGTCTGGCTCTACTCCCTGTGTTTGTCGGTCTGGCTCTACTCCCTGTGTTCTCCGGTCGGGCTCTACTCCCTGTGTTTGTCGTTCGGGCTCATGTGTTTGCCGGTCGGCTCTACTCTCTGTGTTTTCCGGTCGGGCTCTACTCTCTGTGTTTTCCGGTCAGGCTCTACTCTCTGTGTTTGTCGGTCGGGGCTCTACTCCCTGTGTTTGTCGGTCTGGCTCTACTCCCTGTGTTTTCCGGTCGGGCTCTACTCTCTGTGTTTGCCAAAGAGAGATCAGCGGCCTCTTTCCAGAGGAACAAAGGGATGTTGAGGTTCCCCAGCCTCGTTAGCTTTCCTCCTCTTAAAAAAAGACCAAAACTAAAGTTTGTTCTCTCCTGGATCCTCGGGAGATGTAATTACTGTGCAGCCAATAGTTTCCGGGAAAGTATCTTCCCCATCGACCACGGCTGGTTTTTTATCTTCAAAATATTATTCAGTACAAATAAGTTGTTTCCCATTCGTTAAAACATGCCGTCATCACTGAAATTATTGGCGATGGATTACAGCAATCATTTCGTGACATTTTGTGTTGTGTGGGGCAGTTAATCATTCCGAGACCGTCGTTTTTCTCTTGGATATTTGAGATATATCACTTGTGACCTGAAAGGAATTAAAGGAAAATTCGACTGCAAAGCAATTGTTTTGCCAGATTAAGACATGATTAAGGGTTGAATGTCCCTATACAGTATATGTCCCTATGGCTGGCCAAAGGGTCGACAACTAAGCAAATTGGGTATTGTGTCATAATGATACTTACTGATACTTGTGTATTTAGATTGATGTTTATCTGGCATCCTATAGTTTCTTTGAAGTGCTACATTGTTCTCTTTGCACTCTTCTCATTTTACTATTAACCCTGTTGTTTGTTGGTGAGTGTCCGCTACATGCGTACATTGTAATAATGAGCACCACCGGGCAAGGACAAAGATCTTGATCAAAGTGCAATATCTGGCCAGCACTATTCTTCAATTAGTTTCACGAGCAATGAACACAGCGGTGGTGAAATCAGCAGTATTTAAAAGCATTGTAGAGTCTACAATGCTTTTAAATACTGCAGATTGCAGTATTGTCTACAATGAAGACAATACAGTAACAGTGCCCTCAATAGTACAATATTCCAATCGAATAATCCATAATGCCTTTCCATGGTCCATTGGCTTCACATTGAGCTTAGTAATTATAAGCTGTCAGCCGCAAGGCTTAGGTGGAACAGAGAAAATGTTAATGACAATCTGCGCATTACCTTCCTTTCCATTGCTCTGTTCCAACACTGCAAGTTTCTTTCGCTGATTCGATTCACAAAATGTGAGCTCTAGTGAGCTGAAAAGGTCAATTCACAATGTCATCCCACCTCCAGTGGACAGGTATACCGTTCATTATGGCCTGTCTTTTGTCATTGCAGTTAGAACTTAAGAGAGTATCAATTCATTACAGGATGCACTGACACTCTTCTACTATTCTGCTTAAGCAGGAGCGGTGGGGAAAAACAGTATGGAAAGTATTCGGGAAAGAAAAGAAAACACAAGTATCATTTATGCATGCAGTCTGAGCCTCACATACACTCCAACATCATTGAAGCAAATATCTACAGTATATCAATTATCAGCATCTGTTTTTTAATCTTTCAAAGCCCTGGATGACCTCAAAACGATGGCTGTAATCCTGAGCTGATAAGGGTGTGAGTGTGACCCATCAAGTGGTATTAGAAATGTGCTTGAAGCACACTCCCCCTTAAGCCGCAGGAACTCGTGCCAGGAAAACCCAGCACTTAATATTTTATTTGTCAAGTGCTGTGGGAGATACAAGGTTCATGCCCAATTTATGATCTGTTGTATGACAAAGTATACTGTATTTGCCATTGTGAGGTGATCACAGATTCACAGTGGCACATGCCCCTGTCTGAATACTTGAGAACTTGACAAGACACTCCACTTTAAAAGCTCTCCAAACCAAAATAATACATCATGTTCTATACAATTTTGTACTCGTTTGGCACAGTAGCATGGGGGGTAGAAGACAAGTGCTACTTCTGAAAGGCTTGAGACAGTCGCACGCACGCTGCACACACGCACGCACGCACGCACGCACGCACGCACGCACGCACGCACACACACACACACACACACACACACACACACACACACACACACACACACACACACACGTGCGCATTCAAGAACGCACAGGTGCACGCAACATAGCCTACTGCACCGATGCTGCTGTGCCGAGAAGAAAGCATTCACTATGCTCCTTGATCTGACAGCTTACATAATATAATTAAGCAGTTTAAGCTGGCTTTATTGACGCAAGCAGCAAACGTTGCAGTGTTATGGAGGGGGAAATCCCATCAGAGCACCCCGCCACCCTCCAACCTGTCTCCCACCGCCCTCTTCACTCCTCAGCACATGTGGATGACTAATTGTAAGAGGAAAGAGAGACAGCTCCTTGTGGCAGAGCTGTCCCTGGGATTTGCCGGGAGGAATCGGTTTGTTCCAGCGCGCTCCGCGGCCTGCCATCGCCACATCCTCATGGGCTGTTACAAAAGTGGAGCTGCGAGGAGGAGGTGGTCTCACAGATATCATTCTGAGGCTTACAGGAATGGCAGTTAAAGTGGAGTGAATACATGAGAGTGCAGGATGCATTTCCATTTTATTATTGCTGCATTTAAATTATTTAAAGAGGATGCTGGAATGCAGTAGGTGGTGGTGGCGTATTAGGGATTTGCGAAGGAAGAAGAGGGGGGAACATATCACACTGCAAATCAGAACCTGAGTGCTGAATTAAAAATATATATAATGCATTATTCATGTCTAATCACTCCTGGCAGTGATTGCATGAAAACAGATTGCGAGTGGTTGGAAATTGAGCATTGCACACAAACATGGCTTTTTCACCATAGTAGATGAACACAGAGAAACAAGATATAAATGTCTCTATCGATGTGTGTGGGTTATATATTTGGCAATATAATAGTTAACTATACTATAACTAACCAGTGACAAACCTCAGTGAAATATATTACAATGTTTTCAAGGTTAGTGCAGTGCAACTCTCGAGTATACTGTAGGACTCACTGCATCAACTGCCTCCAAACTTTCCTCTGACATTTACAGCTTTCTGAGATCTGCTTTGAGGCCTGTGAGCTTCAGGCTGCAGCTTACACCCTGACTTTAGCACCCCATGGTGCCGATGACGTCAGCGCTCTGAAATCAAAGCGCTGCCGCCTGCCTGCCTGGGCAGAGCTATGTCATGGTGTCACTAATCAGAATAATTCGTGTGGAGCTGCTGGTGAGATTTGGTGTCTGTGGCTTGGGGTTATAGGGTGAAAATGGTGTCTTGGAGGGGGCATGCTGTGTCTTGGAGGGGGCATGCTGTGCACTATTTTGGTCTGGCGTTGACATACAAGATGCAGAGCTCACGAATGTATGAACGTCATCAACCACATAATCTGTCACTGAAAATGAAATTTGTGTTCGTGTAAACTGCAGTGTTGAAGAAAGAAACCCATCAACCCGCTCTGTGCAGATTTTGGTACCTTTGGTATACTCATAGTCACATAGGTCATAGGACATTGATGTGCCTTGGAGTGGTTGAACCACTCAAAAACTCTTGAGTCTGAAGAGACTGGCAAGATGCTAATTTGTATGCCATGTTATGATCTAACAAAACTACGTTCCTTTTTTCTTTTCTTTTTTTCCCTTTTTTTACCAAGGCCATTTTCTTCCCAAATGCCATTTAAATACGATGGAGTCTGAATAATTTAGCCAATTCATCAGACATACAGAAATTACACAGTTGCAATTTTCATCTTGGACAAGGACATTGGGACAAAGTCCCCTACTTTCTCGACAAGTCTCACGGTGCCAATGTTAAGCCAATCTTATCCCGCACAGTACTCCGCATTGGCGTGTCATTTCAACACATATGTCTCAGCAGCACCGGGGAGACATGTGCATTTACATAACGATATTAAATTACAATTATAATCACCATGTAGGAGCAGGGGATACTTTTGCCTTGATTTATGGCTAGCAGCTTTTAAGTTAAAGATTGGGGATTGTTCCATCAGAAAACAATTCAATCAGCAATGGTGTTCTCGTGCAGAGGGCACAGGGAATGGAGGTCTGAGGTGGAATCGCTATAGGAATACTTGGGGGTTGAATAATTAACAGCCTGTCGAGGGAAGGCCTCGCAAAAGTCTTTAAGCATTTGAGCGACTCCCTCATTCCTCATTCATAGAAATGGCCCACTTCCTTCTAGTCATATGGCTCCCGTCTAAAAATACTCCGGAGGTCATTTGCCATACTTATTACAATCAATATTGCCTTTCTCCCTCTACTCCCCCCCTGGCTATTCCCAGGTGGATGGTTGCATCAAACATGGTCCAGCCAGAGAAGAATGCAGAGGAGATTAGGATCTGAAAAGTAGGCTATAAAGTACTGCTGGTTGGTCAGAGCCAAGGCAGACGGTGTCTCCATGTGCCAGCCACATTGAAATGAAAAGCTCCTGTTTGCAAGGTTAAGAGTACAGGGGTCAGTTTGTTCCTGACATGGCACGGCCGGGACCACAAAGGAACATGATGTGCAGTGGTGGAAAGTAATAAGTACATTTACTTAAGTACTGTACTTATTATTCTAAACTTAGAATCGGTATCTACTTTACTTAGTATTTCCAAGTATTTCCAATACTTTCTACATCTCAGAGGCAAACATTGTACTTTTGCTCCACTACATTTATCTGCGTGCATGTGAGTCACCTTTACACCACTGAGTGCAAGCATTTATCTCTAAGATAACACCTTTGTTTGCCATAAGACATTTTAAGATGGGTGCTAAACTTTGTATTAGGCAACATGGTGCACTGGGTGCAAACATTACAACTGCGTTGGGAAAATAGCAATGACAGTTAACGTGCCTTTGCTCCAGGAGGAAGTAGGGCCTGTCAGAGCTAAATTAAGACTCCGGGTGTTACAGTATAGTGAAATAAATGAGCATGTTCGGAACAGATATAAGTGTCTTGGCTTGGTGTTTCACACCATTCTGCACTTACATACTTCTACAATTGAGAGAGCAATTATCCATGTTCAGGTTCACTCAAGACTCATCAGGGACTTCGCTATGTCTTGGTACACGTACAATTGTCAGTGTTCATTTCACTTTGAGAGTGTACAAACATAAACCAAATGAATTTAATTAAGCAAGAACAACACACAAAAGGTTTCTGCTGACACCTCTGGGAATGTCTTTACTGTTGGCTACTTAAAGCATAATCACACGGTATTGCATGATAGCAGTTATTATAATGCATTATCAAATTATGATAATACAGTACATATCCTACATATACTAATTAAGGAAACGTCACTCACTCTATTCCGCATAGTTGTATGGGTTGAGCAAGATATCTGTCACAGGTCACAGGATTGTAGTGTGTGTGTGTGTGTGTGTGTGTGTGTGCATGTGTGTGTGTGTGTGTGTGTGTGTGTGTGTGTGTGTGTGTGTGTGTGTGTGCGTGTGCGTCTATGTGCATGTGCGTGCGTGTGCCTTACAAATTACTCTACACATGGGTCATATTTCACACCATCATTGCCATTCACAACAACATCCGATCCCATTAAGCCACACATACTCCACTGAGCATGTGCCAAAAATGAAATATTTGCACTCAGTCCTCAGCATAGCTTCAAATCCACAACAAAAGCTTGGCATAATGGTTAGCTCAGTGACAGTCCTCACTCTCTTGACAACATGATCTATTTCAATTGCACAGTTGATGATTGCCATCAAATCCATCTTAGGCAATTATGTTCATTATACGAGAGCAAAGAAGACATTTGGTCAACTGTTTAGTTCAGACATGTGATCTATACCTAACAGTCAGTGGTGTCTGTAATAATATATGGAGGCTTATCTGACAGCTATTGCGATCAGTGTGTTTCTTGTATAGGTCAGTGTACTGTATAACCGAGAGACCCATTGGCATCACCAAATATGGGGGGACATTGCGGGGGGGAAAGAAATCTAGTGCTAAGAGGGACGAGACTACGCAGTGATATTAGTATCGCTACGCGAGGCTAATTCCTTCCTGCTGTAAGAAGTAGACATCCTGTAAAAGCAAGTAATTGTTAGTGATGGATACTGGATGTTGCAGATTCAGAGGGATGCTGTAAAAAAGTGTCCCATTGCTTAGAACCTAACAGCATGTTAGTATACAATTCCTCAGTTAACTGTTCTAAAGACTCCACAACAGTAATGAGTTGACTATTGTCTTTCACATATATGGAAGTTGTTCATTTAGTGGTGTAATGAAATAGTCTACAGCCAATGTACAGTAAGAGGACATTGTTCTTTCTTTGACATTTGTTTGACACTTTAACCCTGGGGTCCATGTTCTGCGCATGTCATACTGTATAAGCGAACATAAAACAAAATCTAATATGTTATTAATATGTTTTAATTAGGCATGTTCGGAACAGATATAAGTGTTAGATTAGATTAGATTAGATTAGATTCAATTTATTGTCACTGCACATAGTATACAAATACTTTGACAATGAAATGAATAGTGGCGTCCAACCAGAGTGCAATACAGTAATGCAGTAATGGGAATTAATATACTTGTAGTTGAATGTACAGAATGTACAGTATGTACAGTAATATATAATAAATAGAAAAATAGACAATGAAGTATAAATAGAAATGAGGCGTATGCATATATATATATACACACCCACACAAGCCATAAGCCATAACATGCTAGTGTATGTATATATGGTGTGAGCATGAGAGTTCAGATGGGAAGGGGGGGTGGAAGGGGGTAACATTGTTCAGTGTCATTGAAGAGGGGCAGAGTTCAGCAGGGAGACAGCAACAGGAAAGAAGCTGTTCCTGAGCCTACTAGTGCGGGAACCAATAGATCTATAGCGCCTCCCGGATGGAAGAAGGGTAAAGAGTCTGTGGTTTGGGTGAGAGGGGTCTTTCAGGATGCCTCTCGCCCTACGCAGACATCTTTGGCGCTGTAGATCCTCAATGGACGGGAGTTGGGTGCCAATGATGTAGTGGGCCGTTTTTACTACCCGTTGCAGGGCCTTCCGATCAGACACTGTGCAGCTGTTGTACCACACTGAGATGCAATTTGTTAAGATGCTCTCCATGGTGCAGCGGTAAAAGTTCACCAGAATCCTGGGATCAAGGTGAGCCTTCCTCAGTCTCCTTAGGAAATATAGACGCTGCTGCGCCTTCTTGAACAGGGTGGAGCAGTTGAGAGCCCATGAGAGGTCCTCAGAGAGGTGAACACCCAGGAACTTGAAGCTGGACACCCGCTCCACCACCGCCCGTTGATGTGGATCGGGGTGTGGTCACAGCGGTTAGTTCTCCTATAGTCCACAATTAGCTCCTTGGTCTTCGTGGTGTTGAGAGTCAGATTATTGTCAGCGCACCACGCGGTCAGGTGCTGGACCTCCTCCCTGTAGGCCGACTCGTTGTTGTTTTTAATCAGGCCTACCACCGTGGTGTCATCCGCGAACTTGATGATGGTGTTGGAGCCATGCACCGGAACGCAGTCAAAGGTGAAGAGGGAGTAGAGGAGAGGACTAAGCACACAGCCCTGTGGTACGCCGGTGTTCAGTGTCAGGGACTCAGGGTGGAGGAGGTGTGATTATCCAACCTAACCGACTGGGGTCTGTTGGTCAGAAAGTGTCTTGGCTTGGTGCACCATTCTGCACTAGCTTGCATACTTCTACAATTGAGAGAGCAATTATCCATGTTCATGTTAAATGTAATTAAGCATGTGTGCTTTTTTGAGTGGGGGCAACCACTCCAAGGAACAGCAATGTCCGTGTCCGCCTATCTATGTGACGTTAATGAGCATGAGTATGACTATTAGTACCAGTAGGGGCGCTGTTGTGCCAGAAAGAGAGAGACAGTGCAGCACTGTTGCCTGCTAATGAGAGAGAGAGAGAGTGAGAGAGAGGGGGGTGGGGGGGGTGGGAGAGGGGAGTTGCACCACTCACCCAGTTCACATGGGTGTTTTTTTTTTGGTTCACTTTGTCTTTGTTGTCTTTACATCATTTCTTGATATTTCTCTCCTTGACTTCAGGAAAGAATTGTCGTCGAGTTCCTGGTGTACTTTCAGAAAATTGCTACATTTCCTAATATTTATGTCTCTCTGTAGGGGTGCAGTAGACAGTTTTTGATTTAGACTAGTCATTGGTTAGACCAGTCATTAGTCCTACATCTACAACCTATCTCAAACCCTCACCCTAAACCTAACCTCCCACGGGGCAGCACACCTAAACCTAACCTTAACACATGTCTAACCAATGACTAGTCTAAACTAAGTATGCACCCCTCTCTGTAGTGCTATGCATTTCTCTGTAGTGGTCTGTTCTGTCATAGAAGCACTTTTTAAATTGTTTGATCAGCAACATCATCAAGAGTATTTAGCACTTACTAACAGTGCAGAAGCGATCAAAAAATGCATCCGTGCGCTGGCCCAAAGAGGATTCTATTTGCCATGTAAGGACACTTGGGATTATACCATGGCATATTAGTCGCTAAGTTTAACTGTGTGCCAGAGCCTTCTTGCTTTATGTTTGGATACATTCAACAATTCTTTAGGGAAATCCAGTTCTCCAGTCAAAACATAACTCTGTTCCAATAATCTTGTCACATTTCCCGTTGGTTGAATTAAAAACCAATTAATGTGTACTCAGGGCCAAATTAGCCATTGGTCCAGTGAGGCCGTGGCCCAGGGGCCCTTGATTCTCAGGGGCCCTTCGGGAAAATTGGACCGCTCTGGACTGGGTTTGAGGCCCTGAAAAAAAAGCTCCTGGGGACCTTCATTGGCCATTGATTTTGTAAAATTTAGGTCACAAATTTGATAAAAACACGAAAAATAAACTTGAAAATTCCGTGCGCACGTGCGCTATGGAGTCCCCAAAAATGTACCGGCCCCGGGACCCTTGTGGGGGTTAATCCGTCCCTGTGTGTACTGCAGCCATTTACTCAAAATGTTTTCTCTGTTCATGTTTTTTCCAATGTCATCTTGAGAGCTTTATAGTTAGGATGCTGCTTTCAGAGGGACTTCATCAAAATAGGTGAAATGCACACCTGCAGAGGTGCCGGGAAATGAAAACAAGCACAAAAATGGAAATACTAAGCTCTGATGCAAAACGGTTTCAACAGCTGAGTGCCTTCTTGAGGGTTGAACTAACGGAACTGACTGAAGTTAAGTAGACAGGTACTCAATAGCTGTCAGTTAACATAAGAGCTCATGGCCATATGGTCAGAAAGGTAGAAAGGTTGTGAGAGGACCCAGGGGGGAATGCATACTTGTCAGAGAGCTTAGTAAAAGGCCTAACAATCTGAATTATTGAGTGGACAAGTCTCAACTGAAATGCACCTATAGGTAAACGCCTAAACGGGTGTGTGGTTAATTATTTATCCCCCTGCTCTTAACTCTGAGAAACCTCATCAAGGTAACAAGTTGGCTAACATTCTGGCTTCCTCCACAGGCCACTGCAATTATGTCTGCTCCGTGTGAGGTAGATCCAGACTCGGAATATGACAATTAAATTGAACACAACATTGAGCGCTCATCTGAAATTCAACTGAAGGAGATAGAATTCACAAACATTGGAATTTGTCCACAGTATACAAGTCCTATATGTTATGGACCATAAGATATATCTCTGCTGTCGGGAAGAAACCACTTGCGTAATTCCAAAATGTTCAGTTTTCAGAAAATGAAAACCTTATATTTTGTTATACTATATACACACACCTATACTATACTCACCTATACTATACATACTGCAAAGTTAGTGTTGTGACTTTTTATTATATTGTCAATTGTGGTGGAGTTAGCTGCTTGTGCAGGCAGTTTGAGGGTCCAATTGAGGTTTTGTCAAAAGCGCATTTTACTACTTTTCAATTTTAATTGGTTCAATTATTAAACATTTTAGAAACAACACAAAGACATTAAGGGTGTTGAATAGCACTGATTTATGAAAAACTAGGAAAAGGGCACAGGTGTCCACCAGGCTAGGTCAGGTTATCGATGCAGTTATATGTAAAATGGAGTTAGGTGGTTTCCTCCCCAGTCCCCACAGCACTCAATGTGCTTAAAAAAAGGAATCAAATTATATAATACATACAGTAACACACACATGCACGAACCCACACTTGCATGCACAGACACGGGTGCATGCAAGCACACACACGCACACACACACACACACGCACACGCACATGCACACGCACACACACGCACACACACACACACACACACACACACACACACACACACACACACACACACACACATACACACACACACACACACACACACACTCAATTATGTTTTGTTTTCTTTCTCAGAGCAATGTTAATACATGTTAATACATACTTAAACAAAGCTTTAACAAACTGCATCTCTCCACACATTCACACGATACACCATGTATAACCAGTAGGTACACACCACCCACACAACTCTGTCTACATTATTTAGATACAGTAAATGTATGCTGTTTGTTTGGAGACACGCTGTGTGTTATTTTGGTACGTACAGTACGTTATACACAACAGTTTGAATGTCTGCCTGCATGCTAAAAACTCCATATATGGGCATAAAAGGGACACGGTCATAATGGGGGCATGCATTTCCAACTTGCATCGTTCCAAAAGTAGGCCAGTGCCCAACAGGCACCGCTGTAGTAGCCTCAGAAACCCAGACGTTTTTATTTCCAGGGAGAGAGAAAAAACGGCATTCAGTAGCGCAAACGTCGATCACTCTCTTCTGATTTCTGATCGTCTGCACCTTTGTTAAATTGAAACTTAAATTGAAAATTGAAAAAGTTGGTAGTGCTCGCCTCACAGCTAGAAGGTCCTCATGGGTTCGATTCCCACTCGGGACACTGTGGGTGCTGGCGGCGTGTTTCCTCCTCCGCGTCATCAGTGCCCATACCCGAAGGTGGGGTTGGCGAAAGGGCCTTTCTGTGTGGAGTTTCTCCCTGTGTCCCCTAGGGTAGGTACCCTCACAAAAAACATGCAGTAATCCTGGTCACTAAACTGCCTCCCCCTGGCCAGCCGGGGCACCTGATGGAGGGGAAAGGAACTGGTTGGAATAACGTGTTCCTTCCACGCGCTATGTCAAACCAGGGAAACTCCCCCCTGTCAGGTGTAAAGGAGCAACTCCACTCAGGCATGAAGGAAGCATGAGTTCAAGTCCGTTGCTGACACAGGGGTTAAATGGGTTACAAAAAAAACAAAAAAAATGCTAGAAAGCATAGGTGGGGGGCAGGCTACCACTGTTTAAATAGTAATACATAGGTCATTCATTCTTCATAACGCGTCCAATGAATCTGCATGATTCAGGAAATTCAAGTCAGAGAATTCAACCCAAAGTGCCCCTCGGCAATCATTGGGGCTTTGAGCAATTAAGGTAACGGAATCGTTTAGTGGCCAGAGGGGGTGTGTGTGCATGCATGTGTGCGTGCTACCTGGAATCTGTCTGCTACTCCACAGGCATACCTGAGACCAAGGCTGTAAACAATATAATTTGCATTCGTAAGCTTGTCCTTTTTTACTAAAGGGTCAAGTCTTGCTTGGCTGACACAGATGCCTCACTAATTGATCTGTGAACAATGAATCAATGCGTGTGGTTGATTATAGCGCTCTCCATTATGGGGTGTATGAGACAATGTCAATTGAATCAATAATGCCATTAGTTTGAATGAGCTCATGACAATGTTTATTTGATTACACATGTAATAACATCTTCCGATAAAATCAAGGATGTTTTGTTATGTGGAGGGATGGTTAAAGATCTCTCGTTAAACGTCCGTATTATGCTTCCTCTCTGCCCACACCTGCGACAGTGAGGTATATTGACAGCTTCAGATGGCTTTCAGACACAACACATTATTTATTTGCAACCTGAAGACATTCAGCATTGGAAAATCATCTGGTAAATTTTAAAGAGCAAAGAGGATTGCACTATAAATTATAGTCTAGACATGACTATGAAAGGGGGGGGGGGGGGGGGCGGATTGGGGTATGATAGCCTACACAGTTACAAAGGAGTATATCGTTGCTGTCGGGAGAAAAACACCTAACTCCATTGTTGAGGTTTTAGATTTTTGCTAGTGCAGCTATTGAACACCCTTCTGTGTGTTGTTTCGAAAATATTGAACCAATGAGCACAGAGGATTGCACTATAAATTACAGTCTAGACTTGGCTATGAATGGGAGAACTGTCTGCTAACTCGGCCACCTCTCCCCCTCTAATGGAAGTAATTGACAATATATAAAGTTACAACACCAACTTTGATGAGGCAGTATATTGCTTATTTGTTTTCAAAAGATAAGGTTTTCTTTATTTCCTGAGTTGGACAAGCTCAATTTGGAACCCAACATCGGTGTTGCTGTATTTTCTTGTGTTCGAACAACTGAAGAATATGTTAAACCGGGACAGGGCGATGGCTTCCTTCTTCTGTGCACTGTGGTCTCCTGCTGGCGTTGAAAGGGCTGCCAGTAAATGTTTAATGTTATCCTTTGAAACACATCAATAAAGTGGGTTTCCTAATTGACCCCATTTTTCCTGTATACAGATTGAGGCTAGAGACAACATGAAACCAAAACAAGCCTCCCAGAGCATTGTCTGCTTTATTAAGACCCAGTTCCACAGCCCAATAAAGCCCAATCCGTGCCGCTCTCTTGCTCGTCCAAGTGACTTCTTGCCAGGGCGGGATGTGCCGAGCGTGTACCAAACATCCTCCAGACACTGTCCTTGGCAATGATAACATTGATATAATAAAACAAACAAGTAATGAAAAGAAGCAACATAACTCTGAAGTTTATGTATTGAATAATAATGAATGTTCTAGTGTTCTGTTCTGTTCTGTGTTTAGTTTGTTTTTGTTTTTCAGAATATTTTGATTTAGTCTGAGCGGCCCTATTTTTGTCGGTGCTAAACCCCTTTATCCTTCTTTTCCTTTTAATAATAATAAAGCTTTATTACACCTTTCAAGAACAAGGTCACAAAGTGCTGAACAACAAGAGCATAGAACATATCATACATCCAAAGGTAGTACAACAACAAAAACACGAAATAATGACACATCAGTGAAAAATACAAAGAAATAAAGGATTAAAAGCATGCAGCTTTGTTTGTTTAAAACGATGAACCGAGTCGGCAAGCCTGATCTCCAGTGGCAGGGCGTTCCACAGTGAGGGTGCACGGATTGCAAAGGCCCGATCGCCAATAGTCTTTTTGCGGCATGTTTTTGTGGTTTTATGGCTCATACTGTAGGGGTCAAGTAAGTGTGAAATGTAGGACGGAGCAAGGCCGGACCTAGCCTTGAAAAAGTAGAATTTTAAAATGAATTCTAAAAGAAATGGGCAGCCAGTGGAGGGTGGCTAGGATGGGAGTAATATGGTCGAAATTTCTTGCACCTGTTAGGCTGCTGCATTTTGGACCAATTGTAGTAGATCTTTTTGGAAACACAGGAGTTAAGGGAATTGCAATATTCTAGATGTGAATAGATGAAGGCGTGGATAACTTTAGTTAAGTCGGGGCGTGAGAGGAAGGGTTTGATTTTGGCAATATTGCGAAGGTGGTAGAATCAGGACTGGACAACCTTTTTTACATGGCCCTCCAGGGAGAGGTCCTAATCAAGGGTGACACCTAGGTTTCTGGCTGCAGGTTTAATGTTCTGGCGGAGCGAACCAAGGTTGTTTTCAAAACAGACACTGTCAGATGGTGGGCCAAATATAAGGACTTGAGTTTTTGATTGGTTGAGTTGTAGGACATTTTTACCCATCTAAAACTGAATGTCGGCTAGACAGGAGTGCAGTTTGGCTTATTACTATTTTGAAAAACATATTCAAATTGTTCAACTAGCCAGTACAGTACAGTATGAGTTTTCTGAGTATGAACCAATGAAAAGTATTAACAAGAGCTTGTGACTAGTAAATTATAACTACACTATAACTACATTATTATATATAATTATTTCCATGAAAAGCAAACGTTTTGGACATACAAGGTTTCCTCATGACAGCAACAATGTGTAGAAGAGCTTGAAGGCTAGGTAAACAAAACTATAAAAGCACATGCACTGTTCATTTGACCCCTTTTATGTATCTCCCTCAGTCTCTTTCTGCTGAGTGGTGAATGTTTTTCACGCTCTCCGTCTGTCTGCAGTCAGAGTATGTCCTAATGTAAGTGTGACAGCTAGAATAACAGGTTGGAAGACGGGTTCAACTCCAATGTGTCAGTAATAATAAAAAAGAAAGGAGAAGAAAAAACACATACAGCACATAGACCTGGAGCGCAAGACAGTGGCATCCATTTCTATTGTTATCGCATCTCCCGTTTGGTTATTCAATTGGCTGCGAGGAGCGAGTCAGTAATCACGCTTGCCAGATTCTATTAATTTTGTGTTCCAGCGAGCATGATGCAAACACGTCGTCGTCCTAGGCGTTGAGATTTGCCCCCGTGCCTCTCGGAGGCTCCTGCTGTCGGCGTGACATTCCATTATTGTTGTCAACTCACATAGGGGGAAATAAATACTTATTCAAACGCGCCCCTCGAATGCTGCTGGAAACATTTTTATCAACTGAGGTGCTGTACAAAATGCAGAATAATACAGAAGGAGAATATATTTGGTGCGTCGACTCGTCCCAGATATGTTGCCCGGGCCTTACAGTGTGAGGGCCTTTGCCATTCCCCATGCAGCCCTTTTATGAATAATGTTCCTACTGTGAATAACTGGATATGTTTACGTTTCAGAGCATAGTGTTGTTTTTGGCAGCAGATTTAGATTTTAGTTTTAGTCATAGTCTGTTGAATATAGTTTTCATTTAGTTTTAGTCACATTTTAGTCACCTGGAATGTTTTAGTGTTAGTCTAGTTTTAGTCGACTAAATATCATGAGATTTTAGTCTGGTAAATCTACAGTTGATTTAGTCAAATAAAATTGTGAGCTTGTAGATCGGCTATTTTCAGCATGCAACTAATTGTAAAATGACTTATACTGGATCTCGTCTCGTGTCCACTAGTCCCTTCCTAACAGTTTAGTCTAGTTTTTATTTGTTGACGAAATTGTCAGTATGTTTAGTCTTGGTTTTAGTCATCATAGCTTAGTTTTTATTTAGTTTCCATTTATTTTCGTCAGTGAAAAAAGGTACGTTGACGAACATTTTTCGTCTTAGTTTTAGTCGACGACATCAACACTGTTTCAGAGTGTCCTCACTTTATTCCAAAAAATTAATAAATTAAACTCCAGCTCACTAAATCAAATCACCTCTGCTGTTTATGATTCTGTATAAAATACATACTTTCTCGAAAGAATCCCTGGACAACCATGCACCAGATTAATTAAAAAGGGACCAGAGTGAATCACTTGAGAAAAGGTAATTGGCAACAACTAAAGTGTGGCGAAATATACATAAAAATAAAACAAAAAGAACATTGAGTGTTGAATTATTCACCATTTAAAGTATGCTGATTTTGAATGAATCCTCGACAAAGATGTCAACCTTAGAGGTGTAGTGAAATTAAGTTTTTCACACTTTTAGACCATATCCGTGGTCATCATTATGGGCATACCTAACAATGGATGCCAAAATAATGGGCTCATTTCTGTGTAATTACTAAAAACGTGCTGCGTGATGATGTGTAGAGATACACTGAAAGAATATTATATTTCAATATATTCAATTATATTCAATATTTGTGCCCCATTTTCACGATTTTTCAAAAATAGCAGATCTACAAGAGCTTGTAGATTTGCTATTTTTCAATAGCTAAAGTATAACATAATGTTGAAAACACCAAAAGGGGTTCCCCTCCTGAATAGGTTAAAGTGGCTGTAAAGCAAATTATGCTATTTTCTTATAGACATATTACACATGTAACACGGTCATCTATGAAACCCTGGAAAAAAAATTGGAACTTTATTTTACAGCACTGTGGAATAAGACCATTTCGCGTTTTTTATCATATCTGCGGGGGGTCGAGATTACTATATCACCGCGTGACGTATCACGGTGATAATTAAATATGTAATGAGCCCACTGCCGAAGCTCCGCCCCATACCTGGCTAGCTAGCTACTACCAGAGCCTATACTACTAGCTACTAGCTTTAGCTTAGCTTGCTGTGCTGCTGTTGTTGTTGTCGTCCAGACTCCCCACGCTCCCTCTACCACCACCACAGCACCAATCCCTACAGCTAGTAGACGGTACTTTTTCCAGTTTGTTGGTTTAGCTTTTGGCCTTTTTGCTCGTTATCATGGCTCCTTGGCGAAAATGCGTTTTACCTGCCTGCCATGCTCGCCAAGGGGGTTCCATTTGTTTATTCGCGTTCCCCAAAAAAGAGGAAATGAGACAGAGGTGGATGGAGTTTGTGATGCGCCACGGCGGGAGAGATGTGCTATACACCACCTCCACTGCCTACCTATGTAGCCAACATTTCACCGCCGAATGTTTCTCAAACTGGCAACGGAGACAGCTCGGTTTTACAGACAACCCACTCACTCATGTTGGTTAGTGGTGCCGAGCCGAACATATATGTCGCCGCTGGGGCTCCTCTCCCCCCACCTGTATCACTATATACCGTCGTCAACAGGCCTGTTGCTTCTCATGTAAGTTTCCAGCAGTACTTGTTATTATAATTATACTTTTTTATTTATGTGTAGTAGTTTGGGCTCTATTTTCTGCTAAACGACAAAATGGTCAATATGTTACGTAGCGTTTGTAGTGTGTATCGTATCATCCACTGTAACATAGTGCATAGTCCATGATTTGACCATCGACCAAATACAGAAAGTATTGCACTGTACCGGAAAGTGATGGTAGTAGCCTAGTCTGGTTGCAGTGTTTCCTGGATATGAGTAATTTGGAAATATCACGTTCTGCTCTTTGATAAAGTTATGCCTGTGTTGTGTTGTCCACTGAAATAATTTGCCAAAGTCTCCAAAACATTTTTCTGGTGATGATAAACAGAACACAATAGAACATGTGCAAATGCAATGCATCTTCACTGACTGTCACAAAACACCATGTGCATTTCATGTATTGTAGGTAAGGGTTTACCCCCCTAAGTGTACATGGGCATAAGGGGCGGTCTCAAGACTGATGCTACAGTTATATAGGCCATTACAAGTGGACATTCACATTATTTTATTTTCTACATACAGATTTACGAGGGTGTTATTGATCAAGTCATAGCCTGCACTATTGTTTTCATGAGCAGAAGTAGGCTATGTCTGAATAAGTAATTTATACTGTCATCTTATCTGTTCACAAAGCAGACCCTTCCATCCACAAGAGAGACACAGGGTCAGCGTGACAGTCACTACCCGAGAAATTGGGGTTCAGACTGACCGCTCTGTGGGGAGAAGAACAGTTGCAACGCAACTTGCCAGAAGAACCCTCATTAGCAGCAAGAGTGAAGGTTGGTCAAGTTATTATGGTAGTTTGTAATTGTCTGACAGATTCTATTGATGAACAATATAATTTTTGAAGGACAACACTCCTGTCACTTATTGAATAAAATATAACAGAACCTATTCATTAGTCATTCGACACAGACAGTACATAATGCTGCATACTGATGTTCATTGTCAAAGTATTTGTATACTATGTGCAGTGACAATAAATGTAATCTACCGGTAATCTAATTACTGCTGTCACAATATCCTATAATCTATTATTCGGTCATTGGACACAATGTACTAAAGCTTGGTAAAATCACTAAACTAAATATTATGTCAGACTAAGGGCTGATTCATACTCTTGTTTCGGCGCTGTAGTGCCGAAATGAAGTCAGAAAATTTCAGTAGCACCGAAGAGCCGACTTTAGGACGGTACCCGCCCCCCCGAACCTCAAATGACGTCAAATAGTAGGCTCTACAGCGCCGAACCGACTTTTATTCGGCTCTAAAATAGGAGTATGAATCGACCCTTAGTTGATTACCACTTCTTATTGGCTTAGAGACAGTAATTATTAATTGTGGGGTTACAATATATTTATACATGGCATGCCATGACATGTATAAATATATATATATCTATTGATCTAACTATTCCATTCCTTGGCTAACTATTCCAACATTGGCTTTGCAACAATAAATTCATTTTTCAGAGTTACTTTGCCCTGTTGAGTCTTTTGAGAGACTGAGAGGGGGTGAAGTTGGAGTTATCAAACATAATCTGTACGACCCACAGTTTAAAACACAACACTGGTGTTACTGTTTACACAGTGTTCTGCCTCCTCAGAAGGTGACTGAGAAAGCTCAGTCCAGCAATAACTGAGCTAGCAGCTGCTTCATTGCTCTGTACATTTTGCGAGCCATCACAGTCCCTCCTCCTTGGTACAGAGAGAGACGCTACTTTTGTGGTGGGTGTATTTGGAGGCATCTAAACTGTATTTAACACTCTTATTCTTATATGTTCCAGGTTCTCAAGCTACGGTGGCCACTAAGACTGTTGGTGTGGGCACTCTGTTTCAGTTGCCTCTAGGCACATCTCTGAAGAGGAAAGCTTTAGTGCCAGCTGAGAGCCCGGCAGCAAAGCAACCTCTCTTAGAGCTGCTGTCTTCTCAGGAGTCTGAGGTCCCATCCCTCGGTTCAGAAGAGGACCCCACCTACCATCCCAGCACGTCTAAATTAGATGACGACATCAATGAACGGTAAAACAAGAATTGCTTGTTATATCCATAGCATCCATATTCTGGATATGCCATAGCTGAACATTTAGCCAAAATGAAAAAGATCTGTAGATCTTCTATTTTCTCTCTGATGTACAACATATTACATATGTATGATAATATATTCCTCATTATTTAATTTCATGCAGTTGTGCTGACAAGAGAAAGCCATTTCGATAGCAATATGAGAGATTATACAAGAACAAATGGGTTCCACCCCGCCTCAAGCCAAATTCTGGCTAGTCCGGTGCATCTCAGGAGTGGGACTGGTATGTGTAGAAGGAAGGCACTGGAACAAACTCTGCAAATAATGTGACACTTCGATGTCAATACATCCTGACCTGATGAAGATGTATTGACATAGAAAAGTTGTCACGTTATTTGCCTTCACATTGTAAATATTAAATGCTTTATTGCTCCAGTGCCTTCCTTATTCTAGAAAAGTATACACTTTGTAATAAGTATTTGTATTTGTCAACAGAGAGCCAACACAGCCACAGCACACAGTGAAGTACTTGGTGTATGAAGATTGCCTGCTGGACCTTTTCCGTATTTGCCCCACATGCGCTAGTGTCTGCAAGGTGCGCACATTTGTAAAAGGAACTTTCCTTAGTGTGACACAGACCTGCAGCCATGAGTTTTGTGAATTCAGCCGGAAGTGGAACAGTCAGCCACTGTTGCGCAGCACACCAGCAGGGAATCTACAGCTATCGGCTGCTGTCTACTTCACAGGCTCTTCTTTCATCCAGACTAACAAGGTTGGTAAGAAATAATGGAGTCTTCTCCCGCAGCTTTGTGTTTTAATTTTTCAGTGCATCCCACTCTGCTACAGAGGGATGTGGTATGAACACTGTTACAGAGGAACTTTCATATTTTTCATTGCAGGTGCTCAATGCAATGAATGTCAGAACGTTCAGCAGGATGTCACACCGTAATCACGTTCACCAGTACATCCAGGCTTCTGTGCTGCATAAATGGCGGCTACACCAGGCGGGCTTGCTGGAGGGTCTTAAACAGAACCGGAAAGTATCTCTTGGTGGAGACATGCGAGCGGACAGCCCAGGCCACTGTGCAAAGTACGGCTCTTACTCCATGATGGACCTCGACACCAACAAGATAGTTGATATCCAGCTGGTACAGGTAAATTGTTTGTAAAACTAGAAAATGTGTTCAGTATAGCAATAGTGCAGAACTTCACCAATGAGGCAGATCTGGTATTCATGTGTGTGTTTATGATACACAGAGCAATGAAGTCAAGAGCAGTGTCCATATGGAGAAAGAAGGGCTGATCAGGAGTCTAAAGTACCTTTCCAAAGCTGGCGTGAAGGTGGATTTCCTGGTGACCACTAGGTCACAACCAGGTCCAAAAATATATGAGGGAGGAAAAACCCACTATTACCCACTATTACGATGTGTGGCATTTATGCAAAGGTAGGATATTATGGAAAATAGTGTTTATTGATCATTTGTAGCACCGCTGCACCATCCAATAAAATATATTTTATATGTTTTTAAACGGCTTTCACCAAGAAGCTGGTTGCCATGGCAAAGTTGAAAGAATGCGCTAAGGTCAAGCTGTGGAAGAACAGCGTCAAAAATCATATCTACTGGTCAGCATCTGGTTCTTCCAGTGGAGAGGAAACGGTGGCAAAGTGGTCATCTGTGATCAACCACATCACCAATGTTCATGTCCATGACAATCCACACTTCCCCAAGTGCCTCCATCCCCCCTCGACTGACAAGAACAAGTAGCTGAAGCCTGGTATGCCACTATTCAATAGCAACCTTTTGTCATTAGAATGCTGTTGTAACAAAACTCTCAAGATCAGTGTTGATTTTGGCAGAACATTTTGATTTTTTTAGTCAGTCTTTCGAATAAAATTCCATTTAGCTTTAGTCAACTAAATATAAGAATTTAATCGACAAAATCTACAGTTGTTTTAGTTGACTAAAATGTATTTTGGCGGGCTGTCCTCATTTTTCACTTGCTGAAAATAGCCGATCTACAAGCTCACAATGCAGCGCAACACATGAGCTTGTAGAGCTGCTATTATCAGCATGCAATACTGGATCTCTTGTCCACTAGTCCCATCCTAACATTTTCAGTCTTTGTCGACGAAATTGTGAATCTTCGTTTTATTCATCATAGCTTAGTTTTCATTTAGTTTTCATCATTGAAAATAGTTTGCCGACAAACATTTTTTGTCATAGCTTTAGTCGACGAAATCAACACTGCTCAAGATGTAATCCACTGACTGAATGTATTTTATAATAGTATACTCTTTCCCCCTTTAGGATCAACGGCCATCCGCAAGCTGGAGACGGCATTGACGAATAAGCGCATTCTGGGAGACGTGAAGAAGCTGAGCCCTCTGTACCAGACATCTGCCTTGGAAAGCTACCATAGCGTCATTTTGAGATTGAGAATGTAAGTAAAAGTCCGTAATTCAAAATGTACTTGAGTGAAAGTACAAAAGCATTGCATCAAAATGTACTTACAGTACTAAAAGTAAAAGTACTAATTATGCACATGCAGAATGTGCCATTTCAAGTTGTCAAATGTACTATAAACATCTTTTGAAAGTAGCTGATTTACTTAAGCTCACAATGCATCACATCGCAAAGCATTGTGATCTTGTAAATCGGTTGTTGTAATAATAATCAAAATAAAAAAGTAACTAAAGTTGTCAAATAATTGCAGTGGAGTAAAAGTAGGCATATGAAATGTACTGGAGTAGATGTAAAAAGGTACTGAAAATGTGACATACAGTAGGCTACTGAGTCAAGTAAAGTACAAATACCTCTAAATGTACTTGGTTACTTTCCACTACTGCTTAATGGTGCATAAACGATAGCGTTACACAACACAACACAACACAGAGCTGGGATGAGGTTCTAAACTTGGTTGCTGTGGATTGAGAGTCAGGGGTGGCTCTGCCAAACAGCAGGCACACCTGTGACTAATCTGGCCCGATTAGCTGCTCTGGTGACTTAGGACAGCAGTCTTTTTGTTCTGTTGCAGTGAGATGGACAGAGGATCTGTTCAAAATGTGCCTTAAAACCCACATGGGCAAGACCTACGCTGAAAAAAATCAGCTGAAGTTGTGGGATTTTAGCGGAAGTATCGCTTTACAAATCAGTTTACATTCCCCGCGAATGAAACAAGTGTTGTGATTGGTCGGGAACATATCGTATCCGGGGGAAATACATCTGGCGGATGTTCCGGAAGATACATCCGCCGATAGCTTCTCTGCCTTACGTTGTGACCAGGCTTTTCTTTTCGCAGATAATTAAGCCTGGGACCGAGCTAAAACCCATTTCGACCTGAGACCAGATTCTACAAAATGTCTTCTAAATCCTGACAGTTTTCTGAAAAACCTGTTTCTATGTCAGTGGTTCTCAAACTATTTCATGTCAAGGACCCCTAGAATTATATATAGGCCTATTTGTTGTTCTAGGGACCCCCCAGGTCTGTCTGTCTGTCTGTTAGTTATGTGGGCAATAACAACTATGAAAGCATCAATTGGTTTAGTCATATTATAGAAGGTCAGTGGTGTCCTGTTATGACATGCTAGAGCCAGATTACTTTTATACACCAATTGTTCAAAACCTTCGTATTATAATATACTCCACAAAGAATATACACAACATAATATACTCATCAATAAAAATAAACGTTTAAATATTATGCCCATACAAACCCTATTTGGCTCATGGAAAATTCTTCTTTCTCACACATCACCTTCAATTTAGACTAAACATCCATGAAATATGAATGCATCACAAAACATATGTCTCTGAATGGAACAGGAACCCAGGGAGCCGTGGCGGGAACATTGACTGACTGACACCTGTCAAAGATATGCAAAAGAAAACTAGGAAAACGTTTGATTGGCATATAAGGTCTGAATAGAAATCACTACATGCGTCATGGCGCAGAAGACCGACAACGTTATATGCCCTTTGGCTCTACTGTCTACTGCGCATGGGAAAGTAGCTGTGTGTGTTTATTTGGGTCTCTGTTGCTTTCATGAATTCATCTCTTTGGATAGTTCCTTCGAGAGAATGAAGTCATCGCCAATCACAGCTCAGTTCATCTGCAGACAATTGGTTCAAGTAATGGGTTTCATATTCCTTCTTTTCAGTCTGAAATTGTTCCGACTTCATATTATGTTTCAACATTCTGAGACTCTTTAGCATATCCACAATAATATTATGAGGCTCACACACAGACACAGTCAGCTTTTGAGGCATACAGAACAACCAATAGCGTTACACAACAAATGCAAATAATAAAATCCAAAGTGTATAAACAAACAGTGGAGTGAACTAGGACATGGAGGTTTAACAAGAAAATAGTCCAAGCAATTCTCCATGGAGGCAATTAGACATTGTTGAAAAGGCCAGAGAGAATATGCGTGCGTGTCTTTCTTCTGGATTTAAAAGTGACCGGAGAGGATGTAGACCTAGCGGACATGTGACAGGTATCTGGTGGTGGTACAGTATTTAGAGGCCACATTCATTTATAATTGACACACAGGAACTGGCTGTGATATATCTTGTTTGCGAGGACATATCTTGGTCATCCTTTGTATTCTGGAAAAATGAAGTTAAACTCATACATAACAATGAGATCAATGAGATGACCTTCAGAGATGTATACTTCCTATGATTACATTTCCCATTTGTGTGGGTCTTTCATTTTATAAAAGACCTCAAATGGTTCACCAAAACCATATACTGTGTAGACTCTTGCTGGCCCAAAGCCGGCCCAAATCAATACTCGCAGGAAGCCTTGTGAGTGGATTCAGAGACATGGAACATTGATGATGTTTTTTTGTGTGTGTTTTTTTTAATAGCCACTGTGGTGGGGAAATCACTGAGGTCTTAAACTTGTGGTATTGATTTCTTAGGAGAAGCAAGCCATGCGTAATTACTGTGCAGTATTTATGTTGTATTTTTACGAAAACTTGATGTGATCATGTACTACTGGGTATTTGTTATTTAAAGTGCAACAATGACAGTTTTGTGACTGTCCTTGTCTATAATTTACTAGAGATTTTACAAAGAGAAATATCAGATTGAACGAACCATTTCATTTTGGATAACCTGTGTGTGTGCGTGTGTGTGTGTGTGTGTGTGTGCGCATGCAATCACAGGGCTCACTGTGTCAACATGTGTTCTCATGGGTGAACATATTGCTGGTCTGAGGTCCAAACCTAGTCCATATACTGTATGGTTATGGCTGAGTTATGGTGACACGAGCAAAAATCTGGGTTTCAGAATCCGTACTACATTTATTTCCTTGTATCTTGGAGAAATCCCAGATGGTCTTAATCAGGACGATTCCTATCTGCTTAAGATCGTACAAAAAAATCTATCACAAATAACTGTTATGCAGAAAAATTGTCCTATAATAGGCCTAATTGTCAATATTGTGTTAGACATACTTTCTATTCTATAAGAAAATGGTTTCCTCATGGTGATTCTTTAGGTGACGGGACAGATCTTGGGTTTCATTCTTTCTATTGTATCCATCTTTCATAATAGTCATGCAGTCATGTCAAGTCCAAATAACTGCGGTTGTCCCGATCGGATCGAGTGATCGGAAACCAGGGCTGATCACGATGTAATTTTCAAATGATCGGAATCGGATCAGGAGCCAAAAAACGCGATCGGGACATCCTAGCTAGTATCAATATTATATCCATATCATGATGTTAGACTGTCAATTGTCTGTGTTTTGGCATATTGTACTATGTGATATGGCATAAACGTGTTCAAAAAGAAACGTGTGTAAGAAATGTGTGTATATATAATATATATATATATATATATATATATATATAACACACACACATACTGAATTTACTGTTTTCCAGATTAACACTTAGGGCCGATTCATACTCCTATTTTAGAGCCGAATAAAAGTCGGTTCGGCGCTGTAGAGACTACAATTTGACGTCATTTGAGGTTCGGGGGGGCGGGTACCGTCCTAAAGTCGGCTCTTCGGTGCTACTGAAAGTTTCTGACGAGCCGAAATCATTTCGGCACTACAGCGCCGAAACAGCGGTAAAATAGAAGTATGAATCAGGGGCTCCATCCCCGGGCCTTTTAGTAATTACTTTCAAACTAATTCTCAAGTCCACAAATACAACACTAGACAGGCTACTCATCCCCATCCCCCCCTTTATCGTACTAGTCTACTATTTGTCTATCTGGCCGCAACATCTTCCTCCCTTTACTTATATGGCCAGATACTTAGGAACAAGGCTGCTTGCTCCTGAAAACAAACGGTTTAGTTGTGATCCTTGTCATAACTGGAACTGGAACATTTTCTTTTTCTGGACAGTTTTTAGAAACCTAATCTGAAATGAAATTCAAATGATTGCAATCAGTCATTCATCGCTGTCGTGTGGAACTGCAGCATCACTCCCAATCTTCCACCGTAGTCTGAAAACCCACCTTTTCAGACTCCATCATGGCCCATAGCACTTACCCTACCCCCTTAGATAGCATTTCTGTAGATAGCATTTGATACAGACTTATACCATGTTATGTAGACAGCACTATAATTGCCTTGTATGTAGTCATAGCACGTCATACAGTAGTACATTATGTATAGCATAGTATATATGTATAGTTTATATGTATAGTTTCATTATATAGATATTCCACTGTTACTTTCTTAGCTTACGCATGTTTCATGATGAATGCTTTTTATGTGATGCTTTTTTGTTCTTGCTTAATGTAAATCGCTCTGGATTAAGAGCGTCTGCTAAATTGTAAATTGTAAATCTAAACGAAATGTCCCCTAAACTGTTACTTTTCAGAAAAGGGCACAGCATTCTATAAAGATTGTGAAAAGAGACAATCTACAAGCTCACATGTGGCATTGTGACCCATTGTGAGCTTGTAAAGGTGAGCTTTATAAAGGCCCCTCAACTTGCGATTCCACATCAGGGTTTATTGGATTTATAGGAACACACATTTTTATGAAGCCAATTACAGGCAATCAATATGGAATATCAAAATCCTGTTTGATGGTCATTTTCACATGAATCACAAGGTAATTTGTGAGATGGCATTGTGATTGAGTTGTGGATGCTTGGAGACACAGCCGCGTAAAATTGATCTCAAACATAGTCAAAATTAAAGATATATAATTTAAAGAATTAATAACTAATCTTTTTAAATTGCATAATCGGTTTCAAGAGCATAATTAAATATTGACATCTCCCCTTCTTTTTCACTTAAAATAAACAAAGTTAAATAAAGTTTTGCCGCGTAACCCCCCCTACCCCCCCACTCTCCTGAGGACCTTATAACTTCTGCAAACCCCCCCCGGAAACAGAAAAGGCCCTAAGAGTTTATAAAATCTAGCACAAATTTATGAGCGTAAGCCCCGGGCTAGACTATAAAACGAGGGACACCCCCCCCCCCCCCCCCCCACTACCCCCTCCCCAGCGTTTGTGGTTTGATTTGTTTGTTTTACCAGCATAATATAAACAATACACATATTTGCCTTTGCAATCATAGCTTTAGTCTGCAACAGGATACATTTATCACTTTGTAGCCTACCTTACACTGTCAGCTTTATGTACACTATTGATTTATTACTAATTTCGTCTAATATTTTTAATATTGTGAATTTAGTGGCTAGGGGCAGACCAACAGACTGACTAGGCCCTTGGATTGAGATTGTATTACTTTTCAGTATGTCATAGAGGTATATGCAAATGTATTTCAATTCAAGGTTGGAACTCGGAATCTGATGTGAATGTGAATCTGAAGCAGTTAATTTGTAAGTGTATAGGATATTGTTGACTGCTGTTGCTGTGCAGTATACCTGCTGTTTTCCTCACAACTCTTAGGTGCCTCACTTTTTATTTGAGTCTTTTGTAACTAATTTGGTGAAAAGGTCGTCGCGGTTGAAGTTGGATTTCGCTGTCTCTCCAACAAACAGTGGCATTTGTATAATTTTTGCCCCGTGGGTGTCAAGATATTTAGAGGCCCCTCAACATGGGCCCCGCTAGCTCCGTTTGGAACCTCACTCTACACTTTAAGCTCCGAGAAGAGGTTCCGTGTCAGGGTAATTAAACCCTGCATCGGTAGAATAGCTGGGGTTGAGCCATCCAAAAACAGTGGGGGAAACGAAAACGTATGTTATCGTTTCCTTAAAGTAAAGATATTTCTAGCTATAGCTACAGATGATACATTTAGGACAGGCACATCATTTGTTTTAGATAGGGGTGAAACAACTGCTTAAATCAGGCTTAAATTGCATATTTAGTCAGCCTGTGGCCAGATCAACCCCCCCACATGCACAGTAGGCTACTGCTTCCATAAGATTGCATTGGAAAAACATAGTGTCGCTACAATAGTACTATCTGACTTCATACGTTTGTTCCACCCCTGTCTAAACATTTTACATGCCTGTCCTAAGTTTATCATCTGTAGCTAGCCAGAAATAGCTTTACGGAGTGAGGTTCTATAAGCGGAGCTATAGGGCCTCGCAGAGATAATTATTTCTATTCTAAGCTGAGTTACAAGTTTAGTTGGAATGTCACAGTCAAAGTCAAACCCTAAACTCCGGCCAATCTGAAGTGCGCACGGTGCCGGCAATTGCAAATCCAATTTAGCCTGTGATTGATTGATTACCATGCTGGCTACTTAATTAGGTGGGCAGCCAGGCTAATAGCTGATGTAGATACATAGGGGCTATTTCCTTCAGCTCACCTATACACATAGCATTGGCCCTCAGTCATCTCTGCCCACGTAAGACCACTTATCTCCCTTTCCCTGTAACAGGGGGCATGTTTCCTACACAGAATAATTGTCAGTGTTAATTTAAACTCTTACAAAATGGATAAATGAATGTTGAGGATTTTACTGTGTAATTCTACCAATTCTACAACTATGCAGATAATCTGCTAATTCCACCTCCAACTCTAGAATCCATTTCTAAATTAATTTAAAGATTTTCTACCCACGGCCCTCCTCCATGGCCCGATAATCCTTCATCCTCGTTTGTGTGACCTTTCCAGCCAAAACCGTCTTGACTTTGTGGCACTCTCATCAAGCGAGGGATTTAAAAGAAAGACGAGGCACGTTTTGCCCATATCTAGAGGCAATCCTCCGTTGTTATCTGCAGAATGACAGCCTGCTGGCTGATAACCGAAGGTGGGGCAGCAGGTAAACAAATACACACACCGCTAATTCAAGTTAAACTGAGCGTCTGTTTAGACGTGATGTATGGCTTCCGCCAAACACGCCATCTGCTTGACTGCTGATTGTCACCAGTAAATATTGTGCTATTCAAATGGGACCAGACCATACAAAAGACTTGTCTCCCAATGCAGTTTGTGGACTGAGTTTTCACCTGATAAGAGCCTAATCCTATGTTCACTTATTGTTTCTTCAGAACTAATTATGTCAAACAGAATGTCTACCATCCTTATAAACTTAAACATCAGTGAAGATATTACCGTATACCATGTGGTCTGGCTTGTTCACCAGACCTCATTGACTATGACTTGCTTGATGTAGGTAACACAGTGAGCTCTATGGTGCTTTGCATATAATATCAAATATATAAATACTAAATCAAGCAACTTAAAAACTGTATGGGGTTCTCACAAAAGCTTGAGTAGACGATAAGTGAAATATCCCTGTAAAGTACAATGTCTTAATTTACAGTCATTTTAATTTACAAATCAATTTACAAAATGTAGTCTTAATCTTTTGAATAACACAACATTTAGTAGGTTAGATGGGGGCCTCTATACATAGACCCCACGTAGGCAGAATCTATGTTAAACCACACTAGGTTGGTTGCCACTTTTGTATTTAGCCTCACTGGACAGTGTAGCTAGGCAGGCTTTTGTTTTCATGTCAGTCAGTTAGACAGCATTGTGTTCACCTTAGCTGCTTAGTTTATTATTTTGGCAACATCCGTGTCCCCTGGCAGTGGCATACTTTTGTTTTTAACTATCTGAATCATTGTAAATATTGTAAATATTCACCTGCTTGAAAACCACTAAAATACCATAAGGTACTTTTTGCCTCGAATCCTGTGTTTGTCTCTTATTTGCACCTTTTTAAATGCTTGGTATCCCATTCAAATTATGTTGTGTTACTCTAGCCTCTAGACTCTGCTAACATAAGGGTTTCGTAACAGTCCTATTTAGTCTTCAGAAAAACCTTAGTCGACAGTCTTTAGTCTTTGTCTTAGTCAATACAAATAACACTACATCTGATATTTAAAAAGCATAAAGAAAATAAAGGGTGGATTAATACAGTATGGAAATAATGTCATGAAAAACTAAATGTGTCAGTATAAACAGCCAACCGTCCAACTCTCTCAGCTGTCTTCAGTATTTCAAAGTGAGGCTTAAAGATTTTCCTGGGGGTCTTCATGTGTGTAATTTGTGGTTTTAGCAGTGAGCCCAGTGTCTCTGATGTCATGGACACTGGGCTCACTTACTTCCTGGACTTCAATTCCCATAATGCTTAGGTGCATTGCTCCTCCTTGTGGATATTACACACATAAAGACCCCCTCAAGAAAGTGTTCTAAATCTTCTAAACGCCATTAACATATATTTTTTTTGCAAAAAGGGTGAAGTGTCCCTTTAATTAACATGCACATCACCAAACATCCCTAGTAATATCACCCTATAATCTGTGTTGTTATGACGCTTCCACAGAGAAGAAGGCTGCGTTGCCTGAGTGACAGCAATTTCATGGAGGCCATTTGACTGATGTCAGCCGGGCTGACGGGAGAATGGATGCAGAGTAGAGAGGGAGGCGGAAGGGTGGCAGCGTCTCCAGCAGTGCTAAAATGCTAGCACATCAAAGAGCGAAGCGAGGCTTTTTGATGCAGTGCGGAGGCTAGCAGGACGCGACTCAGGTCTGACAGTTTGCGCGGTGTGCTTTTGTAGACTATTGTTTGGTCTGTCCCCGAGGCGAAGGCCACATAGAAGGCAGAGCAGCCGACAAGCTGACAGTGTACACGTCAGCACACATCTCTGCATGCTACGAGTTCCTTTAAAGCCATGCCAGACTTCAAAACAACACGTTTTGTCAGACATTTACTGGCTGGTATCAGTCTCATGTTCAAGGATATAGGGCTGTATTTCACTCCCTGTAAGTCAGAGATTCTCAACCGTTTTAATATGCATATTATGGCCATGGACCACCATTTGAAATGACTATATGTATCTCTGGGACCTAATCTATTCTAAAATCCTCCCAATTGGTTCCATTTGTAAATTTTCTGAATTACAGGCCCATATCAATCATTTCCCTTGGACACACACACACACACACACACACACACACACACACACACACACACACACACACACACACACACACACACACACACACACACACACACAATGCTCTATACAGCACTGCTGTGTTTCAATCACATTCTGTTTGAATAGTAAGCAAATTGGACATAATCAGATTACATTAAAGGTAGAGTAAGTGATTTCACTCAAAAAACCTTAGGTTTCGTTTTTGGCTGTGGGACCTAAGCCTTCGTCCAATCAGGATAGAGAGTCAAAAACGAAACCTATGGTTTTTTGACCCCCAGGGGTTAACTGGGGACAGGGAGGAACTCCTTATATGGTCAGCACACTCTATAGTAGAGGATTATCACAACAAAACAAAAAAATAAGTGATATTTGAATTAAGTGAAATCACTTACTCTACCTTTAATCAGATTTTTTTTAATGGAATCTATTAGTTAATGGAAATAATCAGTAAGTGCTTTAGTGATCATATTGTATTACTTGGATTGAATCATACTTTTACCTGCATGGTGCGGTGATGAAAGATAGCCTTTTACCCAGTTTGAAATGTTTAGCCACGTTATGATATAGCATATATAGCATATATGATATAGAGAGGCCGCCTGCATGGGGGTAACAGCGTTGTGAGCCTGTCGTGTCAATGCGTGGCTATTTTAAGCTACCTTTCCCCACAATAACATAACCCTGATAATAGTATAGAGCCCTAGTAAAGGTGGCACAGTCGGTAGTGCTGTCGCCTCACAGCTAGAAGATCCTGTGTTCGATTCCCGCTGGGGGTGTTTCCTCCATGCCATCAGTGCCCATAGCCGAGGTGGGGTTGGCGAAAGGGCCTTTCTGTGTGGAGTTTGCATGTTCTCCTCTTGTCCTAGGGTAGGTGCAGTTTAAAAAGGCTTATTTCCATCATGTTTTTTTTATTGTAGTTCCATTTCCATTTAAGGTATTACGTACCTACCACACTTCAGACCAAATTATTCAGAATCAGGAAACATACTCTACAGTAGGAAGTAGGAACCATGCACTTCAAAGATACTTAAAATAAGTATAATGTAGCTGTTGGGTACCTGAGAATTAATCTCAATCACATGAATAATTGAACTGAATCTTTTTCATTTGCGAGACAAAACAAATTAGGCAGTATTAAATATTGATTGTAAAAACTGAGCTTCAAGGGTGCATTTCTACAATCTGGATTCGTACACACTCTTGAGTACAACTTTTTGTGTGGTTTTTCTCACACCTTAAAGGGGAAAACCACCCAGTTTCAACATTTTACTGTCATTAATATACCTGGTGAAACACATCTTGATGACATCATCAAGATGTGTTTCACCATGTTAATGATAATCATGGCAATCTTTAAATATTATTTCCGTGAACGGAAATGACAGAGACATGCAGCTTCCGTTCTCAGCTTTCAGGACGAGTACGTACTTCCAGATTTATAGCATTCGGAGATTATGGAATAGTCGTCTGGCAACATACAGTATGTGAGACTAGGAGAATACAGTCTTGTGGAGAGGCTACAAGAGCACATTGTGTCAATTAACTGTTATAACTGACACAGTTTCACTGACCCGACCTCCTGTCTTCTGCCTCGCCTCCCACCCACTCATAGCAGTGTCTCCTGGGGATTTCATGTACACCAGCTTTTCTATTTTGAAAATAAGCCCACCCGGGGATGCCTGCCTGGTGGCTAAGCCTGTTAGTGAACGGATCACATGCTCCTCGGGAGTCACGAGCCCCCCCCCCCCCCCCGCTTGAATCCGACTCCCATCTCCTTCCCAACACTCCGGTATACTGAAGCAAAAAAGAAACGCCCACCAAATTACCTCTTAACTATTGGCTGTGCCGAAAGCTATAAATTATATTCCATAACAGCCCCCACAATCGATTCATTATATCCCCTGCAATATCTATCAGCTTGCTTAAATACATGCATGGGTCATAGAAGTGTACCGCACACAACGAGACCATCGGCAGAAGATGGATGGCTTCATCCAAGCCTGATCAATATCCCACACGCTGGAATCACGTTAAAGATCAACAGGCCTCGCTTCAAAGTGAATGGAATGAATATTATAGCGTGTATGTGGACACGGCTCAAAGCCATTATTCAGAAGTTACCTGGTAGCAAAAACACAAAACAATACATTGTTTAAAGGTAGTGTAAGTGATTTCTTTAGTTTAAAAAGAAGTGTTAAAAAGCTCCATATTGTGATATTATACTCATTGGTATATAGTGTGTGTTGCAGTAACAGGAGTCTCTCCAGCTTTTTATTAAACAGAAAATGCATTTTCAGAAACTGGGATACCAATTTTTTTATCCAATCAGGATAGAGAATGCAGTCAGGATACAGATTAAACAAGTGGAATTGTTAGTGATGACACAAATACATGAGCAAACACAATTGGATCTGGAACACTATAAAAACTAAGCTCATAAATAGCTACTCTCTCCTGATTGGCTGAAAATGTGCCACCTACATGAAAAGGTATTTTCTTTTTATTAAAGAGCTGGAGAGACAGGAAGACCCCTGTTACCGAACAAACACTATAGCGATGATACTATTAGAATATAGTGATTTAACCTTTTAACAAAAATTAAAAAAAGTAATTAACCAAAAAATATCACTTACACTACCTTTAATAAGGGTGTCTCAGACTTGACGTGGTCACTTTAATGTCGGTCATTATGCTAGTCATCTATGACATGTACAGTAATATGACATACTGTATCTATGACATTTGAGCAACGCTTGAGCCCAATCCGACCACCATTGACTTCCAAATGAAAGTTAAATATTAAAAAACAAATACAAACTATACACACTTGGCCTGTTGACAGTGACGGCATACAACGAAGAAATGTGGCGCTGATTGGTCTGGCATTTTGCCAGATTATCCATGGACAAACAGACAGAAAGACAGACAGACTAGCCTCTCCTAGTAAAAACATAACTCACGTTTGATCTTTAGTCCAGCTGAGAATTTTTATTCTCAGCGGATAGCTAATGACTGATATCTCAAGGTTTGTTTAACACAGCAAAGTGCACATCATTACGATGAAGTATTTGATCTGACATTGCACGATGTCTTCTGATCAGTACACTGCAGAATCATCCTAAATACACGCACGCGCGCGCACGCACACACACACACACACACACACACACACACACACACACACACACACACACACACACACACACACACACACACACACACACACACACACACACACACACAGTCACACACACACCCTCCTGCTCTTGTAAATGTCTTGTAAAATGGTCTATAGGGTGGGTTGCAGTCTCATTTACTGTGCATCGCCTCTCTGACAATTAAAACATTCAGTCAGTCCCTTGCCCAAGGGTGTTCTGGGATTGGTGGGGAATGACAGATACCCCTCCAGCCATAACTAACACCATACCCAACCAGACACTACTGACTGGTCTCCCTACACCCTGAATCATTGAACTGTAAAAGTGTGTAAAAAATAAGCTGTGAAAGTAACTACAGAACATTTACTATATATACCTTTTTTCCTTTTACTTCTTTTCTCTGCCCACTCCATTACATCTCAAACACAAATATTTTACTTGCGTATATTATTTGACAGCTTTGGGTATAGTTACTTTTCAAATTTAGATTACTAGAGTGCTGCCCGTTGGAGCCTCTACAGTGGTGCCCGTTGGGCACTGGCCTACATGGAACAATGCAAGTTGGAAATCCATGCCCTTTTATGCCCATAGAGTTATTTGTCAGACATGCCCCAATATGCAGTCTATGCAGATGTCAGAACATATTTGTGATGTCAGAACAGGCCAGATCCATATATGGAGCCCGGGCAGAGGTGCTCAATGTTGTTTTCCTCAGGCAAAATGCAGGGGCCCGCCTGCATTCTCAGCTCTGACCAGTAGGGCTCAGCGCTTCAACGCTGGAGAGCCTCCCTGGGGGCTTGGGTCCGAACCACCCAGTTAATATGTCTGTGTCCCTGTTATGCCCATACATGGAGTTCTTTGTCAGGCATTCCCAAATATCAGAATGATGTCCAGAGCCCGGGCATATCCCTTTTGTGGCGGTTCTGAACAACCGTGGGTCCGTCCGACCCGACACCGGGCACTGAACCACCTGTGGTGGGGTGGAACGTGTGTGTCGCATTTGAAGTCGGTGAGGTGAATGGTTCTTGAGTTGGTGCATTTATACTTATTAGATCAGATTAATACAAAAGATACTTAACTGATTATTATAGGTCCTTACCTTTACGAGTCGTGATGAACGCATTCATGCATTAATAATTACAATATGATTAGGAAATATACGGGCCATTTTGTATAATGAGTAGGCTACTTTTGTTTACAGTAGTACTGTGTGAGTTCAGTTTCATGCCAATTGTACTTTAAAAGTATGTATATATGGCTTTTACTGGCAACAGAGTATTTCTACAATGTGGCTTTGAGTAGAATTCTTTCACCATTGGTATAGAACATGACCCTTTTAAAGAGTCTATTTCATTATAACAGTAAGCCCAGCTGAGTGGTGCAGCAGGGACCCAGCATGCACTCTCTGTAACTAAAAGGAAACAAGTTGTATATTGTTGGAGAGTTGTGGCAACAACAGCGATAACACCACAGATTGCGAGTGCGGCTGAGGATTGTCTCTCAGCTTGTGCCGGCGCCCACAGCAGTCTGTGTAACTGTAAAGGGTCAGGAACCCTATCTCTATACTGCATAGGAGCGATCTACAGGGAAGGCTGCGTGAGTGGTGCACAGGTTGAGACGAGGTAACTGGTTCCCCAGGCCGTTGTGTGTGAACTGTGCTCTCCGCCATGAGCTTCTCAGTCCAAAGACATACTTTAGCCTGCACAGGAAAGTCCTGTGTGTGTCTATGGACCCAGTTTCAACCCATCTTCATTATAATTGGTCCTCACTAAATTCTCATACAATGGGTATAGTTCCGACCAAGCAATCTGTTTGGTTGAAATTGGCTCTCTACCCGTGTGCCCAAACGAGCATGACGGCACACCTAGCCGTTCTCAAATGACATATGAAATTAAATCATTAAATCATACAGTCTCTGCAGAGCCGGCTAAGTGGCTCGGCTGGGAGTTTGCATGCAATGTACTGTATTGTACTTGACAACGCCCTGGTAAAGTCTGTCCCGACAGCCAGGAACCTTGGTGTTGTCCTGGACAGTCAGCTCTCGTTCAAAACACACATCACAGCTGTCACTCGATCCTGTAGGTTTACACTCTATAACATACGACGGATTAGACCGTTCCTCACCCAGGAGTCAGCCCAGCTCCTAATCCAGACAACAGTCTTGTCAAAACTTGACTATTGTAACTCCCTCCTTACTGGCCTACCGGCATGTGCACTTAACCTCTTAAACGCCACGGGGGTCCGGGAGGGAAAATCTAAAATATCGGAGTTGGAACCTGAGACCTTGACCAGCCCCATTTACCCGCTGAGAGCTGTTCATGAGGTGGACAGCCGTTTGCCCCCGCCGGCAGGGGATTGGGGCTCTCCAACTGATCCAAAATGCCGCAGCTCGCTTGGTCTTCAACCAGCCAAAATTCTCACACGTCTCCCCCCTTCTCCGCTCCCTCCATTGGCTCCCTGTCGCTGCCCGCACAGAATACAAAACTCTGATGCTGGCATTCAAAGCAACCAAAGGCATGCCTCCCCCATATCTCACAAGTGTGATCGTACCCTACAAACCCTCCCGCTCACTCAGATCAGTCAACGCAGGGAAGCTGGAGGTACGTTCACTAAAAACGCCGGGACAACGCTCCACACGTCCCAAACTCTTCTCCCTTCTGGCTCCAAAATGATGGAATGCACTTCCCATCACAGTCAGAACTGCAGCCTCACTCCCAATCTTCCACCGTAGTCTGAAAACCCACCTCTTCAGACTCCACCATGGCCCGTAGCACTTGCCCTAGCCTAGCCCCTTAGATAGCACTTTATGTAGACTAGAATCTAGATAGTATTTTAGACTTATAGCTCGTTACGTAGACAGCACTAGAATTGCATTTTATGTGCTATGACTATAGCACTTTATAGTACACATGTATATGGTATAATATATAATATAGTATAGTATGTATAGTTGACATAGATACTCCACTGTTACGTTCTTAGTTTATACATTATTCATGATAACTACTTTTTATATATGTGATGTATGCCATGCTTTTGTTTTTGCTTAAATGTAAGTCTCTCTGGATCAAGAGCGTCTGCTAAATGCCTAAATTGTCAATTGTAATTCCCAGTGCTGGTTCATGCAAACTGTTAATAAAGTATTCAATCAATCAATCAATCAATCAAAGTGTACCGTAAAAGTAACCAAATGGGTCCATGGGTTAGGGTTAAATTCATGGGTTACATTTGTACACTCCTCTGTGTAATTGTATAGCTGCGTCAGCTCCGAGCATCCCCATTCCCCATGACAAGAAAGAATTGTACCAGTTTTACACAACGAACATTATCTATGTGAACAGAGCTCAAGCAATCACTTTGAGTCTTTCTTTATTCAGACTGCATGGCAAAACAAAACAAAAGAGGAGAATGGAAATCTTATCTCAAGCAAACGAGAATAGTGAGCATTCAGAGTCTCAGACTGTGCCGTAGGGTGTGACCGTATACCCCCAGTGCGCCCCTACGCCCGTGCTGATGCATCACCATGCAGGCATGCACAGGGCAGAAGTTGGTGGTTATTTCAGCTCCTCCCCCATCCCCAACCCCTCAAGAGGAGGCCAATAACCACTGCAATTAAAAACCATGCTAATTGAAGCCTCGCTGCTACTGCTGCTTGGAGCACATACTGACAAATTTATCCATGCTCAGATAATACATCTGATTTGACATAGCTCAAAATCATTAACCTTGTGACCTGATGATTACAATATGCCATGCAGTCTTTGTTCGCGGCAGCTGGTGTCTGGGCATTGTCGGATGCCCATCTTTGCACCAGGGTTTTAAGCACTTTAAGCCCAGCATTCATAATCCAGGGGGAGTAACATCAGCCAAAAATAGCAGATTTACAAGCTCACAATTTGTCACGTTGTGACACGGGAGCTTGTAAATGTGCAATTTTAGCGAGAGGTGCATGCATAGTGAACCATGAGATTAAAGGATAGTAGGTTGAGCTTCCTTGGGCCTGTTGAATTTTATAACTTCACCCTGCCATTTTCTCTTGAATTCTGTGGTGAACAAAGTTCTCAAACCTTGAGTACTTTGAGTATTTGAAAGCATAGATACACTGGTCAAATATGGCTTCACTACAAGTAAAAGTTGCTCTGTCAAATCTGTACTGGAAATCTACTGGAATACTCAAAAGCACAAATTACAAAGTACATTTTCAATGTATTGTTGTACCAACACATTTTCCCCAATGTCCTAGAAATCCCACTGAGCAAAAGACGGCTATTAAATGTGTGTCTAAAAATGCGATAAAAAATGGCTAAAAATAAAAGTTTATTAGACGTCTATCCTTAGATTAGACGTTGATTAGCGGTTGTTTAAACGTCTAGAAGTTTAAACAAGCGCTAATCAACGTCTAATCTAAGAATAGACGTCTAAAAAACTACTACATCCCAAAAAATGCTCAGTGGGATGTAGTAGAGTCAAATATCTGTCAAATGCATCGAGGTAGAACAATTTATTCACCTACAATATGTTTTATAGCAGTGGATCTCAAAGTGGGGTCCAGGGACCACCAGGTGTCCTTGAGGGGCTCCCAGGGGGGTCCCCAGCTAAATGATTGATAGTTAATGGACCCTTACAGTTCTGTAACTCTGAGAATGTATAAATGGAATACAATGCTCCATTTGTTTCCAATTCTACACTCTGAGTTATGGGGGTCCATGCAGGGCTCAACGTCCTTGAGATTAAAAAGTTTTGAGCCACTGATCTACAGTATATGTCACATACAGAAGTTAAGTAAAGTGGCCTTGAGAAACAAAGTGTTGCACCTTTGAGCTTTCTTGTTTTAATAACATACATTATCACATATTGGAACTAATAAAGAGGTCAGACCATTGAGAGAGGAGAGCATATGTTAACATAATAATGTTACCCTGGGATCTGATCTACAAATCAGTGAGGCAGCAGTGCTCAGCACAGCCCAGAGGAACAGGCCGTACTGTGACAGACAGACGTGCTTTGTGGTGCACATGACTCCCACCCAAAACAGGTCAGGCAGAAAGAGAACATAGAATTCAACATGCTTGACACCACATTCCCAAAGCTACCCTCATTGGGCCCACAGTGTGTGATTACAGCCAGGGCCACCACGCTTAATCTCAATATAGAATAGATGCATGACCCGGTTTGGCCTCAAAAGCAGTGGCATCAACTTTCTGTTAACCACATACTGTAAACCCAACTCATTTACTGCCAAAGACGACGCCGGCGACTTTTCGGTGCTCACTTCCAAAGACGACATTTTATTTTATTTGTATTGATTTAGTATCAGATTGCGTGCGTGCGTATGTGTATGAATGCTTGTGTTTGTGTGTACATGTGTTACAAGCAACATAACATGCAAAAACACAATTGAAATAAAACGGTGTGTATTTATTTACAGACAAAATTTGGAAAATATATACAAAATATACAATAAACCCAAACAAAAACAAAAACTACAAGCCTACGATAAACACAAATCAAAAACAGAACTCAAACTTATCACAAATAAAGAACTGTCCTTCTGAAGGCTTGCAGACTGAGGCAGGTTACTACACAAGTTTCTTCCAAAAGCTTTTAAAGACAGGATGGTAGTTGGGGTGAGAGGACAGGACAGGACGAGGGGGGGGGGCGGGGGTCGGAATCTGTGGAGAGGGGCAATTCCCCACAGCAGCAGGCACTCTCCAGTAATCAGTCTCATGCTGCCACAAGTCTCCTCCACCTCTCATCAACTCTCCACCTCAGAACAAAGGAAACAACAGAAAATACCAAATACAAACAGAACTACAAAAATATTAATTATGGCTGGCCAAAACATCCCCCTTCCTAAAAGAAAACTTCTCCCCTGAAGTTTTCCAAAAGTTATTAAATTCATTTTTCACAGCAATACATGCACCAGAAAATGATACAAATACACCCACCTTACATCCCCCATAAATCAGACTGTTTTTACTTGAATACTCTCAACCTGCATCATAATCAATGATCACCCCACCTTGCAGGGGCATTACGAATCCCAAGTGGCATAACAGTTGTAGATTTACTGAACAAAACATTGGATTAACCGACAACTGTAATGTCAAAATGTAGGTTAAGCACAGCCAATTAACCTTTCACCTGTCTGAACTACAGTAATCAAAACAATCGTCCGGATCAAAATAATGGAAATTCTACTTGGTTTGTGGGGCTAAAAGACTTCAAAAACATTGACTTGAGCATATTCACGCACAACACACAGTCGGATACACGACCACTGGCAGACACTCTACTCAAGGACAGTCAGATTCACGACCACTGGCAGACACAAAACTACTAAACAGTCGGATACATGACTACTGGCGGACACACTAATAAAAAGTCAGATACACGACTACTGGCGGACACAAGGTTCTTCAGGACTCAGGCGCATCGAGGAGCAAATTATAAGTTTGTGCAGAATTCCCTACCAATGTATACTGCAATAGGAGCAGAATATACACACCAAATCACAATAAAATACAAATTAGGAGTGGAAGTGTTATAGCTAGGGGGCTTGTATTGTACACATTGTCAGCTCTAGCCTAACTCCTTGCTTGGAGCTCCACCTAGGTGGAGGGCCAGCCTAAGACTCTGTTGAGTCCCCCAACCAGTACAAATGAGAACCCCCCCGCCACCCTCCCCACGGAAATGTTCAACCATGGGACGTAAGGGTTTCCTCTCCCTCCCCATGGTCACACTTACCGCGGTAGAAGGTGAAGGTCTCTCGCTGAAGCCACCAGAATACCCTTCTCAGAATGTAGCAACACCATTATTTTCTCTCCACATGCAGTGCAGAGATAGTAAACAGCATCAAAGGCACTTGAGTGAAACACATGAGCTAATACTAACGGTGGGTATCTGCACAAAATTATCACCAACACAAACCTGCCAACCTAAAACAAATCAGAACCAAACCAACCCAACTGGCATGACCAAAATTACCCAAAAAGGTTTAACTTTGGCAAGGACGAGCCCCCATTTATGTTACGTCCCCTAGTCTAGGGTTAGGGGAAGCAACATAAAATGCAAAAAGACAATTGAAATAAAACAGAATGTGTATTTATTTACAGCCAAAATTAGGAAAATATATACAAAATATACAATAAACCCTAACAAAACCCAAACTATAAGCCTAAGATAAACACAAATCAAAAACAGAACTCAAACTTATCACAAACAAAGAACTGTCCTTCTGAAGGCTTGCAGACTGAGGCAGGTTACTACACAAATGTCTTCCAAATGCTTTTAAACAGGGTCGTAGGTTGGGGTGAGAGGACAGCAGATTGCTGCCCTGAAGCCATCCACCTCAGAACAAAGGAAACAACAGATAATACCAAATACAAACATCAACTACAAAATACAAAAATACTAATTATGGCTGGCCATAACAACAACATGTGTGTTTGTGTGTGCGTGCGCCTGCAGGTGCTGTTTACTTGCAGAATGAGGTAGAACAAAGGCAGGCTTTATAGTACAAAATACCGGTACTACATTTACATGATAAAAAGAAAAGCTTGAAGCACAAACAAACAAAGACAAACAAGACAAACAAACAACACTTAACAAAGGGAAGGTCATGAACATCCATCGGAAAATGACGTGCATGAAATGAGCTGTCAGCCAAATGCATGTTGATGCTGTCAAGGAAATAATAATGGTGGGAGAAGAATTCTGAAATCCATCCTCATCATTACCAATTGTATTCTTCAGCTTTGCTCAAAATTGTCACCCGCCATCCTCCTCAAACCTTGGCAAAATTAGCATTCATTAAGATATAAATTCCTGTCTGTGATGTTTCAATGAAATTGGATCTTTATTAAGGTTTACCAGCATAATCCATGCACCGAGTGGGCCTTCGTGCCTTGGAAGATGTCCACGAAAGGCAGTCTACATTCATTCTCAATAATTCAATGTGCTCCCAGGAGACGTCAGCGATGGAATGATCTACAATGTGGCCTGTGTTGGGAATAGCACTTAGGCCCCATCCTAGATATTGTTTGTTTGGTGCGTAGTCAATATGGTGGCAGCTCTATCTCCGTGATTGATAAGGGCCCCGGTAAGGGGCCCCCGCTTTTCCATTAGAGGAGAATGCCTCCCTGCTGATTTATGCTGTCATGCGAGCAGCTCATTTCCTCATAATCCTCTGTTTTTCAACCATGTTTACAGTGCACGCCATTAGAACCATACACAGCACCTAACTCCGCTCTCCCACCCCCCATCCCCTCATCATCCCTTCATTAAATGTTTTAAATGCAGAGGAGCTGCAATGCTCCTGGGAGGTAGATGAATTGAATACACTCCCTGGTTTCATGTATTGACTCATTTTGTGCAGAGCAAGCCTTCCTGCTCTTGGTGGGTGTTTTTGTGCAGAAGTCAGCTGAGCCTGACACCCACACTTTGTTGTTGCCGGGAGTCCTCTGGGGACAGCAGAGAACAGCTGTTCTATAACTTAAGAGGTGGGTTTTTCCCCTGTCAGGAAGGTGTGTGTGTGTGTGTGTGTGTGTGTGTGTGTGTGTGTGTGTGTGTGTGTGTGTGTGTGTGTGTGTGTGTGTGTGTGTGTGTGTGTGTGTGTGTGTGTGTGTGTGTGTGTGTGTGTGTGTGTGTGTGCGTGTGCGTGTGCGTGTGTGTGTGCGTGTCCACAGACACTCAACAGGCAAAAGACCTGTGGATAGTGGTCGGATAGTGGACCTCGAAGTGGACAACCAAAACATGAAGTTAACACTACAAGCGCAGACCTCCTTCCCCTCAACCCCCCTATAAGTCATCATGCCATTTCATCATTACTGTATTGGAATTTGTTTGCTGGTTTAATTCTGGTGTTTCTTATAGTTTCAGTCAGGATATTACTTTGTTAACAGTTACCAGCTAGGCAGCTACCTGTCTTGTCTCACAAGTCCTGTCATTTCAGTTAGTAAAACATCCACAGAGGCACACACTTGGACACATCATCAGTGTTGTTATCATGGAATCATTGGATGTTTCAGGTCTTGAGAGGGTGATCATCAGACCCCGGCCTGTATCCAAGTGGCATGCTACTACTACCCCCCTGTCTCGATCCTGGGGGCTTAGAGGCAATGTGGCAGGTGGGCAAAGTGTTCATAACCTGCACATGCAAGCTGTAACTGACAATACACAAAGTCAGAATACCAACTTTGAGTATGGCTTTGTATTTAAACTATAAGGCTTTCCTCATTTTCTGAAAAATGAACATTTTCGACTTAGGTGGTTTCTTTCCGATAGCGGCGATATGTAGGGTGAAGAGACAGTCTTTCCACTCAGAAACACTGGGTTACAACGTAACCTTATACGTTATGTTCCTAGTGGTGTCCGTGTGTTGGGTCTTGTAATAAAAAATGTCTTGCATTGAACTGCTCTGCCTGCGCCTGTCAGTCTGTGTAACCACAGGACACACCACTCTGCTTTTGTTGGTTGGCACAGCACGACAACGGTGATGACACAATGTCAATAAATACAGCTTGTGTGTGTTTTACATTACAAATATACAAGCAATGTTGCAGTACAAAGAACCTTTGATTCTGTGAATCAGACAGGAAACGAGTAGAGAGAGAGACATACTGCAAAGTTCGTCAGGATCGGGACTCAAACCCGCAATGCGCTGACTGTCAGGCTAGGAGCCTATAAAGGCTCTATTTTAGTCCATGCTAAACCCCTTATCCCTAAACGTCTTTGCCTTTTTTTATATTTTGATAAACATTTTTGAATAGTTCAAGATTGGCTATTTTAACTATTCAAAAATGTTTTTCAAAATAGTAAAAAAGGTAAAGAAGTTTAGGGATAGCATGGGCAAAAATATAGAGCCCTTAAGTGCCTTGTTATTGTTAACATACCCGTCAGTGTATAACATACCAGTAAGTGCATATACTGTATGGACAAACAAAATCCAGAAGCGTCTAATCATTTTAAACAATGGAATTTATAAATGACTAAAACATTTCAAAACCAATCCCTTTGCTCTCGCCGCTACAATGCATATCCTCTCTTTAGCCTGCAAGCCCCTGCTGCGTCAATTATGAGAGGAAATTGTAAATTGCTTGTATATTTAATTCTGTATGCTTGTATATTTAATTCTGTATGATGGCAGAGTGCAGTGGACTGTGGGGAGACAGCAATCTCAAAATGTATATACAGTAGCGCTTTTCCAAATACCCAAAGGGCTTCACATAAGAACACTAGGAAAATACTTTATTAGGGAAAAAAACAAAGCAAAACATAACAGATGCAACAACAGGGTTGAAAGATAAAAGGATAAACGAGGGAAGGGGGGGACATCCCAACCAGACCTCAGCTGGGGAAAGCTATCCTGAAGAGGTGGATTTTGAGTGAGGTTTTGAATGAGAGGAGAGAGGGAGCAACTCTGAGATGGTTGGGGAGTTCATTCCAGAGTATGGGGGCCGAAACGTAGAAGCCCTTGTCCCCCCCAGGTGTGGTACTTGGCCTTGCGGACCTTCAGGAGGTTGGCTTCACTGGACCTGAGGGAGCGGAGGGGGACATATGGTTCGTGAAAATCAGAGAGGTAGGGGGGGAGCTGCTGACGATTTGGTGGTCCACTGGTTACCATACTACTGCATATAACAGCGCTGCATGATCTCATGCAGATCGGCTATTTTGTTGTTTGTGAGGATGCCCCCCTCGGCATGCGTATTGTGGGTGCGTGAGAAATGGGAGGTGTGGCGTGGTCGCCGCGGCAAAAGGTCAAATTGACTCTCACTCTCAAAGCGTGAGACTTGGCAGCCCTGGTGATACATACAGCACCGTTGTTTCTCATTACTTGCGCAAGCAGAGTGCGCAAGTAATAATTTCGCTCAGTCTCTTCAAAGTGACAGCCGTCTTTTTCAACCGTTTTTATGTGTATGCAAATCTGTGCCTGGTTTGCTGGGACCAGATTACACAGATGACCATTTCTCTTACGTCATCACTGAGAGCTAGTCATACATATACACACCATGTACTCTGGTCAACGATGACATAATGCATGTGTAATCTGGATTGTAGGCTATAGCTACATACCTATATATATATATATATAGGTATGTAGCTATAGCCTACAATCCAAGGCTCTGCCAAAAACAGTTCAGCGTCACTTTAAAGCTGCAGATTTTTTCCACCTCAGCCCTGTTTCTGCCTTTGGCTTTCCTGAAGTCCACAATATGTGTGTGGGTTACTACACAACACTAATATGCTTATAACAAGGCCCTGTGCCATTCTAAAGCTCACCTCTCATTTCAGATCAACTTTGAAACTTAGATAATTTAATGTAGACCTTTTTTTCCCCTCCAAAACAATAAGAATGGCTTTTTATGAGATTACCCCTGTCACTGTGAGAGCTGTTGCCCTGAGGTGCTGTGAATCATTACATAACAGACAATATAGGGCAATGTGGGATGGACCTGGAAAAGACTGGAGGAACAGAGAAAAGCTGTGTTCTTCCTCCAGAGACGCTAATGGTGAGGAAACAGAGAAATGCTCTCCACGTTGTTTTGAGAGGCTAGAGAGTTTCTGCAGCTGTTGCAAGTACTGTACCACAAAATTCAAAGAAAAACACGAACCAAGACATGCATGCTTAATATTCTTTTTGAATATAGTGAGGCTCATCGTTTGCGGGTCTAAATTCCAATTCCACTCAATAACTTCAAAGCCTCTTTGACAATCAGGCTTCAAATATTTCCACTGCCAGTCTCCATCTTATTAATGTGTGTTCTCAAAACTCGGACTAGAGTCAAAGAAATGATCTTAAGTGACTCACTCCCCTTTCCATCTTGCACCAAACCGGAAAGGTCTGCATGTTTAATTCACTGGTTTTGGAGTTATATCAAGGCTTGCTGGAAGCCACTATTGGCATCCCAGGGGTGGAGGGAGGATGCGGTGTGCTAAAGGATTTAGCATCAAGGGTGCATCTCTGGCTGGGTGGTTTGTATTATCCCAGTAATAGTATAGTGAAGTGGTCCAGGGACCGCCAGTGGTCCTTGAGAGTTCCAGGTGTTACATTAACCCATTTAGGCCGGACATCAACATTTTAAAAATGTCTTCTAAATTATGAAAAAATTCTGAAAAACCTCATGTTTCTATATCAGTGGTTCTAAATATTTCATGTCAAGGACCCCAAAAATATGTAATAGGCCGCCGACCACCATCTGAAAATATGTTGTTCCAGGGACTGTTAAAAACTGAAAACTCTGAAAGAATATATACGCACATTTTAACGATAAAAAAAACAGATCTACAAGCTTGTATAGCACAGTGTAACATAATGCTTAAAACAACCAAAAAGGGTCCCGCCCAGAATGGGTTAAATTTAAATAACAATTAAACATTACTTAATTTACAAGAAGTCTACACAATTATAGAATGTCAAAGAATTGTTATTTTTGAGGGGCACTAGCCCCTTTCTATATTCAGATATTAGTGTAGATTGTCGTCTTACACAAACATTACATTCCCATTGACAATGAATGGAGAATTTACGCCATTATGTGTCTGAGCAAGCAAATCAGTATTTTTTTCCTATACAAAGTTCCCATTGACAATGTCATATGTGTCTGAGCAAATCGACATATGTTACGTCATGATGATGTACGATGATAAGAGCGCCTCACTTCACACGTGAAATGAGAGCATCAGCATGTGTGTGTAATTTGATCATAATATACAAAAGCCCTAGTGTGCTGCATGATTAGCTTAATCACGCGTCTCTCTCTCTATTATGTACAGCAAATAATAGTTCCACCTTGCCACCGATGGAGCCTGTGCACTGTTAGTGGAGAATACTTTGTGTCAGCTCTATGATAAAGACAGATTGTTAAAGCAAAATGTGTTCACGAGATTTCAAAGTATAGGAATATATAGGCTACGTTGATCGCCCCACTCCAGTTCATTATGATGAAGTGCGTTATAAGGACCGAATCAAACGGTCCACTGCATGGCCAGGCCATAATTCATCACCATCCCATAAAGATCTATTTTTCTTTGGTATTTTTCCCTGTGTGATCACTAGATGAGATGCTAATTCTAATGCTGTCCAGCCAAGAGCATCGAAAGAACGAGCAGAGCTGCTGGAGGGAACATGCCACACCTTAATATCTTAACATTCTGAATTTAGTTTCAGGTTCAGCACAGGCGCAGAATGCATTTGAGTAACAAAAGACTGAATGATGCATCACAGGATAGTGTTTTTAAAAAACACTATCCTGGAACACCAGGATGTTCTCAAACACAAAATATGTTCTCTTTGGGAATAGTGGCTGTTCTGCAGATGAAAGGAACTGATTTTAACCACCACTTAAACCCTATTATATAACCCGCCTAAATAGCCAATCTACAAGCTCACAAACATGGCATGGTGTTAGCTACAGACAGCTGTATCAGCTATTTTCACAAAATGTTCTCCCCGGAATAGGGATGCTTTGATAACCTATCATTAATGGTGGTGCAGTCGGTAGTGCTGTCACCTCAGTAGTGCTGTAGAAGGTTCTGGGTTTGATTCCTGCTGGGGGAAGCTGTGGGCACTGGGGGCGTGTTCTCTCCTCTGCGTCACAGCGTCCATACCCTAGGTAGGGTTGGCGAAAGGGCCTTTATGTGTGGAGTTTGCATGTTCTCCCGTGTCCCCTAGGTACCTAAGCTTAGTACCCTAGGGCTCAGGCTTTAAAAGGGAATTCAGTGATTTGGGTGATTTGGAAAACATCCCGGTCAGGCTTTAAAAGGGAATTCAGTGATTTGGGTGATTTGGAAAACATCCCGGTCTGCCCCGGTAACAAGATGTGCACATGCATTGCACACACAGTCACACACTACAGTGGGGAGACACGCAGCAGGCCAACAGCACACACACCAAGGCCCGCCCTTGATCGATCATGATTGGCAGAAGGCCCCTCTCTATCCTGATTGGTTGAAGGCTGGACCACCTAGCCAAAAAACGAAACCTAAGGTTTTTTGACCCCAGGGGTTAACTGGGGACAAGGAGGAACTCCTTATATGGTCAGCACACTCTATAGTAGGTAGGATTATCACAACAAAAAAATAAGTGATATTTTAATTAAGTGAAATCACTGAATATATACCTTTAAATCCATTTTGGACTGACCAAATTATATTTGTCTTCTAAGTCATGACAGTTTTCTGCAGGACCTGGAAATGGAGTGACAATTACTGGATGAGGTTGATGCTAACCTTTTCTCTGCTCACACTCGGTTCCCAAGGGTGTCGGGGGGGGGGGGGGGGGGGGGGGCATGTGCAGAACTCAATGCATGACAAGCACGTCGATCTTTTCGTGTTTGCTTGCTGTTTTGGATGCTCATCACATACGGGGGATTTTGCCCTCTGCTATGTGAAACACTTGACATTTTTATTTCACCCGCGTGCTCCTTTGCAACAAGGTACTACGTGCATGCTAAACCCCGTCATGCCACGATGGCCACGCAGTGACTGGCAGTTCCATTTGGAATTTCCAATTTCATGATGAATGTTCGGGCTGTCGGTGGGGCTCCATGACAGAGATCGATCATTTCCGTTTATTTTTGTTTGTTTATTCCCTCCAAGAGCCCGCTGTCGGCTATAGGAAACCCCTGCAATAAGTGTCACTCACTGTGACTCACAGTTGGAATCCAATCACATCTCGGGGTGGAGTTGTGGAGCAATAGTCTCTGTCAGATAAGCTACCTTTTATCAAGCTTCTGTGTGTTTTGGGTGGTTGAAACGGAAGCAACTTCATGTGTGTGCACTCACTGGCATTAAGTGTTCAAGTTCCTTCTCTGTGGGCGTTCGTGGGTTGTACATATACCACCTACCTATACAGGCATAGTAGTCATGACATCAAATGTGTGCTCTTTTCTTGACCAGTGTTAATCTCCACTACAAGATGAAATAGCATCAAATTTTTATGACCTTTTTGAATCTCAAGATACAAAAACAACAACACTATCAAAAGCTAATCTGAAACCAAAAAATCTAAAGGAAAATAACGTATACTGTAACACTATAATCATCTTCATTTTTCGACCGTGGTCGAGATAATGCCACGCCAGACCTCCCGGTCCTTCATTGCCGTAATATAATAATAACATTGCCTTGTACACTGTGTTCTGGCGAAAAGCAATCTTGACAACAGAAAATATCAATAGGGTTGATGTAATGGTGCCTATAGTTAGACTATACTTGCCAACAAATTGCAGGCAAATTATGAGAATTAAAAGAACAAATAGAACGGCTGAAATACACAGAAAGGGGATTTTTCTTTGTCAATATGGATGTGGTGCAAATATTGTTCTCTCTCTCTCTATAGACAATGTGATAGTGTTCCTTAATGGAAGCAGACACACTGATGGGGTGCTGGCAGGTGGAGGTTCAATGTGATAGTGTTCCTTAATGGAAGCAGACACACTGATGGGGTGCTGGCAGGTGGAGGTTCAATGTGATAGTGTTCCTTAATGGAAGCAGACACACTGATGGGGTGCTGGCAGGTGGAGGTTCTCTCTATAGACTATAATAACATCAACAATGTGATAGTGTTGCTTAATGGAGGCAGACACACTGATGGGGTGCTGGCAGGTGGAGGTTCAATGTGATAGTGTTCCTTAATGGAAGCAGACCGATGGGGTGCTGGCAGGTGGAGGTTCAATGTGATAGTGTTCCTTAATGGAGGCAGACACACCGATGGGGTGCTGGCAGGTGGAGGTTCTCAAAGACAGCAGGGAGTGATAGTGGGTGCATACTGTACAGTATGGCTGAGTGAATATTTTGAACAAGAACTGCAATAGAGTAACTTCTCCTCAATCAAATGGATATGTGATATGTTTGGCGACTGCCTTTATTGCTGTGGTGGTCAGATGTGCAGTTTAACAAATTCATCTCACAAATTTGCACAATTAATTCGTGATTGCCATTTGGCAAATTGCTATTTGGTGATTGCCATTTGGCAAATGTCCAGTCAAACCAAAGGCAACGATGAAGTCCATTAACCGTTTCAGTTCATAGGACGGCCCTAAACATCATAACCGAGAGGCAGTGGTGGAAAATAACGAAGTACAATTACTTCGTTACTGTACTTAAGTACAAGTTTGGAGAATTTGTACTTTTATTGACTACTTTTCTTTTGCTGTATTTTTACTTTTACTTCGTTACATTTACAAGGAAAAAATCGTACTTTTAATGCGCTATATTTAAAATCGGACACCTCGTTACTCGCTACAAATTAAATAATAAAATCTTATATTTGTCTTACTGGAGGAATGCGCAGTTGAGAATTGAACAGGGCTGCTCCACTCTCAGATAATAGGGGGCGGAGTTGTGTTCTGCTGCCTGGCCTGCTTTGAAGACGGCAAGACGCACACACTGTGTTGTTTTGTCACACGCATTCAACATGGATGCATTAAACATGCCTTAATATTTAGCGGAAAACCAACCAATAAGTCCCTATCCGACACAAATTAACTAATCTTTCTCAGCCGTCACTGGAGCGCGCATCTAGCTACTGCATGATGATCATGCACGCTGACAGACAGCAGACACTGTCCCAACTCCTAACACAAACACTGAGGGAACTTGTTGTTGTACACACATAATGTGCCACGAAAAATAGCTTCCAATAGCTTAGTTGGTTATTATCGCTTCGAGGAGGTACGTGTCCATAATATCGCCACGAACGGCCAACAAAAGACATCTCTCTTCCACAGTGAATGAAGCCTAATTTATTCTTCGCCGTACAAAGTGTTCCGTGCTGAAAATAGCTGATATACAAGCTCACAACTCGTCGCGTCCGGACACGTTGTGAGCTTGTAGATCAGCCAACCCCAGCATGCGGAGATGCAGGCTCTGAGAACGTTCAGAAACTTTTGCCTTCACAATAAAAGCATGCAAAAGCCCATATAGAGAAGGAAAAATAATTCGGTGGCATTTCACATTGCAAAAGAGCAATTTTTGTAAAATGTAAAAAATATATAAAAATTAAAGCAAAAAAATAACGAAAAAGAACTATAATAGTTCATTTTTCAAAATTTGGAATGATGAACTATGAACGGAACTAGTTCATTTTAAAAATGTTGAACTGTGAACTGAACTATAGTTCCTAAAAAAAAAGAACTTTCCCAACACGATGTATGCTGTTGGGGGTTCTGTATTTTCAGTATTTTTTGGAATAAAGCCACTTTTGACAGGATGACAATTTTGGAAATTCATTTCTTTGTATTCATTTTGAAAATAATTTTGTATTTTGTACTTTGTACTTGTACTTTGTAATTTTTACTTTTATACTTAAGTACATTTTACGCCGGGTAAATTTTTGTACTTAAGTACATTTTATTTGAGGTACTTTTATACTTTTACTTAAGTAACTTTCTTAATGGGCACTTTGTACTTTTACTTAAGTAATTTTCAAGTAGAGAATCAGTATTTTACTTAAGTAAAATATTTTTGTACTTTTTCCACCACTGCCGAGAGGTGCCTTCAACGTGTGCGGCCGTCCTAGCGCACCCTCAAAGATACGGGGCGAGATAAGAATATTCAGAATTTTTCCTTTTTTTTTTGGCATTTCGCTTTTCGCTTGCCGTATGCTAACGCTCTGTGCAATTATTAGCTTGTCATTGACTCCCATGTTAGTGCGGCGGAAAGAATGACTTGTATCTGCTAATCCAGGGCGCTCTCCGTGGTGATGAAAGCATCGATATGCTGGCGCTTCATTTATGCTCCTCATCCGTCTCTCCCGCAAAATATGAACGCTTTTTGGAGCGTTCATATTTTGCGGGAGAGCGTATATAAATAAATTAAGATGATCGGGGATTGTGAGGTCACTTTGTAAAGTCAACTTTTTTAAGAAAGTGTTTCCGGTTCATGGCTTTCAGAGTAAAAGCGATCAGACAACTCTGGCACCCCGGAGCTTCTATTTTGATGCACTTCCGGCACTGTCTGAATTTCCAACTCACTTGCCTGCTACCAGGCAGGTGGAGGATGCCCTAGCCTAACGCGTCATTTAGGCTCCATCGCATGACAGTGTCACACACAAAAAATAGAAGACCTACATGTTCAGAACGGGGCACATCTTTGCTGCATTGTGAGCTTGTAGGTCAGCTATTTTCAGCGTGCGAGACCGTCATGCAACACATTGTGAATCAGGCTTATAATGGCACGGTTTGGCAGCTATATAAGAGACTGTGCTCAAACAACCAAGAGTGCCAAGCCAAGGCGAATGTGATGCTGCGAGAAAGCCCCAGCGTGTTATTGAAAGCATTCCTCTTCTCAGCCGTCGCTGCTGAGATGAGGGGGAGGGAAATTCTTCTGTACTTTAGCGTCCACTGTGTGCTCAACTGGAGGTCGATTCAGCATTCTAGCCCCCAGGCCCACGCCAACGGGAGGCTGCCACATGCACGGACATAACATGCTGGGAGACTATGGGAGGCTTACTCACTAGGCGGAGAAAGGGAGAAAAAAAAGAAAACATGCAGCTACTGTGCGTTGGCGGAGTTGTTTTGACTGAAGGAAGGGAGGCTCTGGTGCACCATGTGCCAGCTGCCTCAATACATGGAGGTGTCACTATCATCTCATATAGCTGCATGGAGTTCAGCTGGAAGTTAGGTCTGTTTAGCAGGCAGGCTTGCATGGACGCAAAACAAGAGGCCCCCAGGGGAGGAGTTGTATTGCTTTCCTTATGAAATATGTTTTCTATCCATCACACGTCACCGTAACAAATTCTACAGCATCTGCAAAATGGTCGACACAGTCACAAAGCATTCCCTGCTGGGAATTCTAGCCATAGCAGTTGGTCACATTGAATTACCATCATAGACATCATGCACCCCACTGTAAGGTGGAGTAAAAAATTATAAGGATTATACTGTTTTCCTTGGCTCGAAACGTCGTCAATAAAGTATAAGTTCTGGAGCAGATGAGTGTGCAGGCAGTGATGGGCAAGCTAACGAAATGACGAAAACCATGGGTTATAGCCCATGTTTTTTGAAATTTTGGAAAAAAAAGTTAGCCTCGTTTCTCATCATTTTGGACCGTGGGCTATAGCCCATATCGTACGGCATACTATGGCACGCCGTTTTTCATCATTTTTGAGGATTTGAAAAAAATGAAAAAAACGATGGGTTATAGTGTCAAGGAAATGTGGAATGCTTGTACATTTAAGGACGTCATAAAGCCATGAGAAGCTGTTTTCTGTGACCTGTGACATGTGTGGTCTGGAGGTCTCTGATGTCATGTGTACAAGACCCACCCACCCCTGGGGTGGGGGGTAATAATGTATTTAAGCTGAAGCCTGACTGAGATGTGTTGAGTCAGTACGGTGTTCCATTGTAACGCTTCACTGCTGTCTCCGTATTCGAATACATTATATTCCAATACTCTGAAACTCTGAATTGTGTCTGTCTCATTATTGATGTTTCAACTCTGTTATAAGTGCTCACCGACAGATTTCTTTAACATGTTGGAGGTTCCTACCGATGATAAAGGTGCTATGATGCTGCGGGTGTTGGCCGACAGGAGGGGAGAGTGGAGTGGCTGCTGCTGTCTGTTGCTGTTGGCCAAACTTCGCGCCGTGAGTACATGGAATCTGTTTGGTGTTTGTGCTGAGTTGAGCTATTCGCAATTTTGGAGTATTAGTGATGATTTGGTTGTGATCATGATAGGCATTTTTAGAGATGACCTATATTTAAAGAGGGAAACTGTGAGGTTTTGCCTTTCATGTGTGCATATGAGAGACTGAGGAACAGTGTTTGGTTGGTTGAATGACTTAAAAATCTTGATGAAATAGTGAGCCTATAACAGTTTAATCTGTTAACATCATATAATTCTTTTATGTATGTGGGGTCAAAGTATTCTTGATAAAGTAGTCTATTCAATGAATCATTCATTAAGTTGCCTGCTGTCTAATGGGGGGACGAGGTCCTGCCTAGGATATCCTGTTGTGTTATGAAGCAACGAAAAAGCTAGCTGTGTGTGTGTTTGTCCTAAGTGTAGTGTATATTTGTGAGTGTTTGGCCTAATAGGGAGACAAATTGTCTTGCCTAAATTCGTAGCTACCAAGAAGGGAGGTTATAATCCTCGCCTTATGGGTCCCGTTGCTAGCAAGAGCATAAAATGATTTTGAAGCGCTATGTATGGATGTGAATGTCATGACAAACTGATTGAGTGCTGAATGAAGTGGTCTGCCTGTATGTGTGTGTGTAAGAGAGAGAGGCAGACAGAATGAGAAGAAAAGGAGTGTGAGAGGTCATTGTGAAAAGTGATGTTAAATAGTTAACAGCCTGGAGCCTAAAGTGAAGATAGATATGGAAATAATACTTAATGTAACTGGATATAGATGAATCCATTCTATATGAAGTGTCATAATCCTCTAGAGGAGGAATGGGAAAAGTATAGGAAGTTATGCTAAAACACATACTGTATGTCTGAAGAGTGATCAAATGTGTACGTGTATGATGAGAAAAAATATAATACTATAGGTATTTGTATTGCTTTGGAGTGAAAATATTTGACCACATTGTGACATGTGAACCCAGCTGTTGCTCATTGAGCCACGTTGCCCTGTTATCTAGAAATAAGTTAAGGTGCTGCACAGGGCTTGCTGGAATGTTTTTGGGACACCATGGTGCGAGATGTTTATAGGCAGATAGCTGTGGAAGGAGCAGAAATCTACAGATAACACATGTAGTGGGCATTGTTCTTTTAATAAATGCATTGTGGACAAGCTGTGTCAGAACATGGAGCTAAAAAGTAATTTAGGTATAATAGTAACCACGATAGCCTCGTCTATTAACTTCACTATATAATTTATAGTGTGGGGTTAAGCCTTTATGAAAAATGGTAGCTATAATCACTGCTGTTAAAATAGTGTATTGCCTCATTCTGATCAGCTCATGGTCCCCTGACGTAGTTTAAAATGTAAATTCCCCAGGCAGGCCATGCCCTGATTAATGTTATAAGTTTGTTAAGAGCCAAATGCACCATATAGGAGGCTATCTCCTGTTTTCTGAAATATACGCGACTTGTTGTATGAGTGTGCCCGGATATTCTTGTAAATCGCTCTGGATTGAGAGCGTCTGCTCAATAGTACATTGGAGTGTGTCATTTAGTGTAATTATTAGGACAGTGAATAGTGAATTACAATTTAAGATGATAAATTTGAGATAGTGATAAGACAAGAGTTTAAAAATAGCAGTTCTACAAGCATTTTGTTAAAAATGTAGTCAGATTAGTAATGAAAAGGTAAGAATTAGTGTTGCTAGCCTGGGGTGGGTCATGCTGTTTTGTGAGATAATTACCCCTTGCAATTAGTTTGCTGTCTATTTGCTCCTCTGTGTGACATGGCTCATGTTACAGGCCCATCCGTAGACAGGAATTGACCAAAGCTAGTTGTGTTCCCTATTAAGAATGTAAAGGCTAAAGGGTTACTTCCCAAGATAGTTACTGTCATTTGTTATTTGTAATGTTAAATATGAATAACCCGAGAGGTGGAGTGTCAAGCAGGGAGGCACTGGGTCCCATTTTTAGAGTCTTTGGTATGACCCGGCCGGGGATTGAGCCCCGATCTCCCAGTCTCAGGGCGGACACTCTAACCACAAGGCCACTGAGCATGACCGTAAAAGTGTGCCCCAAGGCCCCACCTATAGAGTCCCGAATAAGGCAAAAGTTAGTTTTGTGGTATTTGAGCCAGAGACCTGATCATGTAGGCTACTGTGTGTCTTGTGTGCACGTAAAAGATAAAATTGAAGAATTTGCCTGAACACTGTGTGGCTGATATAAGAGATTGCATTTATCGAGGATGACATGTTAGCTTTTAAGGACCTTTAGGCCTGACACAGGCTAACAACTAGTCACTGATTTGCAAATAAAAATATTGTGACGATGATTGATTTGGTGACATCTTTTGCAAAGATCTAAGGAAATTCAGAGAAAACTGGAATGCAATTTGCAATTTAGGCATTTAGAGCTCTGTCTTAATCCAGAGCGACTTACAGTAGGTAAAAACAAAGAGTATGGCAATACGTCATAGGCCTACATCGAATATGATATATTAGAGTAATAGCAGCTATAATTGTGATAATTTAAAATATAGTTGTTTGCAGTTGTGCAAAACATATGCATCTGTCAAAGTAAACCTACTCTTGATCTGTTACCTTGAGTGGGGTACAGGGCCAGGCTGAAAGCTGCATACTGGGTTGATTTTTCCAGATCACACTGTGGGAAAGTGTGATTGTTGCACTGAACTTTGAGACACTTTGAGACACTGAACTGTACTGAGAGATGGGTTGGGCAACCCATGCTTGCAAAGGAACCATGGGTACAATACAAGGCAGAGCTGTTCCTGACCTGCGACAACATGGAGAAAATATTTTCAACATCTGATTTTGTGAGACACCTTGGACACTTGTGGGCGCCGCGTCATCTGCTGGTTAGCAGGAACTGTATTTTCTCTCTCTGTAGTGATGGTGAGAGGGTTGGTGAGAATTGACAGATGCATATTTGACAAAATAGTAAGAAGGGTTTGTAAATTATGGCTGCTATGTATAGAAATGGGTGGTTGGTCTGGTAAGCTTTAAATGGTTGTGCCCCAGGATATATGACTTTAGTTTGACCAGGATCTTGACTTGACAAAGCATAGGGAAAACAGCTGGCCTAGCGCTATTAGAATGTTTATGACTTAGTTTACAACATGGTCAAGGCAACAAACAAAACCCCCACGTCCTTCTGTACACAGAAGTTAGTGCCGGTTATTTAGGTTGTTATGAATGTAAATACATACTATGATCAGGTGCTCAGCAGGTCAAATACTACAATACTAATGTAAATGAGTGGAGTTCAATAGTATAGTATTAGATAAGTGATCGATCGTGAATCACTTCAGCATGTGTGTGCAGTGATATGCTCATTAAATAAGAAGATGGACAGTTAAGATTCTACTACAGTCTATAGAGATGTAGACAGTGTAAATTCAGTCAATCTCTACAGTGTATTGTATCGGTTAGATAATTGATTAGGATGTAGTACAGTAGAAGTACAGTATATGGCAGGCATAGTTTTGTTAAATAACAATTGATTTGAAATAGTATTTGTAATGAAACATGACGGTCTTGTGCTACACTCTTGTCTTCAGGGCCGGTGGGATGCGTGTCACAGATAAGATGAGTTGAGTTGAGATTCAATGTATTGTCAGAGTAGAGTGCAAGTAAAGTACAGTACAGCAGAAAGTGTTTTTCGCATCTCACCAATAGTGTTGACATATTAGTACTAGCCCACCATTCGATATGGTAGTAAGAGCAAGTATGAGCTGTCGTCATTTAAATAAGTAAATAAATAGGGATATGAGCAGGAAGAGAAAAGACACTGACAACATGACAACATAGATGTCATTGTAACTTTGAGTAACTATGTCCCAGGAAGACAGGGAAATTGAGCTAGGAAAATAATATTATGTCCCAGGAAGACAGGGAAATTGAGCTCGCGAGATGCGCGTGCACTAAAAATTAGAAGTTCCTGTGTAGTTTTGATTAAACTATTGATGTGAGTATAATTTGTGAACTTTGATGCAGTGCTAATGGGGTATTCACAATAGGACGAAGATATTATTCATAGGGTATTTTTTGGAACGCGGGTTCTGGTGGACATATGGAAAAGGTCTGGTACATGACAATCACACAGTGCAGTGGTTTGACTGGATTGGGGAATTTCTACAAACGCCATAATGCTTTATTGCACTTCCTCTCCTTGTGGAGAGGGGGAAGGCTGCATGGAAGGGTGACTTTCTGTGTAAGTGTCTGGTTGTTTTAGGTCTGGGTTAAGGTGTTTATTTCGAGGGACGCCTCGGATAAACAAAAGTATTTAGGGTATAATACTACGATTGTGTTAATATGTTTCCTGTATGTTATGTTCTGGTCCAGTTTTCTGATTAGGTCCAAGGAGGAGGAGGCGATCCAGAATGCATGTTGTGTCATAAGATTGATTACTCTCATACTTTTGTGGTTTGATTGACGATTTGACAAAAATGAAAAAATGAAAAAAACGATGGGTTATAGCCCATGTTTTTTGAAATTTTGAAAAAATAAGTTATCATCGTTTCTCATCATTTTGGACCATGGGCTATAGCCCATATCGTACGGCATACTATAGCACGCCGTTTATCATCATTTTTGACGATTTGACAAAAATAAAAAAATGAAAAAAACGATGGGTTATAGCCCATGTTTTTTGAAATTTTGGAAAAAAAATGTTAGCCTCGTTTCTCATCATTTTGGATCATGGGCTATAGCCTCTATCGTACGGCATACTATAGCGCGCCGTTTTTCATCATTTTTGATGATTTGACAAAAATGAAAAAAACGATGGGTTATATCCCATGTTTTTTGAAATTTTGGAAAAAAAAGTTAGCCTCGTTTCTCATCATTTTGGACCATGGGCTATAGCCTATATCGTACGGCATACTATAGCGCGCCGTTTTTCATCATTTTTGATGATTTGACAAAAATGAAAAAAACGATGGGTTATAGCCCATGTTTTTTGAAATTTTGAAAAAAAAAGTTATCCTCGTTTCTCATCATTTTGGACCATGGGCTATAGCCTATATCGTACGGCATACTATAGCGCACCGTTTTTCATCATTTTTGACGATTTGACAAAAATGAAAAAAATGAAAAAAACGATGGGTTATAGCCCATGTTTTTTGAAATTTTGAAAAAAAAAGTTATCCTCGTTTCTCATCATTTTGGACCATTTTGGACCATGGGCTATATGCCCATATCGTACGGCATACTATAGCACGCTGTTTATCATCATTTCTGACGATTTGACAAAAATGAAAAAATAAAAACGATGGGTTATAGCCCATGTTTTTTGAAAAAAAAAGTTAGCCTCGTTTCTCATCATTTTGGACCATGGGCTATAGCCTATATCGTACGGCATACTATAGCGCGCCGTTTTTCATCATTTTTGATGATTTGACAAAAATTTAAAAATTTAAAAAAACGATGGGCTATATGCCCATATCGTACGGCATACTATAGCACGCCGTTTTTCATCATTTTTGATGATTTGACAAAAATGAAAAAATGAAAAAAAACCGATGGGTTATACCCATGTTTTTTGAAATTTTGGGAAAAAAAGTTAGCCTCGTTTCTCATCATTTTGGACCATGGGCTATAGCCTATATCAGTGGTTCCCAAAGTGGGGTCCGGGGACCCCCAGGGGTACCTGAGGGAGTTCCAGGGGGGACCCATCTATTTTGTTCATGTTCATAAAGTGCTGAAGTGTTTAAAGCAGTGGTTCCCAAACTTTTTCATGTCAAGGACCCCCAAATTGACACTACTTAGCCCGTGGACCCCCATTTGAAAAGATATGCCAGGGACCCCCATAAGAGAAGACGTACACATTTAGACGTCTACATTTAGACGTCTACATTTAGACGTACACATTTAGACGTCTACATTTAGACGTCTAATTTTGAAAAAAAAAGTTATCCTCGTTTCTCATTATTTTGGACCATGGGCTATAGCCTATATCATACGGCATACTATAGCGCGCCGTTTTTCATCATTTTGGATGATTTGACAAAAATGAAAAAATGAAAAAAACGATGGGTTATAGCCCATGTTTTTTGAAATTTTGAAAAAAAAAGTTATCCTCGTTTCTCATCATTTTGGACCATGGGCTATAGCCTATATCGTACGGCATACTATAGCGCGCCGTTTTTCATCATTTTTGATGATTTGACAAAAATGAAAGAAACGATGGGTTATAGCCCATGCTTTTTGAAATTTTGGAAAAATAATTTATCCTCGTTTCTCATCATTTTGGACCATGGGCTATAGCCTATATCGTATGGCATACTATAGCGCGCCGTTTATCATCATTTTTGACGATTTGACAAAAATGAAAAAAACGATGGGTTATAGCCCATGTTTTTTGAAATTTTGAAAAAATAAGTTATCATCGTTTCTCATCATTTTGGACCATGGGCTATAGCCCATATCGTACGGCATACTATAGCACGCCGTTTATCATCATTTTTGACGATTTGACAAAAATAAAAAAATGAAAAAAACGATGGGTTATATCCCATGTTTTTTGAAATTTTGGAAAAAAAATGTTAGCCTTGTTTCTCATCATTTTGGATCATGGGCTATAGCCTCTATCGTACGGCATACTATAGCGCGCCGTTTTTCATCATTTTTGATGATTTGACAAAAATGAAAAAAACGATGGGTTATAGCCCATGTTTTTTGAAATTTTGGAAAAAAAAGTTAGCCTCGTTTCTCATCATTTTGGACCATGGGCTATAGCCCATATCGTACGGCATACTATAGCGCGCCGTTTATCATCATTTTTGATGATTTGACAAAAATGAAAAAAAAACAAAAAAACGATGGGTTATAGCCCATGTTTTTTGAAATTTTGAAAAAAAAAGTTAGCCTCGTTTCTCATCATTTTGGACCATGGGCTATAGCCTATATCGTACGGCATACTATAGCGCGCCGTTTTTCATCATTTTTGATGATTTGACAAAAATTTAAAAATGAAAAAAAAACGATGGGTTATAGCCCATGTTTTTTGAAATTTTGAAAAAAAAAGTTAGCCTCGTTTCTCATCATTTTGGATCATGGGCTATAGCCTCTATCGTACGGCATACTATAGCGCGCCGTTTTTCATCATTTTTGATGATTTGACAAAAATTTAAAAATGAAAAAACGATGGGTTATAGCCCATGTTTTTTGAAATTTTGGAAAAAAAAGTTAGCCTCGTTTCTCATCATTTTGGACCATGGGCTATAGCCTATATCGTACGGCATACTATAGCGCGCCGTTTATCATCATTTTTGACGATTTGACAAAAATGAAAAAATGAAAAAAACGATGGGTTATAGCCCATGTTTTTTGAAATTTTGAAAAAAAAAGTTATCCTCGTTTCTCATCATTTTGGACCATGGGCTATAGCCTATATCGTACGGCATACTATAGCGCGCCGTTTTCATCATTTTTGATGATTTGACAAAAATGAAAAAATGAAAAAAACGATGGGTTATAGCCCATGTTTTTTGAAATTTTGAAAAAAAAAAGTTAGCCTTGTTTCTCATTTTGAATCATGGGCTATAGCCTATATCGTACGGCATACTATAGCGCGCCGTTTTTCATCATTTTTGATGATTTGACAAAAAATTAAAAATGAAAAAACGATGGGTTATAGCCCATGTTTTTTGAAATTTTGGAAAAAAAAGTTAGCCTCGTTTCTCATCATTTTGGACCATGGGCTATAGCCTATATCGTACGGCATACTATAGCGCACCGTTTATCATCATTTTTGACGATTTGACAAAAATGAAAAAAACGATGGGTTATAGCCCATGTTTTTTGAAATTTTGAAAAAAAAGTTATCCTCGTTTCTCATCATTTTGGACCATGGGCTATAGCCTATATCGTACGGCATACTATAGCGCGCCGTTTTTCATCATTTTTGATGATTTGACAAAAATGAAAAAATGAAAAAAACGATGGGTTATAGCCCATGTTTTTTGAAATTTTGAAAAAAAAAGTTATCATCGTTTCTCATCATTTTGGACCATGGGCTATAGCCTATATCGTACGGCATACTATAGCGCGCCGTTTATCATCATTTTTGACGATTTGACAAAAATGAAAAAATAAAAAAAACGATGGGTTATAGCCCATGTTTTTTGAAATTTTGGAAAAAAAAGTTAGCCTCGTTTCTCATCATTTTGGACCATGGGCTATAGCCTATATCGTACGGCATACTATAGCGCGCCGTTATTCATCATTTTTGATGATTTGACAAAAATTAAAAAATTAAAAAAACGATGGGTTATAGCCCATGTTTTTTGAAATTTTGAAGAAAAAAGTTAGCCTCGTTTCTCATCATTTTGGACCATGGGCTATAGCCTATATCGTACGGCATACTATAGCGCGCCGTTTTTCATCATTTTTGATGATTTGACAAAAATTAAAAAATGAAAAAAACGATGGGTTATAGCCCATGTTTTTTGAAATTTTGAAAAAAAAAAGTTAGCCTCGTTTCTCATCATTTTGGATCATGGGCTATAGCCTCTATCGTACGGCATACTATAGCGCGCCGTTTTTCATCATTTTTGATGATTTGACAAAAATGAAAAAATAAAAAAAACGATGGGTTATAGCCCATGTTTTTTGAAATTTTGGAAAAAAAAGTTAGCCTCGTTTCTCATCATTTTGGACCATGGGCTATAGCCTATATCGTATGGCATACTATAGCGCGCCGTTTTTCATCATTTTTGATGATTTGACAAAAATGAAAAAATGAAAAAAACGATGGGTTATAGCCCATGTTTTTTGAAATTTTGAAAAAAAAGGTTATCCTCATTTCTCATCATTTTGGACCATTTTGGACCATGGGCTATATGCCCATATCGTACGGCATACTATAGCACGCCGTTTATCATCATTTTTGACGATTTGACAAAAATTAAAAAATTAAAAAAAACGATGGGTTATAGCCCATGTTTTTTGAAATTTTGAAAAAGAAAAGTTAGCCTCGTTTCTCATCATTTTGGATCATGGGCTATAGCCTCTATCGTACGGCATACTATAGCGCGCCGTTTTTCATCATTTTTGATGATTTGACAAAAATGAAAAAATGAAAAAAACGATGGGTTATAGCCCATGGTTTTTGAAATTTTGAAAAAAAAAGTTAGCCTCGTTTCTCATCATTTTGGACCATGGGCTATAGCCTATATCGTACGGCATACTATAGCGCGCCGTTTTTCATCATTTTTGATGATTTGACAAAAATTTAAAAATTAAAAAAACGATGGGTTATAGCCCATGTTTTTTTTAATTTTGGAAAAAAAAGTTAGCCTCTTTTCTCATCATTTTGGGCCATGGGCTATAGCCTATATCGTACGGCATACTATAGCGCGCCGTTTTTCATCATTTTTTTGATGATTTGACAAAAATGAAAAAAACGATGGGTTATAGCCCATGTTTTTTGAAATTTTGAAAAAAAAAGTTAGCCTCGTTTCTCATCATTTTGGACCATGGGCTATAGCCTATATCGTACGGCATACTATAGCGCGCCGTTTTTCATCATTTTTGATGATTTGACAAAAATAAAAAAATAAAAAAAACGATGGGTTATAGCCCATGTTTTTTGAAATTTTGAAAAAAAAAAGTTAGCCTCGTTTCTCATCATTTTGGATCATGGGCTATAGCCTCTATCGTACGGCATACTATAGCGCGCCGTTTTTCATCATTTTTGATGATTTGACAAAAATGAAAAAAACGATGGGTTATAGCCCATGTTTTTTGAAATTTTGAAAAAGAAAGTTAGCCTCGTTTCTCATCATTTTGGATCATGGGCTATAGCCTCTATCGTACGGCATACTATAGCGCGCCGTTTTTCATCATTTTTGATGATTTGACAAAAATGAAAAAATGAATAAAAAACGATGGGTTATAGCCCATGTTTTTTGAAATTTTGAAAAAATAAGTTATCATCGTTTCTCATCATTTTGGACCATGGGCTATAGCCCATATCGTACGGCATACTATAGCGCGCCGTTTATCATCATTTTTGACGATTTGACAAAAATGAAAAAATAAAAAAAACGATGGGTTATAGCCCATGTTTTTTGAAATTTTGAAAAAAAAAGTTAGCCTCGTTTCTCATCATTTTGGACCATGGGCTTTGTACGGCATACTATAGCGCGCCGTTTTTCATCATTTTTGATGATTTGACAAAAATTTAAAAATGAAAAAAAACGATGGGTTATAGCCCATGTTTTTTGAAATTTTGAAAAAAAAGTTAGCCTCGTTTCTCATCATTTTGGATCATGGGCTATAGCCTCTATCGTACGGCATACTATAGCGCGCCGTTTTTCATCATTTTTGATGATTTGACAAAAATTTAAAAATTAAAAAACGATTGGTTATAGCCCATGTTTTTTGAAATTTTGGAAAAAAAAGTTAGCCTCGTTTCTCATCATTTTGGACCATGGGCTATAGCCTATATCGTACGGCATACTATAGCGCGCCGTTTATCATCATTTTTGACGATTTGACAAAAATGAAAAAAACGATGGGTTATAGCCCATGTTTTTTGAAATTTTGGAAAAAAAAGTTATCCTCGTTTCTCATCATTTTGGACCATGGGCTATAGCCTATATCGTACGGCATACTATAGCGCGCCGTTTATCATCATTTTTGACGATTTGACAAAAATGAAAAAAACGATGGGTTATAGCCCATGTTTTTTGAAATTTTGGAAAAAAAAGTTATCCTCGTTTCTCATCATTTTGGACCATGGGCTATAGCCTATATCGTACGGCATACTATAGCGCGCCGTTTATCATCATTTTTGACGATTTGACAAAAATGAAAAAATGAAAAAAACGATGGGTTATAGCCCATGTTTTTTGAAATTTTGAAAAAAAAAGTTATCCTCGTTTCTCATCATTTTGGACCATGGGCTATAGCCTATATCGTACGGCATACTATAGCGCGCCGTTTATCATCATTTTTGACGATTTGACAAAAATAAAAAAAACGATGGGTTATAGCCCATGTTTTTTGAAATTTTGAAAAAAAAAGTTAGCCTCGTTTCTCATCATTTTGGACCATGGGCTTTGTACAGCATACTATAGCGCGCCGTTTTTCATCATTTTTGATGATTTGACAAAAATTTAAAAATGAAAAAAAAACGATGGGTTATAGCCCATGTTTTTTGAAATTTTGAAAAAAAAGTTAGCCTCGTTTCTCATCATTTTGGATCATGGGCTATAGCCTCTATCGTACGGCATACTATAGCGCGCCGTTTATCATCATTTTTGACGATTTGACAAAAATGAAAAAAACGATGGGTTATAGCCCATGTTTTTTGAAATTTTGGAAAAAAAAGTTATCCTCGTTTCTCATCATTTTGGACCATGGGCTATAGCCTATATCGTACGGCATACTATAGCGCGCCGTTTATCATCATTTTTGACGATTTGACAAAAATGAAAAAATGAAAAAAACGATGGGTTATAGCCCATGTTTTTTGAAATTTTGAAAAAAAAAGTTATCCTCGTTTCTCATCATTTTGGACCATGGGCTATAGCCTATATCGTACGGCATACTATAGCGCGCCGTTTATCATCATTTTTGACGATTTGACAAAAATGAAAAAAACGATGGGTTATAGCCCATGTTTTTTGAAATTTTGAAAAAAAAAGTTAGCCTCGTTTCTCATCATTTTGGACCATGGGCTATAGCCTATATCGTACGGCATACTATAGCGCGCCGTTTTTCATCATTTTTGATGATTTGACAAAAATTAAAAAATTTAAAAAACGATGGGTTATAGCCCATGTTTTTTGAAATTGTGAAAAAAAAAGTTAGCCTCGTTTCTCATCATTTTGGATCATGGGCTATAGCCTCTATCGTACGGCATACTATAGCGCGCAGTTTTTCATCATTTTTGATGATTTGACAAAAATGAAAAAAACGATGGGTTATAGCCCATGTTTTTTGAAATTTTGGAAAAAAAAGTTAGCCTCGTTTCTCATCATTTTGGACCATGGGCTATAGCCTATATCGTACGGCATACTATAGTGCGCCGTTTTTCATCATTTTTGATGATTTGACAAAAATGAAAAAATGAAAAAAACTGAAAAAAAAAGTTAGCCTCGTTTCTCATCATTTTGGACCATGGGCTATAGCCTCTATCGTACGGCATACTATAGCGCGCCGTTTTTCATCATTTTTGATGATTTGACAAAAATGAAAAAATGAAAAAAAACGATGGGTTATAGCCCATGTTTTTTGAAATTTTGAAAAAAAAAGTTAGCCTCGTTTCTCATCATTTTGGACCATGGGCTATAGCCTATATCGTACGGCATACTATAGCGCGCCGTTTTTCATCATTTTTGATGATTTGACAAAAATTTAAAAATGAAAAAAAAACGATGGGTTTAGCCCATGTTTTTTGAAATTTTGAAAAAAAAAGTTAGCCTCGTTTCTCATCATTTTGGATCATGGGCTATAGCCTCTATCGTACGGCATACTATAGCGCGCCGTTTTTCATCATTTTTGATGATTTGACAAAAATTTAAAAATGAAAAAACGATGGGTTATAGCCCATGTTTTTTGAAATTTTGGAAAAAAAAGTTAGCCTCGTTTCTCATCATTTTGGACCATGGGCTATAGCCTATATCGTACGGCATACTATAGCGCGCCGTTTATCATCATTTTTGACGATTTGACAAAAATGAAAAAAACGATGGGTTATAGCCCATGTTTTTTGAAATTTTGGAAAAAAAAGTTATCCTCGTTTCTCATCATTTTGGACCATGGGCTATAGCCTATATCGTACGGCATACTATAGCGCGCCGTTTATCATCATTTTTGACGATTTGACAAAAATGAAAAAATGAAAAAAACGATGGGTTATAGCCCATGTTTTTTGAAATTTTGAAAAAAAAAGTTATCCTCGTTTCTCATCATTTTGGACCATGGGCTATAGCCTATATCGTACGGCATACTATAGCGCGCCGTTTATCATCATTTTTGACGATTTGACAAAAATGAAAAAAACGATGGGTTATAGCCCATGTTTTTTGAAATTTTGAAAAAAAAAGTTAGCCTCGTTTCTCATCATTTTGGACCATGGGCTATAGCCTATATCGTACGGCATACTATAGCGCGCCGTTTTTCATCATTTTTGATGATTTGACAAAAATTAAAAAATTTAAAAAACGATGGGTTATAGCCCATGTTTTTTGAAATTGTGAAAAAAAAAGTTAGCCTCGTTTCTCATCATTTTGGATCATGGGCTATAGCCTCTATCGTACGGCATACTATAGCGCGCAGTTTTTCATCATTTTTGATGATTTGACAAAAATGAAAAAAACGATGGGTTATAGCCCATGTTTTTTGAAATTTTGGAAAAAAAAGTTAGCCTCGTTTCTCATCATTTTGGACCATGGGCTATAGCCTATATCGTACGGCATACTATAGTGCGCCGTTTTTCATCATTTTTGATGATTTGACAAAAATGAAAAAATGAAAAAAACTGAAAAAAAAAGTTAGCCTCGTTTCTCATCATTTTGGACCATGGGCTATAGCCTCTATCGTACGGCATACTATAGCGCGCCGTTTTTCATCATTTTTGATGATTTGACAAAAATGAAAAAATGAAAAAAAACGATGGGTTATAGCCCATGTTTTTTGAAATTTTGAAAAAATAAGTTATCATCGTTTCTCATCATTTTGGACCATGGGCTATAGCCCATATCGTACGGCATACTATAGCGCGCCGTTTATCATCATTTTTGACGATTTGACAAAAATGAAAAAAACGATGGGTTATAGCCCATGTTTTTTGAAATTTTGAAAAAAAAAGTTAGCCTCGTTTCTCATCATTTTGGACCATGGGCTATAGCCTATATCGTACGGCATACTATAGCGCGCCGTTTTTCATCATTTTTGATGATTTGACAAAAATTTAAAAATGAAAAAAAAACGATGGGTTTAGCCCATGTTTTTTGAAATTTTGAAAAAAAAAGTTAGCCTCGTTTCTCATCATTTTGGATCATGGGCTATAGCCTCTATCGTACGGCATACTATAGCGCGCCGTTTTTCATCATTTTTGATGATTTGACAAAAATTTAAAAATGAAAAAACGATGGGTTATAGCCCATGTTTTTTGAAATTTTGGAAAAAAAAGTTAGCCTCGTTTCTCATCATTTTGGACCATGGGCTATAGCCTATATCGTACGGCATACTATAGCGCGCCGTTTATCATCATTTTTGACGATTTGACAAAAATGAAAAAATGAAAAAAACGATGGGTTATAGCCCATGTTTTTTGAAATTTTGAAAAAAAAAGTTATCCTCGTTTCTCATCATTTTGGACCATGGGCTATAGCCTATATCGTACGGCATACTATAGCGCGCCGTTTTCATCATTTTTGATGATTTGACAAAAATGAAAAAATGAAAAAAACGATGGGTTATAGCCCATGTTTTTTGAAATTTTGAAAAAAAAGGTTAGCCTCGTTTCTCATCATTTTGGACCATGGGCTATAGCCTATATCGTACGGCATACTATAGCGCGCCGTTTTTCATCATTTTTGATGATTTGACAAAAAATTAAAAATGAAAAAACGATGGGTTATAGCCCATGTTTTTTGAAATTTTGGAAAAAAAAGTTAGCCTCGTTTCTCATCATTTTGGACCATGGGCTATAGCCTATATCGTACGGCATACTATAGCGCACCGTTTATCATCATTTTTGACGATTTGACAAAAATGAAAAAAACGATGGGTTATAGCCCATGTTTTTTGAAATTTTGAAAAAAAAGTTATCCTCGTTTCTCATCATTTTGGACCATGGGCTATAGCCTATATCGTACGGCATACTATAGCGCGCCGTTTTTCATCATTTTTGATGATTTGACAAAAATGAAAAAAACGATGGGTTATAGCCCATGTTTTTTGAAATTTTGAAAAAAAAAGTTATCATCGTTTATCATCATTTTGGACCATGGGCTATAGCCTATATCGTACGGCATACTATAGCGCGCCGTTTATCATCATTTTTGACGATTTGACAAGAATGAAAAAATAAAAAAAACGATGGGTTATAGCCCATGTTTTTTGAAATTTTGGAAAAAAAAGTTAGCCTCGTTTCTCATCATTTTGGACCATGGGCTATAGCCTATATCGTACGGCATACTATAGCGCGCCGTTTTTCATCATTTTTGATGATTTGACAAAAATTAAAAAATTAAAAAAACGATGGGTTATAGCCCATGTTTTTTGAAATTTTGAAGAAAAAAGTTAGCCTCGTTTCTCATCATTTTGGACCATGGGCTATAGCCTATATCGTACGGCATACTACAGCGCGCCGTTTTTCATCATTTTTGATGATTTGACAAAAATTAAAAAATGAAAAAAACGATGGGTTATAGCCCATGTTTTTTGAAATTTTGAAAAAAAAAAGTTAGCCTCGTTTCTCATCATTTTGGATCATGGGCTATAGCCTCTATCGTACGGCATACTATAGCGCGCCGTTTTTCATCATTTTTGATGATTTGACAAAAATGAAAAAATGAAAAAAACGATGGGTTATAGCCCATGTTTTTTGAAATTTTGGAAAAAAAAGTTAGCCTCGTTTCTCATCATTTTGGACCATGGGCTATAGCCTATATCGTACGGCATACTATAGCGCGCCGTTTTTCATCATTTTTGATGATTTGACAAAAATGAAAAAATGAAAAAAACGATGGGTTATAGCCCATGTTTTTTGAAATTTTGAAAAAAAAAGTTATCCTCATTTCTCATCATTTTGGACCATTTTGGACCATGGGCTATATGCCCATATCGTACGGCATACTATAGCACGCCGTTTATCATCATTTTTGACGATTTGACAAAAATTAAAAAATTAAAAAAACGATGGGTTATAGCCCATGTTTTTTGAAATTTTGAAAAAAAAAGTTAGCCTCGTTTCTCATCATTTTGGACCATGGGCTATAGCCTATATCGTACGGCATACTATAGCGCGCCGTTTTTCATCATTTTTGATGATTTGACAAAAATTAAAAAATTAAAAAAAACGATGGGTTATAGCCCATGTTTTTTGAAATTTTGAAAAAGAAAAGTTAGCCTCGTTTCTCATCATTTTGGATCATGGGCTATAGCCTCTATCGTACGGCATACTATAGCGCGCCGTTTTTCATCATTTTTGATGATTTGACAAAAATGAAAAAATGAAAAAAACGATGGGTTATAGCCCATGTTTTTTGAAATTTTGAAAAAAAAAGTTAGCCTCGTTTCTCATCATTTTGGACCATGGGCTATAGCCTATATCGTACGGCATACTATAGCGCGCCGTTTTTCATCATTTTTGATGATTTGACAAAAATTTTAAAATTAAAAAAACGATGGGTTATAGCCCATGTTTTTTGAAATTTTGAAAAAAAAGGTTAGCCTCGTTTCTCATCATTTTGGACCATGGGCTATAGCCTATATCGTACGGCATACTATAGCGCGCCGTTTTTCATCATTTTTGATGATTTGACAAAAATTAAAAAATTAAAAAAACGATGGGTTATAGCCCATGTTTTTTGAAATTTTGAAAAAAAAAAGTTAGCCTTGTTTCTCATTTTGAATCATGGGCTATAGCCTATATCGTACGGCATACTATAGCGCGCCGTTTTTCATCATTTTTGATGATTTGACAAAAAATTAAAAATGAAAAAACGATGGGTTATAGCCCATGTTTTTTGAAATTTTGGAAAAAAAAGTTAGCCTCGTTTCTCATCATTTTGGACCATGGGCTATAGCCTATATCGTACGGCATACTATAGCGCACCGTTTATCATCATTTTTGACGATTTGACAAAAATGAAAAAAACGATGGGTTATAGCCCATGTTTTTTGAAATTTTGAAAAAAAAGTTATCCTCGTTTCTCATCATTTTGGACCATGGGCTATAGCCTATATCGTACGGCATACTATAGCGCGCCGTTTTTCATCATTTTTGATGATTTGACAAAAATGAAAAAAACGATGGGTTATAGCCCATGTTTTTTGAAATTTTGAAAAAAAAAGTTATCATCGTTTCTCATCATTTTGGACCATGGGCTATAGCCTATATCGTACGGCATACTATAGCGCGCCGTTTATCATCATTTTTGACGATTTGACAAGAATGAAAAAATAAAAAAAACGATGGGTTATAGCCCATGTTTTTTGAAATTTTGGAAAAAAAAGTTAGCCTCGTTTCTCATCATTTTGGACCATGGGCTATAGCCTATATCGTACGGCATACTATAGCGCGCCGTTTTTCATCATTTTTGATGATTTGACAAAAATTAAAAAATTAAAAAAACGATGGGTTATAGCCCATGTTTTTTGAAATTTTGAAGAAAAAAGTTAGCCTCGTTTCTCATCATTTTGGACCATGGGCTATAGCCTATATCGTACGGCATACTACAGCGCGCCGTTTTTCATCATTTTTGATGATTTGACAAAAATTAAAAAATGAAAAAAACGATGGGTTATAGCCCATGTTTTTTGAAATTTTGAAAAAAAAAAGTTAGCCTCGTTTCTCATCATTTTGGATCATGGGCTATAGCCTCTATCGTACGGCATACTATAGCGCGCCGTTTTTCATCATTTTTGATGATTTGACAAAAATGAAAAAATGAAAAAAACGATGGGTTATAGCCCATGTTTTTTGAAATTTTGGAAAAAAAAGTTAGCCTCGTTTCTCATCATTTTGGACCATGGGCTATAGCCTATATCGTACGGCATACTATAGCGCGCCGTTTTTCATCATTTTTGATGATTTGACAAAAATGAAAAAATGAAAAAAACGATGGGTTATAGCCCATGTTTTTTGAAATTTTGAAAAAAAAAGTTATCCTCATTTCTCATCATTTTGGACCATTTTGGACCATGGGCTATATGCCCATATCGTACGGCATACTATAGCACGCCGTTTATCATCATTTTTGACGATTTGACAAAAATTAAAAAATTAAAAAAACGATGGGTTATAGCCCATGTTTTTTGAAATTTTGAAAAAAAAAGTTAGCCTCGTTTCTCATCATTTTGGACCATGGGCTATAGCCTATATCGTACGGCATACTATAGCGCGCCGTTTTTCATCATTTTTGATGATTTGACAAAAATTAAAAAATTAAAAAAAACGATGGGTTATAGCCCATGTTTTTTGAAATTTTGAAAAAGAAAAGTTAGCCTCGTTTCTCATCATTTTGGATCATGGGCTATAGCCTCTATCGTACGGCATACTATAGCGCGCCGTTTTTCATCATTTTTGATGATTTGACAAAAATGAAAAAATGAAAAAAACGATGGGTTATAGCCCATGTTTTTTGAAATTTTGAAAAAAAAAGTTAGCCTCGTTTCTCATCATTTTGGACCATGGGCTATAGCCTATATCGTACGGCATACTATAGCGCGCCGTTTTTCATCATTTTTGATGATTTGACAAAAATTTAAAAATTAAAAAAACGATGGGTTATAGCCCATGTTTTTTTTAATTTTGGAAAAAAAAGTTAGCCTCTTTTCTCATCATTTTGGGCCATGGGCTATAGCCTATATCGTACGGCATACTATAGCGCGCCGTTTTTCATCATTTTTTTGATGATTTGACAAAAATGAAAAAAACGATGGGTTATAGCCCATGTTTTTTGAAATTTTGAAAAAAAAAGTTAGCCTCGTTTCTCATCATTTTGGACCATGGGCTATAGCCTATATCGTACGGCATACTATAGCGCGCCGTTTTTCATCATTTTTGATGATTTGACAAAAATAAAAAAATAAAAAAAACGATGGGTTATAGCCCATGTTTTTTGAAATTTTGAAAAAAAAAAGTTAGCCTCGTTTCTCATCATTTTGGATCATGGGCTATAGCCTCTATCGTACGGCATACTATAGCGCGCCGTTTTTCATCATTTTTGATGATTTGACAAAAATGAAAAAAACGATGGGTTATAGCCCATGTTTTTTGAAATTTTGAAAAAGAAAGTTAGCCTCGTTTCTCATCATTTTGGATCATGGGCTATAGCCTCTATCGTACGGCATACTATAGCGCGCCGTTTTTCATCATTTTTGATGATTTGACAAAAATGAAAAAATGAAAAAAAAACGATGGGTTATAGCCCATGTTTTTTGAAATTTTGAAAAAATAAGTTATCATCGTTTCTCATCATTTTGGACCATGGGCTATAGCCCATATCGTACGGCATACTATAGCGCGCCGTTTATCATCATTTTTGACGATTTGACAAAAATGAAAAAATAAAAAAAACGATGGGTTATAGCCCATGTTTTTTGAAATTTTGAAAAAAAAAGTTAGCCTCGTTTCTCATCATTTTGGACCATGGGCTTTGTACGGCATACTATAGCGCGCCGTTTTTCATCATTTTTGATGATTTGACAAAAATTTAAAAATGAAAAAAAACGATGGGTTATAGCCCATGTTTTTTGAAATTTTGAAAAAAAAGTTAGCCTCGTTTCTCATCATTTTGGATCATGGGCTATAGCCTCTATCGTACGGCATACTATAGCGCGCCGTTTTTCATCATTTTTGATGATTTGACAAAAATTTAAAAATTAAAAAACGATGGGTTATAGCCCATGTTTTTTGAAATTTTGGAAAAAAAAGTTAGCCTCGTTTCTCATCATTTTGGACCATGGGCTATAGCCTATATCGTACGGCATACTATAGCGCGCCGTTTATCTACATTTTTGACGATTTGACAAAAATGAAAAAAACGATGGGTTATAGCCCATGTTTTTTGAAATTTTGGAAAAAAAAGTTATCCTCGTTTCTCATCATTTTGGACCATGGGCTATAGCCTATATCGTACGGCATACTATAGCGCGCCGTTTATCATCATTTTTGACGATTTGAAAAAAATGAAAAAAACGATGGGTTATAGCCCATGTTTTTTGAAATTTTGAAAAAAAAAGTTATCCTCGTTTCTCATCATTTTGGACCATGGGCTATAGCCTATATCGTACGGCATACTATAGCGCGCCGTTTATCATCATTTTTGACGATTTGACAAAAATGAAAAAAAAAAAACGATGGGTTATAGCCCATGTTTTTTGAAATTTTGAAAAAAAAAGTTAGCCTCGTTTCTCATCATTTTGGACCATGGGCTATAGCCTATATCGTACGGCATACTATAGCGCGCCGTTTTTCATCATTTTTGATGATTTGACAAAAATTTAAAAATTTAAAAAACGATGGGTTATAGCCCATGTTTTTTGAAATTGTGAAAAAAAAAGTTAGCCTCGTTTCTCATCATTTTGGATCATGGGCTATAGCCTCTATCGTACGGCATACTATAGCGCGCAGTTTTTCATCATTTTTGATGATTTGACAAAAATAAAAAAATAAAAAAAACGATGGGTTATAGCCCATGTTTTTTGAAATTTTGAAAAAAAAAAGTTAGCCTTGTTTCTCATCATTTTGAATCATGGGCTATAGCCTCTATCGTACGGCATACTATAGCGCGCTGTTTTTCATCATTTTTGATGATTTGCCAAAAATGAAAAAATGAAAAAAACGATGGGTTATAGCCCATGTTTTTTGAAATTTTGGAAAAAAAAAGTTAGCCTCGTTTCTCATCATTTTGGATCATGGGCTATAGCCTCTATCGTACGGCATACTATAGCGCGCCGTTTTTCATCATTTTTGATGATTTGACAAAAATGAAAAAATGAAAAAAACGATGGGTTATAGCCCATGTTTTTTGAAATTTTGGAAAAAAAAGTTATCCTCGTTTCTCATCATTTTGGATCATGGGCTATAGCCTCTATCGTACGGCATACTATAGCGCGCTGTTTTTCATCATTTTTGATGATTTGACAAAAATGAAAAAAATGAAAAAAACGATGGGTTATAGCCCATGTTTTTTGAAATTTTGAAAAAAAAAGTTATCCTCGTTTCTCATCATTTTGGACCATGGGCTATAGCCTATATCGTACGGCATACTATAGCGCGCCGTTTATCATCATTTTTGACGATTTGACAAAAATGAGAAAAAAAAAACGATGGGTTATAGCCCATGTTTTTTGAAATTTTGAAAAAAAAAGTTAGCCTCGTTTCTCATCATTTTGGACCATGGGCTATAGCCTATATCGTACGGCATACTATAGCGCGCCGTTTTTCATCATTTTTGATGATTTGACAAAAATTAAAAAATTTAAAAAACGATGGGTTATAGCCCATGTTTTTTGAAATTTTGAAGAAAAAAAAGTTAGCCTCGTTTCTCATCATTTTGGATCATGGGCTATAGCCTCTATCGTACGGCATACTATAGCGCGCAGTTTTTCATCATTTTTGATGATTTGACAAAAATTAAAAAATAAAAAAAACTATGGGTTATAGCCCATGTTTTTTGAAATTTTGAAAAAAAGAAGTTAGCCTTGTTTCTCATCATTTTGAATCATGGGCTATAGCCTCTATCGTACGGCATACTATAGCGCGCTGTTTTTCATCATTTTTGATGATTTGACAAAAATGAAAAAATGAAAAAAACGATGGGTTATAGCCCATGTTTTTTGAAATTTTGGAAAAAAAAAGTTAGCCTCGTTTCTCATCATTTTGGATCATGGGCTATAGCCTCTATCGTACGGCATACTATAGCGCGCCGTTTTTCATCATTTTTGATGATTTGACAAAAATGAAAAAATAAAAAAAACGATGGGTTATAGCCCATGTTTTTTGAAATTTTGGAAAAAAAAGTTAGCCTCGTTTCTCATCATTTTGGACCATGGGCTATAGCCTATATCGTACGGCATACTATAGCGCGCCGTTTTTCATCATTTTTGATGATTTGACAAAAATGAAAAAAACGATGGGTTATAGCCCATGTTTTTTGAAATTTTGAAAAAAAAAGTTATCCTCGTTTCTCATCATTTTGGACCATGGGCTATAGCCTATATCGTACGGCATACTATAGCGCGCCGTTTTTCATCATTTTTGATGATTTGACTGTTACATAATCGGGGAGTATGTTTACAGTTATGAGATGATAAAGTAATGATTATATTTATGTGTATATATATATATATCATATGATTACGTGGTTATGTTTGTATGTGTATATATAATGTATATATAATATATCATGAATGGGTTGCATTGTACCGAGTGCTGATCAACACTTTCAGTCACAGGTCTGGTCTGCTGTGGGGCGTGGAGGCGGAGAAGAACCATCAACCTCCTTGCTGTCTGCCCACCTAGTCACCAGGAGCCAATCCGCGCTCAGAGGACTAGACTGTGAAGACTACTTAGCAGCACCTGTGACATGCACTCATTGGCCTTGTCTCTCAGTCACCTCATACTGAGCAGTACTTTGTCCGTGTGTAGGAGCTAGTTAAAACGCTCAAGATCAAATCTGTTTAATAAGCATAGGCCAGGGGCTAAACCTGTGTGTGGTCCCCTGAGCTTTATTTCGGTCATTGGTGGTTCAGAGCTAAAAGATACAACTGATTATAATTATATATATATATATATATATATATAGAGAGATATACAATATATAATATATACTTAAGGCGTATGGGTGCGTACTTTTTGTAAATCTTTGTTAGGCAGTAGTTAGCGTAGGCAGTTTAGGTAGATTGACTTTGTGTACATTTCATTTAATCATTTCATTCATTGGTTAGAGTTAGGTAAGAGTGTTGTGCGATACTTTAGAATAGGGCTAGATAGTTTTGATGGTTTCTTTGAGTTGCCCCATATAGCCTGTCTTTTCGTTTGTATTCCAGTTGTACATCTTTATTGTTTATTATTATTAGAAATGGAAATTGCGGAATTTCGGGAATTGCGGAAATGGAAATTTCCACAATTTCCATTTCCACAATTCCGCAATTTCCGCAATTAGCTCAATTTCCATTTCCGCAATTCCGCAATTTCCGCAATTTCGCACAATTTCCATTTCCGCAATTCCGCAATTAGCGCAATTTCCATTTCCGCAATTCCGCAATTTCCGCAATTACCATTTCCGCAATTTCCGCAATTTCGCAATTTCCTCAATATCTATTTCCGCAATTTCCGCAATTTTCCGCAATTCATCCGCAACACTCCGCAATAACCCATCGTTTTTTTTTAAACACTCCGCAATTTGCTAATGTTTCCCATCCTCCGCAATTTGCTAATGTTTCCCATCCTTTCCGGTAAATACAACACATTGAGCAGGGCACTGCAGGGAGTTGAACCCCGTTCCGGTAAACCAGAAGTCCGACACCAGTGCCTTAGTTTTTGTGTTGTTCATTTACAGGTCCAGGTGTGCATACGCATGTGCGCCTGTGCGTGTGTAGGTGCACGCTTCAATATAACCCATCGTTTTTTTCATTTTTTCAATATTGTCAAATCATCAAAAATGATAAAAAGCGGCGCGCTATAGTATGCCGTACGATATAGGCTATAGCCCATGGTCCAAAATGATGAGAAACGAGGCTAACTTTTTTTTTCAAAATTTCAAAAAACATGGGCTATAACCCATCGTTTTTTTCATTTTTAAATTTTTGTCAAATCATCAAAAATGATGAAAAACGGCGCGCTATAGTATGCCGTACGATAGAGGCTATAGCCCATGATCCAAAATGATGAGAAACGAGGCTAACTTTTTTTTCCAAAATTTCAAAAAACATGGGCTATAACCCATCGTTTTTTTCATTTTTTCATTTTTGTCAAATCATCAAAAATTATGAAAAACGGCGCGCTATAGTATGCCGTACGATAGAGGCTATAGCCCATGATCCAAAATGATGAGAAACGAGGCTAACTTTTTTTTTTCAAAATTTCAAAAAACATGGGCTATAACCCATCGTTTTTTTAATTTTTTAATTTTTGTCAAATCATCAAAAATGATGAAAAACGGCGCGCTATAGTATGCCGTACGATATAGGCTATAGCCCATGGTCCAAAATGATGAGAAACGAGGCTAACTTTTTTTTTCAAATTTCAAAAAACATGGGCTATAACCCATCGTTTTTTTCATTTTTTCATTTTTGTCAAATCATAAAAAATGATGATAAACGGCGTGCTATAGTATGCCGTACGATATGGGCTATAGCCCATGGCCCAAAATGATGAGAAACGAGGCTAACTTTTTTTTCCAAAATTTCAAAAAACATGGGCTATAACCCATCGTTTTTTTCATTTTTGTCAAATCATCAAAAATGATGAAAAACGGCGCGCTATAGTATGCCGTACGGCGTACGGTATAGGCTATAGCCCATGGTCCAAAATGATGAGAAACGAGGCTAACTTTTTTTTTCAAAATTTCAAAAAACATGGGCTATAACCCATCGTTTTTTTCATTTTTTCATTTTTGTCAAATCATCAAAAATGATGAAAAACGGCGCGCTATAGTATGCCGTACGATATAGGCTATAGCCCATGGTCCAAAATGATGAGAAACGAGGCTAACTTTTTTTTCCCAAAATTTCAAAAAACATGGGCTATAACCCATCGTTTTTTTCATTTTTTCATTTTTGTCAAATCATCAAAAATGATGAAAAACGGCGCGCTATAGTATGCCGTACGATAGAGGCTATAGCCCATGATCCAAAATGATGAGAAACGAGGCTAACTTTTTTTTTTCAAAATTTCAAAAAACATGGGCTATAACCCATCGTTTTTTCCATTTTTTAATTTTTGTCAAATCATCAAAAATGATGAAAAACGGCTCGCTATAGTATGCCGTACGATATAGGCTATAGCCCATGGTCCAAAATGATGAGAAACGAGGCTAACTTTTTTTTCCAAAATTTCAAAAAACATGGGCTATAACCCATCGTTTTTTTCATTTTTTCATTTTTGTCAAATCATCAAAAATGATGAAAAACGGCGCGCTATAGTATGCCGTACGATAGAGGCTATAGCCCATGGTCCAAAATGATGAGAAACGAGGCTAACTTTTTTTTTCAAAATTTCAAAAAACATGGGCTATAACCCATCGTTTTTTTCATTTTTAAATTTTTGTCAAATCATCAAAAATGATGAAAAACGGCGCGCTATAGTATGCCGTACGATAGAGGCTATAGCCCATGATCCAAAATGATGAGAAACGAGGCTAACTTTTTTTTTTCAAAATTTCAAAAAACATGGGCTATAACCCATCGTTTTTTTCATTTTTTCATTTTTGTCAAATCATCAAAAATGATGAAAAACGGCGCGCTATAGTATGCCGTACGATATAGGCTATAGCCCATGGTCCAAAATGATGAGAAACGAGGCTAACTTTTTTTTTCAAAATTTCAAAAAACATGGGCTATAACCCATCGTTTTTTTCATTTTTTCATTTTTGTCAAATCATCAAAAATGATGAAAAACGGCGCGCTATAGTATGCCGTACGATATAGGCTATAGCCCATGGTCCAAAATGATGAGAAACGAGGCTAACTTTTTTTTCCAAAATTTCAAAAAACATGGGCTATAACCCATCGTTTTTTTCATTTTTTAATTTTTGTCAAATCATCAAAAATTATGAAAAACGGCGCGCTATAGTATGCCGTACGATATAGGCTATAGCCCATGGTTCAAAATGATGAGAAACGAGGCTAACTTTTTTTTTCAAAATTTCAAAAAACATGGGCTATAACCCATCGTTTTTTTCATTTTTTCATTTTTGTCAAATCATCAAAAATGATGAAAAACGGCGCGCTATAGTATGCCGTACGATATAGGCTATAGCCCATGGCCCAAAATGATGAGAAACGAGGCTAACTTTTTTTTCCAAAATTTCAAAAAACATGGGCTATAACCCATCGTTTTTTTCATTTTTTCATTTTTGTCAAATCATCAAAAATGATGAAAAACGGCGCGCTATAGTATGCCGTACGATATAGGCTATAGCCCATGGTCCAAAATGATGAGAAACAAGGCTAACTTTTTTTTTCAAAATTTCAAAAAACATGGGCTATAACCCATCGTTTTTTTCATTTTTTCATTTTTGTCAAATCATCAAAAATGATGAAAAACGGCGCGCTATAGTATGCCGTACGATATAGGCTATAGCCCATGGCCCAAAATGATGAGAAACGAGGCTAACTTTTTTTTCCAAAATTTCAAAAAACATGGGCTATAACCCATCGTTTTTTTCATTTTTTCATTTTTGTCAAATCATCAAAAATGATGAAAAACGGCGCGCTATAGTATGCCGTACGATAGAGGCTATAGCCCATGATCCAAAATGATGAGAAACGAGGCTAACTTTTTTTTTTCAAAATTTCAAAAAACATGGGCTATAACCTATCGTTTTTTTCATTTTTTCATTTTTGTCAAATCATCAAAAATGATGAAAAACGGCGCGCTATAGTATGCCGTACGATATAGGCTATAGCCCATGGTCCAAAATGATGAGAAACGAGGCTAACTTTTTTTTCCAAAATTTCAAAAAACATGGGCTATAACCCATCGTTTTTTTCATTTTTTAATTTTTGTCAAATCATCAAAAATGATGAAAAACGGCGCGCTATAGTATGCCGTACGATATAGGCTATAGCCCATGGTTCAAAATGATGAGAAACGAGGCTAACTTTTTTTTTCAAAATTTCAAAAAACATGGGCTATAACCCATCGTTTTTTTCATTTTTTCATTTTTGTCAAATCATCAAAAATGATGAAAAACGGCGCGCTATAGTATGCCGTACGATATAGGCTATAGCCCATGGCCCAAAATGATGAGAAACGAGGCTAACTTTTTTTTCCAAAATTTCAAAAAACATGGGCTATAACCCATCGTTTTTTTCATTTTTTCATTTTTGTCAAATCATCAAAAATGATGAAAAACGGCGCGCTATAGTATGCCGTACGATATAGGCTATAGCCCATGGTCCAAAATGATGAGAAACAAGGCTAACTTTTTTTTTCAAAATTTCAAAAAACATGGGCTATAACCCATCGTTTTTTTCATTTTTTCATTTTTGTCAAATCATCAAAAATGATGAAAAACGGCGCGCTATAGTATGCCGTACGATATAGGCTATAGCCCATGGCCCAAAATGATGAGAAACGAGGCTAACTTTTTTTTCCAAAATTTCAAAAAACATGGGCTATAACCCATCGTTTTTTTCATTTTTTCATTTTTGTCAAATCATCAAAAATGATGAAAAACGGCGCGCTATAGTATGCCGTACGATAGAGGCTATAGCCCATGGTTCAAAATGATGAGAAACGAGGCTAACTTTTTTTTTCAAAATTTCAAAAAACATGGGCTATAACCCATCGTTTTTTTCATTTTTTCATTTTTGTCAAATCATCAAAAATGATGAAAAACGGCGCGCTATAGTATGCCGTACGATATAGGCTATAGCCCATGGCCCAAAATGATGAGAAACGAGGCTAACTTTTTTTTCCAAAATTTCAAAAAACATGGGCTATAACCCATCGTTTTTTTCATTTTTTCATTTTTGTCAAATCATCAAAAATGATGAAAAACGGCGCGCTATAGTATGCCGTACGATATAGGCTATAGCCCATGGTCCAAAATGATGAGAAACAAGGCTAACTTTTTTTTTCAAAATTTCAAAAAACATGGGCTATAACCCATCGTTTTTTTCATTTTTTCATTTTTGTCAAATCATCAAAAATGATGAAAAACGGCGCGCTATAGTATGCCGTACGATATAGGCTATAGCCCATGGCCCAAAATGATGAGAAACGAGGCTAACTTTTTTTTCCAAAATTTCAAAAAACATGGGCTATAACCCATCGTTTTTTTCATTTTTTCATTTTTGTCAAATCATCAAAAATGATGAAAAACGGCGCGCTATAGTATGCCGTACGATAGAGGCTATAGCCCATGATCCAAAATGATGAGAAACGAGGCTAACTTTTTTTTTTCAAAATTTCAAAAAACATGGGCTATAACCTATCGTTTTTTTCATTTTTTCATTTTTGTCAAATCATCAAAAATGATGAAAAACGGCGCGCTATAGTATGCCGTACGATATAGGCTATAGCCCATGGTCCAAAATGATGAGAAACGAGGCTAACTTTTTTTTCCAAAATTTCAAAAAACATGGGCTATAACCCATCGTTTTTTTCATTTTTTCATTTTTGTCAAATCATCAAAAATGATGAAAAACGGCGCGCTATAGTATGCCGTACGATATAGGCTATAGCCCATGGTTCAAAATGATGAGAAACGAGGCTAACTTTTTTTTTCAAAATTTCAAAAAACATGGGCTATAACCCATCGTTTTTTTCATTTTTTCATTTTTGTCAAATCATCAAAAATGATGAAAAACGGCGCGCTATAGTATGCCGTACGATATAGGCTATAGCCCATGGCCCAAAATGATGAGAAACGAGGCTAACTTTTTTTTCCAAAATTTCAAAAAACATGGGCTATAACCCATCGTTTTTTTCATTTTTTCATTTTTGTCAAATCATCAAAAATGATGAAAAACGGCGCGCTATAGTATGCCGTACGATCAGTGTTGGGACCGTTACTTTTAAAAAGTAACTAGTTACAGTTACTAGTTACATCATTTCAAAAGTAACTTAGTTACTTTACTGTTACTTAAACCAAAAAGTAAAGCGTTACTTCAAAAAGTAACTTTTTCGTTACTTTTCGGCTCGGCTCGCCGGTGCCGGTTCCGGCGAGCCGCCCCGCATCCAAAACACTTGGTGGAGAAAATATGCTATTTCCGTGCTCAGACCCAGGGACACAGCCAGCCAACCAGGGACACACATAGTTGTCTATAATAGAGTGGTTGCACCACTCAAAAAGAAAAACGGGCTCCCACATCCAGGCCATTCATTCATTCATCCATTCATTCAAGTTCAGTACAGTGATAATAATATACCAATAGCAGGGGGGACTGGTGGTGATTTTGATGATGCTATGTAGGCCTATCAATACATATTTATAGCAAACAACTAAATACAAGTAGGCTACAACCAACAACATGAGGGTTCCATTTCCACTGCTCCAGTGAATGTTGTATACTGTGCAGATAGGCAGAGATAGGCAGATAGCTCATAGCTGCTCTTATTGGTGGTGGTGGCAATACTAATTTGAGTCTGGATTTATAAACAAAGTAAGACCAAAACCAGAATTAATATTTGATAATCAAACACACGCGCAAAGTCTCTTTCAGTATCTGTCCGTCTCTCTCTCTCGCTCAAAAGTAGCTAGGCTACGCACACACACACACACACACACACACACACACACACGAACGCGCAGCCTCTTTCAGTGTCTCTCTCTCTATCTCTCTCTCTTTTTCTCTTGCTAGCTCGCTCACATGATGTGCATACACGGCGCACACGACACACACACACACACACACACACACACACACACACACACACACAAACGCGACCGACATAAACAAACACACGGTGGTATAGCCGGTGGGAATCGGATCGTCATAATTTTCTGGGACTCAACAACTTATTTTGACTGTACTTTGTGCTGGATTGGAGCAGCTGAAGGAAATAAGGAGGAATATAGCCATTTGCGATATGGGCGCCGCCATGACACTAGTCAGAGTAAACAAACTTGCGCATCACCACGTGTAGTACACACACACACACACACACACACACACACACACACACACACACACACACACACACACACACACACACACACACACACACGCACACACACTCCTCCTCCTCCCCCTTCTCTCCCGCAAGGCAAGCATGACAGTTCTTCTCATTCTCCCCCGATCGAGACTACATGAAAAATAACGGAAGAGTAACGGAATAACGCACCATGTAGTAACTGTAACAAGTTACTGAATTTAAAAAAATAACGCGTTACAGCAACCGTTACTGCCGAACGTAACGGCGTTACTGTAATGCGTTATTTACGTTACGTTACGTCCCAACACTGCGTACGATATAGGCTATAGCCCATGGTCCAAAATGATGAGAAACGAGGGTAACTTTTTTTTTCAAAATTTCAAAAAACATGGGCTATAACCCATCGTTTTTTTCATTTTTTCATTTTTGTCAAATCATAAAAAATGATGATAAACGGCGTGCTATAGTATGCCGTACGATATGGGCTATAGCCCATGGCCCAAAATGATGAGAAACGAGGCTAACTTTTTTTTCCAAAATTTCAAAAAACATGGGCTATAACCCATCGTTTTTTTATTTTTTTATTTTTGTCAAATCATCAAAAATGATGAAAAACGGCGCGCTATAGTATGCCGTACGATAGAGGCTATAGCCCATGATCCAAAATGATGAGAAACGAGGCTAACTTTTTTTTTTCAAAATTTCAAAAAACATGGGCTATAACCCATCGTTTTTTTAATTTTTTAATTTTTGTCAAATCATCAAAAATGATGAAAAACGGCGCGCTATAGTATGCCGTACGATATAGGCTATAGCCCATGGTCCAAAATGATGAGAAACGAGGCTAACTTTTTTTTTCAAAATTTCCAAAAACATGGGCTATAACCCATCGTTTTTTTCATTTTTGTCAAATCATCAAAAATGATGAAAAACGGCGCGCTATAGTATGCCGTACGATATAGGCTATAGCCCATGGCCCAAAATGATGAGAAACGAGGCTAACTTTTTTTTCCAAAATTTCAAAAAACATGGGCTATAACCCATCGTTTTTTTCATTTTTAATTTTTTGTCAAATCATCAAAAATGATGAAAAACGGCGCGCTATAGTATGCCGTACGATATAGGCTATAGCCCATGGTCCAAAATGATGAGAAACGAGGCTAATTTTTTTTTCAAAATTTCAAAAAACATGGGCTATAACCCATCGTTTTTTTCATTTTTTCATTTTTGTCAAATCATAAAAAATGATGATAAACGGCGTGCTATAGTATGCCGTACGATATGGGCTATAGCCCATGGCCCAAAATGATGAGAAACGAGGCTAACTTTTTTTTCCAAAATTTCAAAAAACATGGGCTATAACCCATCGTTTTTTTCATTTTTTCATTTTTGTCAAATCATCAAAAATGATGAAAAACGTCGCGCTATAGTATGCCGTACGATAGAGGCTATAGCCCATGATCCAAAATGATGAGAAACGAGGCTAACTTTTTTTTTTCAAAATTTCAAAAAACATGGGCTATAACCCATCGTTTTTTAAATTTTAAAATGTTTGTCAAATCATCAAAAATGATGAAAAACGGCGCGCTATAGTATGCCGTACGATATAGGCTATAGCCCATGGTCCAAAATGATGAGAAACGAGGCTAACTTTTTTTTTTTTAATTTAAAAAAACATGGGCTATAACCCATCGTTTTTTTCATTTTTTCATTTTTGTCAAATCATCAAAAATGATGAAAAACGGCGCGCTATAGTATGCCGTACGATATAGGCTATAGCTCATGGCCCAAAATGATGAGAAACGAGGCTAACTTTTTTTTCCAAAATTTCAAAAAACATGGGCTATAACCCATCGTTTTTTTCATTTTTTCATTTTTGTCAAATCATCAAAAATGATGAAAAACGGCGCGCTATAGTATGCCGTACGATAGAGGCTATAGCCCATGATCCAAAATGATGAGAAACGAGGCTAACTTTTTTTTTTCAAAATTTCAAAAAACATGGGCTATAACCCATCGTTTTTTTCATTTTTTCATTTTTGTCAAATCATCAAAAATGATGAAAAACGGCGCGCTATAGTATGCCGTACGATAGAGGCTATAGCCCATGATCCAAAATGATGAGAAACGAGGCTAACTTTTTTTTTTCAAAATTTCAAAAAACATGGGCTATAACCTATCGTTTTTTTCATTTTTTCATTTTTGTCAAATCATCAAAAATGATGAAAAACGGCGCGCTATAGTATGCCGTACGATATAGGCTATAGCCCATGGTTCAAAATGATGAGAAACGAGGCTAACTTTTTTTTTCAAAATTTCAAAAAACATGGGCTATAACCCATCGTTTTTTTCATTTTTTCATTTTTGTCAAATCATCAAAAATGATGAAAAACGGCGCGCTATAGTATGCCGTACGATATAGGCTATAGCCCATGGCCCAAAATGATGAGAAACGAGGCTAACTTTTTTTTCCAAAATTTCAAAAAACATGGGCTATAACCCATCGTTTTTTTCATTTTTTCATTTTTGTCAAATCATCAAAAATGATGAAAAACGGCGCGCTATAGTATGCCGTACGATATAGGCTATAGCCCATGGTCCAAAATGATGAGAAACAAGGCTAACTTTTTTTTTCAAAATTTCAAAAAACATGGGCTATAACCCATCGTTTTTTTCATTTTTTCATTTTTGTCAAATCATCAAAAATGATGAAAAACGGCGCGCTATAGTATGCCGTACGATATAGGCTATAGCCCATGGCCCAAAATGATGAGAAACGAGGCTAACTTTTTTTTCCAAAATTTCAAAAAACATGGGCTATAACCCATCGTTTTTTTCATTTTTTCATTTTTGTCAAATCATCAAAAATGATGAAAAACGGCGCGCTATAGTATGCCGTACGATAGAGGCTATAGCCCATGATCCAAAATGATGAGAAACGAGGCTAACTTTTTTTTTTCAAAATTTCAAAAAACATGGGCTATAACCTATCGTTTTTTTCATTTTTTCATTTTTGTCAAATCATCAAAAATGATGAAAAACGGCGCGCTATAGTATGCCGTACGATATAGGCTATAGCCCATGGTCCAAAATGATGAGAAACGAGGCTAACTTTTTTTTCCAAAATTTCAAAAAACATGGGCTATAACCCATCGTTTTTTTCATTTTTTAATTTTTGTCAAATCATCAAAAATGATGAAAAACGGCGCGCTATAGTATGCCGTACGATATAGGCTATAGCCCATGGTTCAAAATGATGAGAAACGAGGCTAACTTTTTTTTTCAAAATTTCAAAAAACATGGGCTATAACCCATCGTTTTTTTCATTTTTTCATTTTTGTCAAATCATCAAAAATGATGAAAAACGGCGCGCTATAGTATGCCGTACGATATAGGCTATAGCCCATGGCCCAAAATGATGAGAAACGAGGCTAACTTTTTTTTCCAAAATTTCAAAAAACATGGGCTATAACCCATCGTTTTTTTCATTTTTTCATTTTTGTCAAATCATCAAAAATGATGAAAAACGGCGCGCTATAGTATGCCGTACGATATAGGCTATAGCCCATGGTCCAAAATGATGAGAAACAAGGCTAACTTTTTTTTTCAAAATTTCAAAAAACATGGGCTATAACCCATCGTTTTTTTCATTTTTTCATTTTTGTCAAATCATCAAAAATGATGAAAAACGGCGCGCTATAGTATGCCGTACGATATAGGCTATAGCCCATGGCCCAAAATGATGAGAAACGAGGCTAACTTTTTTTTCCAAAATTTCAAAAAACATGGGCTATAACCCATCGTTTTTTTCATTTTTTCATTTTTGTCAAATCATCAAAAATGATGAAAAACGGCGCGCTATAGTATGCCGTACGATAGAGGCTATAGCCCATGATCCAAAATGATGAGAAACGAGGCTAACTTTTTTTTTTCAAAATTTCAAAAAACATGGGCTATAACCTATCGTTTTTTTCATTTTTTCATTTTTGTCAAATCATCAAAAATGATGAAAAACGGCGCGCTATAGTATGCCGTACGATATAGGCTATAGCCCATGGTCCAAAATGATGAGAAACGAGGCTAACTTTTTTTTCCAAAATTTCAAAAAACATGGGCTATAACCCATCGTTTTTTTCATTTTTTAATTTTTGTCAAATCATCAAAAATGATGAAAAACGGCGCGCTATAGTATGCCGTACGATATAGGCTATAGCCCATGGTTCAAAATGATGAGAAACGAGGCTAACTTTTTTTTTCAAAATTTCAAAAAACATGGGCTATAACCCATCGTTTTTTTCATTTTTTCATTTTTGTCAAATCATCAAAAATGATGAAAAACGGCGCGCTATAGTATGCCGTACGATATAGGCTATAGCCCATGGCCCAAAATGATGAGAAACGAGGCTAACTTTTTTTTCCAAAATTTCAAAAAACATGGGCTATAACCCATCGTTTTTTTCATTTTTTCATTTTTGTCAAATCATCAAAAATGATGAAAAACGGCGCGCTATAGTATGCCGTACGATCAGTGTTGGGACCGTTACTTTTAAAAAGTAACTAGTTACAGTTACTAGTTACATCATTTCAAAAGTAACTTAGTTACTTTACTGTTACTTAAACCAAAAAGTAAAGCGTTACTTCAAAAAGTAACTTTTTCGTTACTTTTCGGCTCGGCTCGCCGGTGCCGGTTCCGGCGAGCCGCCCCGCATCCAAAACACTTGGTGGAGAAAATATGCTATTTCCGTGCTCAGACCCAGGGACACAGCCAGCCAACCAGGGACACACATAGTTGTCTATAATAGAGTGGTTGCACCACTCAAAAAGAAAAACGGGCTCCCACATCCAGGCCATTCATTCATTCATCCATTCATTCAAGTTCAGTACAGTGATAATAATATACCAATAGCAGGGGGGACTGGTGGTGATTTTGATGATGCTATGTAGGCCTATCAATACATATTTATAGCAAACAACTAAATACAAGTAGGCTACAACCAACAACATGAGGGTTCCATTTCCACTGCTCCAGTGAATGTTGTATACTGTGCAGATAGGCAGAGATAGGCAGATAGCTCATAGCTGCTCTTATTGGTGGTGGTGGCAATACTAATTTGAGTCTGGATTTATAAACAAAGTAAGACCAAAACCAGAATTAATATTTGATAATCAAACACACGCGCAAAGTCTCTTTCAGTATCTGTCCGTCT
>NC_137866.1:32070774-32158274 GCF_963924005.1 Protomyctophum bolini | reverse complement strand
CGCGCTATAGTATGCCGTACGATAGAGGCTATAGCCCATGATCCAAAATGATGAGAAACGAGGCTAACTTTTTTTTTTCAAAATTTCAAAAAACATGGGCTATAACCCATCGTTTTTTTAATTTAAATTTTTTTGTCAAATCATCAAAAATGATGAAAAACGGCGCGCTATAGTATGCCGTACGATATAGGCTATAGCCCATGGTCCAAAATGATGAGAAACGAGGCTAACTTTTTTTTTCAAAATTTCAAAAAACATGGGCTATAACCCATCGTTTTTTTCATTTTTTCATTTTTGTCAAATCATCAAAAATGATGAAAAACGGCGCGCTATAGTATGCCGTACGATATAGGCTATAGCCCATGGTCCAAAATGATGAGAAACGAGGCTAACTTTTTTTTTCAAAATTTCAAAAAACATGGGCTATAACCCATCGTTTTTTTCATTTTTAAATTTTTGTCAAATCATCAAAAATGATGAAAAACGGCGCGCTATAGTATGCCGTACGATAGAGGCTATAGCCCATGATCCAAAATGATGAGAAACGAGGCTAACTTTTTTTTCCCAAAATTTCAAAAAACATGGGCTATAACCCATCGTTTTTTTCATTTTTTCATTTTTGTCAAATCATCAAAAATGATGAAAAACGGCGCGCTATAGTATGCCGTACGATAGAGGCTATAGCCCATGATCCAAAATGATGAGAAACGAGGCTAACTTTTTTTTCTTCAAAATTTCAAAAAACATGGGCTATAACCCATCGTTTTTTAATTTTTTTAATTTTTGTCAAATCATCATAAATGATGAAAAACGGCGCGCTATAGTATGCCGTACGATATAGGCTATAGCCCATGGCCCAAAATGATGAGAAACGAGGCTAACTTTTTTTTCCAAAATTTCAAAAAACATGGGCTATAACCCATCGTTTTTTTCATTTTTTCATTTTTGTCATATCATCAAAAATGATGAAAACCGGCGCGCTATAGTATGCCGTACGATAGAGGCTATAGCCCATGATCCAAAATGATGAGAAACGAGGCTAACTTTTTTTTCCAAAATTTCAAAAAACATGGGCTATAACCCATCGTTTTTTTCATTTTTTCATTTTTGTCAAATCATCAAAAATGATGAAAAACGGCGCGCTATAGTATGCCGTACGATAGAGGCTATAGCCCATGATCCAAAATGATGAGAAACGAGGCTAACTTTTTTTTTTCAAAATTTCAAAAAACATGGGCTATAACCCATCGTTTTTTTCATTTTTTCATTTTTGTCAAATCATCAAAAATGATGAAAAACGGCGCGCTATAGTATGCCGTACGATATGGGCTATAGCCCATGGCCCAAAATGATGAGAAACGAGGCTAACTTTTTTTTCCAAAATTTCAAAAAACATGGGCTATAACCCATCGTTTTTTTTATTTTTTAATTTTTGTCAAATCATCAAAAATGATGAAAAACGGCGCGCTATAGTATGCCGTACGATAGAGGCTATAGCCCATGATCCAAAATGATGAGAAACGAGGCTAACTTTTTTTTTTCAACATTTCAAAAAACATGGGCTATAACCCATCGTTTTTTTAATTTTTTAATTTTTGTCAAATCATCAAAAATGATGAAAAACGGCGCGCTATAGTATGCCGTACGATATAGGCTATAGCCCATGGTCCAAAATGATGAGAAACGAGGCTAACCTTTTTTTTCAAAATTTCCAAAAACATGGGCTATAACCCATCGTTTTTTTTCATTTTTGTCAAATAATCAAAAATGATGAAAAACGGCGCGCTATAGTATGCCGTACGATATAGGCTATAGCCCATGGCCCAAAATGATGAGAAACGAGGCTAACTTTTTTTTCCAAAATTTCAAAAAACATGGGCTATAACCCATCGTTTTTTTCATTTTTAAATTTTTTTTCAAATCATCAAAAATGATGAAAAACGGCGCGCTATAGTATGCCGTACGATATAGGCTATAGCCCATGGTCCAAAATGATGAGAAACGAGGCTAACTTTTTTTTTCAAAATTTCAAAAAACATGGGCTATAACCCATCGTTTTTTTCATTTTTTCATTTTTGTCAAATCATAAAAAATGATGATAAACGGCGTGCTATAGTATGCCGTACGATATGGGCTATAGCCCATGGCCCAAAATGATGAGAAACGAGGCTAACTTTTTTTTCCAAAATTTCAAAAAACATGGGCTATAACCCATCGTTTTTTTCATTTTTTCATTTTTGTCAAATCATCAAAAATGATGAAAAACGTCGCGCTATAGTATGCCGTACGATAGAGGCTATAGCCCATGATCCAAAATGATGAGAAACGAGGCTAACTTTTTTTTTTCAAAATTTCAAAAAACATGGGCTATAACCCATCGTTTTTTAAATTTTAAAATTTTTGTCAAATCATCAAAAATGATGAAAAACGGCGCGCTATAGTATGCCGTACGATATAGGCTATAGCCCATGGTCCAAAATGATGAGAAACGAGGCTAACTTTTTTTTTTTTAATTTAAAAAAACATGGGCTATAACCCATCGTTTTTTTCATTTTTTCATTTTTGTCAAATCATCAAAAATGATGAAAAACGGTGCGCTATAGTATGCCGTACGATATAGGCTATAGCCCATGGCCCAAAATGATGAGAAACGAGGCTAACTTTTTTTTCCAAAATTTCAAAAAACATGGGCTATAACCCATCGTTTTTTTCATTTTTTCATTTTTGTCAAATCATCAAAAATGATGAAAAACGGCGCGCTATAGTATGCCGTACGATAGAGGCTATAGCCCATGATCCAAAATGATGAGAAACGAGGCTAACTTTTTTTTTCCAAAATTTCAAAAAACATGGGCTATAACCCATCGTTTTTTTCATTTTTTCATTTTTGTCAAATCATCAAAAATGATGAAAAACGGCGCGCTATAGTATGCCGTACGATAGAGGCTATAGCCCATGATCCAAAATGATGAGAAACGAGGCTAACTTTTTTTTTTCAAAATTTCAAAAAACATGGGCTATAACCCATCGTTTTTTAAATTTTAAAATTTTTGTCAAATCATCAAAAATGATGAAAAACGGCGCGCTATAGTATGCCGTACGATATAGGCTATAGCCCATGGTCCAAAATGATGAGAAACGAGGCTAACTTTTTTTTTTTTAATTTAAAAAAACATGGGCTATAACCCATCGTTTTTTTCATTTTTTCATTTTTGTCAAATCATCAAAAATGATGAAAAACGGCGCGCTATAGTATGCCGTACGATATAGGCTATAGCCCATGGCCCAAAATGATGAGAAACGAGGCTAACTTTTTTTTCCAAAATTTCAAAAAACATGGGCTATAACCCATCGTTTTTTTCATTTTTTCATTTTTGTCAAATCATCAAAAATGATGAAAAACGGCGCGCTATAGTATGCCGTACGATAGAGGCTATAGCCCATGATCCAAAATGATGAGAAACGAGGCTAACTTTTTTTTTTCAAAATTTCAAAAAACATGGGCTATAACCCATCGTTTTTTTCATTTTTTCATTTTTGTCAAATCATCAAAAATGATGAAAAACGGCGCGCTATAGTATGCCGTACGATAGAGGCTATAGCCCATGATCCAAAATGATGAGAAACGAGGCTAACTTTTTTTTTTCAAAATTTCAAAAAACATGGGCTATAACCCATCGTTTTTTTAATTTTAAATTTTTTGTCAAATCATCAAAAATGATGAAAAACGGCGCGCTATAGTATGCCGTACGATATAGGCTATAGCCCATGGTCCAAAATGATGAGAAACGAGGCTAACTTTTTTTTTCAAAATTTCAAAAAACATGGGCTATAACCCATCGTTTTTTTTATTTTTTCATTTTTGTCAAATCATCAAAAATGATGAAAAACGGCGCGCTATAGTATGCCGTACGATATAGGCTATAGCCCATGGTCCAAAATGATGAGAAACGAGGCTAACTTTCTTTTTCAAAATTTCAAAAAACATGGGCTATAACCCATCGTTTTTTTCATTTTTAAATTTTTGTCAAATCATCAAAAATGATGAAAAACGGCGCGCTATAGTATGCCGTACGATAGAGGCTATAGCCCATGATCCAAAATGATGAGAAACGAGGCTAACTTTTTTTTTCCAAAATTTCAAAAAACATGGGCTATAACCCATCGTTTTTTTCATTTTTTCATTTTTGTCAAATCATCAAAAATGATGAAAAACGGCGCGCTATAGTATGCCGTACGATAGAGGCTATAGCCCATGATCCAAAATGATGAGAAACGAGGCTAACTTTTTTTTCTTCAAAATTTCAAAAAACATGGGCTATAACCCATCGTTTTTTAAATTTTTAAATTTTTGTCAAATCATCAAAAATGATGAAAAACGGCGCGCTATAGTATGCCGTACGATATAGGCTATAGCCCATGGCCCAAAATGATGAGAAACGAGGCTAACTTTTTTTTCCAAAATTTCAAAAAACATGGGCTATAACCCATCGTTTTTTTCATTTTTTCATTTTTGTCAAATCATCAAAAATGATGAAAAACGGCGCGCTATAGTATGCCGTACGATAGAGGCTATAGCCCATGATCCAAAATGATGAGAAACGAGGCTAACTTTTTTTTTTCAAAATTTCAAAAAACATGGGCTATAACCCATCGTTTTTTTCATTTTTTCATTTTTGTCAAATCATCAAAAATGATGAAAAACGGCGCGCTATAGTATGCCGTACGATATAGGCTATAGCCCATGGTCCAAAATGATGAGAAACGAGGCTAACTTTTTTTTTCAAAATTTCAAAAAACATGGGCTATAACCCATCGTTTTTTTCATTTTTTCATTTTTGTCAAATCATCAAAAATGATGAAAAATGGCGCGCTATAGTATGCCGTACGATATAGGCTATAGCCCATGGCCCAAAATGATGAGAAACGAGGCTAACTTTTTTTTCCAAAATTTCAAAAAACATGGGCTATAACCCATCGTTTTTTTCATTTTTTCATTTTTGTCAAATCATCAAAAATGATGAAAAACGGCGCGCTATAGTATGCCGTACGATAGAGGCTATAGCCCATGATCCAAAATGATGAGAAACGAGGCTAACTTTTTTTTTTCAAAATTTCAAAAAACATGGGCTATAACCTATCGTTTTTTTCATTTTTTCATTTTTGTCAAATCATCAAAAATGATGAAAAACGGCACGCTATAGTATGCCGTACGATATAGGCTATAGCCCATGGTCCAAAATGATGAGAAACGAGGCTAACTTTTTTTTCCAAAATTTCAAAAAACATGGGCTATAACCCATCGTTTTTTTCATTTTTTAATTTTTGTCAAATCATCAAAAATGATGAAACACGGCGCGCTATAGTATGCCGTACGATATAGGCTATAGCCCATGGTTCAAAATGATGAGAAACGAGGCTAACTTTTTTTTTCAAAATTTCAAAAAACATGGGCTATAACCCATCGTTTTTTTCATTTTTTCATTTTTGTCAAATCATCAAAAATGATGAAAAACGGCGCGCTATAGTATGCCGTACGATATAGGCTATAGCCCATGGCCCAAAATGATGAGAAACGAGGCTAACTTTTTTTTCCAAAATTTCAAAAAACATGGGCTATAACCCATCGTTTTTTTCATTTTTTCATTTTTGTCAAATCATCAAAAATGATGAAAAACGGCGCGCTATAGTATGCCGTACGATATAGGCTATAGCCCATGGTCCAAAATGATGAGAAACGAGGCTAACTTTTTTTTTCAAAATTTCAAAAAACATGGGCTATAATATAACCCATCGTTTTTTTCATTTTTTCATTTTTGTCAAATCATCAAAAATGATGAAAAACGGCGCGCTATAGTATGCCGTACGATATAGGCTATAGCCCATGGCCCAAAATGATGAGAAACGAGGCTAACTTTTTTTTCCAAATTTTCAAAAAACATGGGCTATAACCCATCGTTTTTTTCATTTTTTCATTTTTGTCAAATCATCAAAAATGATGAAAAACGGCGCGCTATAGTATGCCGTACGATAGAGGCTATAGCCCATGATCCAAAATGATGAGAAACGAGGCTAACTTTTTTTTTTCAAAATTTCAAAAAACATGGGCTATAACCTATCGATTTTTTCATTTTTGTCAAATCATCAAAAATGATGAAAAACGGCGCGCTATAGTATGCCGTACGATATAGGCTATAGCCCATGGTCCAAAATGATGAGAAACGAGGCTAACTTTTTTTTCCAAATTTTCAAAAAACATGGGCTATAACCCATCGTTTTTTTCATTTTTTCATTTTTGTCAAATCATCAAAAATGATGAAAAACGGCGCGCTATAGTATGCCGTACGATAGAGGCTATAGCCCATGATCCAAAATGATGAGAAACGAGGCTAACTTTTTTTTCCAAAATTTCAAAAAACATGGGCTATAACCCATCGTTTTTTTCATTTTTTCATTTTTGTCAAATCATCAAAAATGATGAAAAACGGCGCGCTATAGTATGCCGTACGATAGAGGCTATAGCCCATGATCCAAAATGATGAGAAACGAGGCTAACTTTTTTTTCTTCAAAATTTCAAAAAACATGGGCTATAACCCATCGTTTTTTAAATTTTTAAATTTTTGTCAAATCATCAAAAATGATGAAAAACGGCGCGCTATAGTATGCCGTACGATATAGGCTATAGCCCATGGCCCAAAATGATGAGAAACGAGGCTAACTTTTTTTTCCAAAATTTCAAAAAACATGGGCTATAACCCATCGTTTTTTTCATTTTTTCATTTTTGTCAAATCATCAAAAATGATGAAAAACGGCGCGCTATAGTATGCCGTACGATAGAGGCTATAGCCCATGATCCAAAATGATGAGAAACGAGGCTAACTTTTTTTTTTTTTAATTTCAAAAAACATGGGCTATAACCCATCGTTTTTTTCATTTTTTCATTTTTGTCAAATCATCAAAAATGATGAAAAACGGCGCGCTATAGTATGCCGTACGATATAGGCTATAGCCCATGGTCCAAAATGATGAGAAACTAGGCTAACTTTTTTTTTCAAAATTTCAAAAAACATGGGCTATAACCCATCGTTTTTTACATTTTTTCATTTTTGTCAAATCATCAAAAATGATGAAAAACGGCGCGCTATAGTATGCCGTACGATATAGGCTATAGCCCATGGCCCAAAATGATGAGAAACGAGGCTAACTTTTTTTTCCAAAATTTCAAAAAACATGGGCTATAACCCATCGTTTTTTTCATTTTTTCATTTTTGTCAAATCATCAAAAATGATGAAAAACGGCGCGCTATAGTATGCCGTACGATAGAGGCTATAGCCCATGATCCAAAATGATGAGAAACGAGGCTAACTTTTTTTTTTCAAAATTTCAAAAAACATGGGCTATAACCTATCGTTTTTTTCATTTTTTCATTTTTGTCAAATCATCAAAAATGATGAAAAACGGCGCGCTATAGTATGCCGTACGATATAGGCTATAGCCCATGGTCCAAAATGATGAGAAACGAGGCTAACTTTTTTTTCCAAAATTTCAAAAAACATGGGCTATAACCCATCGTTTTTTTCATTTTTGAATTTTTGTCAAATCATCAAAAATGATGAAAAACGGCGCGCTATAGTATGCCGTACGATATAGGCTATAGCCCATGGTCCAAAATGATGAGAAACGAGGCTAACTTTTTTTTTCAAAATTTCAAAAAACATGGGCTATAACCCATCGTTTTTTTCATTTTTTCATTTTTGTCAAATCATCAAAAATGATGAAAAACGGCGCGCTATAGTATGCCGTACGATATAGGCTATAGCCCATGGTCCAAAATGATGAGAAACGAGGCTAACTTTCTTTTCCAAAATTTCAACAAACATGGGCTATAACCCATCGTTTCTTTCATTTTTTCATTTTTGTCAAATCATCAAAAATGATGAAAAACGGCGCGCTATAGTATGCCGTACGATAGAGGCTATAGCCCATGATCCAAAATGATGAGAAACGAGGCTAACTTTTTTTTTTCAAAATTTCAAAAAACATGGGCTATAACCCATCGTTTTTTTCATTTTTTAATTTTTGTCAAATCATCAAAAATGATGAAAAACGGCGCGCTATAGCCCATGGCCCAAAATGATGAGAAACGAGGCTAACTTTTTTTTCCAAAATTTCAAAAAACATGGGCTATAACCCATCGTTTTTTTCATTTTTTCATTTTTGTCAAATCATCAAAAATGATGAAAAACGGCGCGCTATAGTATGCCGTACGATAGAGGCTATAGCCCATGATCCAAAATGATGAGAAACGAGGCTAACTTTTTTTTTTCAAAATTTCAAAAAACATGGGCTATAACCCATCGTTTTTTTCATTTTTTCATTTTTGTCAAATCATCAAAAATGATGAAAAACGGCGCGCTATAGTATGCCGTACGATAGAGGCTATAGCCCATGATCCAAAATGATGAGAAACGAGGCTAACTTTTTTTTTTCAAAATTTCAAAAAACATGGGCTATAACCCATCGTTTTTTTAATTTTAAAATTTTTGTCAAATCATCAAAAATGATGAAAAACGGCGCGCTATAGTATGCCGTACGATATAGGCTATAGCCCATGGTCCAAAATGATGAGAAACGAGGCTAACTTTTTTTTTCAAAATTTCAAAAAACATGGGCTATAACCCATCGTTTTTTTAATTTTTTCATTTTTGTCAAATCATCAAAAATGATGAAAAACGGCGCGCTATAGTATGCCGTACGATATAGGCTATAGCCCATGGTCCAAAATGATGAGAAACGAGGCTAACTTTTTTTTTCAAAATTTCAAAAAACATGGGCTATAACCCATCGTTTTTTTCTTTTTAAAATTTTTGTCAAATCATCAAAAATGATGAAAAACGGCGCGCTATAGTATGCCGTACGATAGAGGCTATAGCCCATGATCCAAAATGATGAGAAACGAGGCTAACTTTTTTTTCCAAAATTTCAAAAAACATGGGCTATAACCCATCGTTTTTTTCATTTTTTCATTTTTGTCAAATCATCAAAAATGATGAAAAACGGCGCGCTATAGTATGCCGTACGATAGAGGCTATAGCCCATGATCCAAAATGATGAGAAACGAGGCTAACTTTTTTTTCTTCAAAATTTCAAAAAACATGGGCTATAACCCATCGTTTTTTAAATTTTTGTCAAATCATCAAAAATGATGAAAAACGGCGCGCTATAGTATGCCGTACGATATAGGCTATAGCCCATGGCCCAAAATGATGAGAAACGAGGCTAACTTTTTTTTCCAAAATTTCAAAAAACATGGGCTATAACCCATCGTTTTTTTTCATTTTTTCATTTTTGTCATATCATCAAAAATGATGAAAACCGGCGCGCTATAGTATGCCGTACGATAGAGGCTATAGCCCATGATCCAAAATGATGAGAAACGAGGCTAACTTTTTTTTCCAAAATTTCAAAAAACATGGGCTATAACCCATCGTTTTTTTCATTTTTTCATTTTTGTCAAATCATCAAAAATGATGAAAAACGGCGCGCTATAGTATGCCGTACGATAGAGGCTATAGCCCATGATCCAAAATGATGAGAAACGAGGCTAACTTTTTTTTTTTTAAATTTCAAAAAACATGGGCTATAACCCATCGTTTTTTTCATTTTTTCATTTTTGTCAAATCATCAAAAATGATGAAAAACGGCGCGCTATAGTATGCCGTACGATATAGGCTATAGCCCATGGTCCAAAATGATGAGAAACTAGGCTAACTTTTTTTTTCAAAATTTCAAAAAACATGGGCTATAACCCATCGTTTTTTTCATTTTTTCATTTTTGTCAAATCATCAAAAATGATGAAAAACGGCGCGCTATAGTATGCCGTACGATATAGGCTATAGCCCATGGCCCAAAATGATGAGAAACGAGGCTAACTTTTTTTTCCAAAATTTCAAAAAACATGGGCTATAACCCATCGTTTTTTTCATTTTTTCATTTTTGTCAAATCATCAAAAATGATGAAAAACGGCGCGCTATAGTATGCCGTACGATAGAGGCTATAGCCCATGATCCAAAATGATGAGAAACGAGGCTAACTTTTTTTTTTCAAAATTTCAAAAAACATGGGCTATAACCTATCGTTTTTTTCATTTTTTCATTTTTGTCAAATCATCAAAAATGATGAAAAACGGCGCGCTATAGTATGCCGTACGATATAGGCTATAGCCCATGGTCCAAAATGATGAGAAACGAGGCTAACTTTTTTTTCCAAAATTTCAAAAAACATGGGCTATAACCCATCGTTTTTTTCATTTTTGAATTTTTGTCAAATCATCAAAAATGATGAAAAACGGCGCGCTATAGTATGCCATACGATATAGGCTATAGCCCATGGTCCAAAATGATGAGAAACGAGGCTAACTTTTTTTTTCAAAATTTCAAAAAACATGGGCTATAACCCATCGTTTTTTTCATTTTTTCATTTTTGTCAAATCATCAAAAATGATGAAAAACGGCGCGCTATAGTATGCCGTACGATATAGGCTATAGCCCATGGTCCAAAATGATGAGAAACGAGGCTAACTTTCTTTTCCAAAATTTCAACAAACATGGGCTATAACCCATCGTTTTTTTCATTTTTTCATTTTTGTCAAATCATCAAAAATGATGAAAAACGGCGCGCTATAGTATGCCGTACGATAGAGGCTATAGCCCATGATCCAAAATGATGAGAAACGAGGCTAACTTTTTTTTTTCAAAATTTCAAAAAACATGGGCTATAACCCATCGTTTTTTTCATTTTTTAATTTTTGTCAAATCATCAAAAATGATGAAAAACGGCGCACTATAGTATGCCGTACGATATAGGCTATAGCCCATGGTCCAAAATGATGAGAAACGAGGCTAACTTTTTTTTTCAAAATTTCAAAAAACATGGGCTATAACCAATCGTTTTTTTCATTTTTAAATTTTTGTCAAATCATCAAAAATGATGAAAAACGACGCGCTATAGTATGCCGTACGATAGAGGCTATAGCCCATGATCCAAAATGATGAGAAACATTGGGCTAATATATTCTACCAATATGTGGGTAGCCTACAGGGATTTACTGACGGAATGAATATATATATAATCATCTATACTAGGGGTGCCCAGTGCCCACACTTTCTTTTTACTTGAGAGCTACTTTCAAAACGACCAGCTCAACAACATGGCTACCCACCAAATAAATTTAAACTATCATCCCATTGCTGAAAATAGTTACAATTTTTAATTGAGGGGCCTTTCATAGGCTACAAATAATACAAACACACATGGAATGGGAAATAGAGGGGGAAAAATGGAAATGGTAGGGGGGTTTTTTTGTTGGTATTTGACTTTGCTACTGATGATTGTACGCAACAACAAGTATTGCATTGTGTGTTTGAGCTGACAGGCCCTTTTTTATGTCAATCAATCTAGTCAGGTCATCTCAAGCGGCAGATGCAAAAATCGTTATTTATATTTAAATTATATATATTTTTAGGGGCATGTCATGTGGTCTACCTGCAAAGCCTTTGTGATCTACTGGTAGATCGTGATCTACCTTTTGGGCACCGCTTAACGTCAGACCAGGGGTTTTGTCGGCAAGCGCCAAAAATGCTCCCGACAGCATAATCGGAGCAAATACCGGGCAGTGTGTACGAGCCATAACGTGTTGACTACACTACACTTTAAAGGACACATAATAATAACTAATAACCCATCCGTTACTACATGTGGAGTCAACTCCCGCAATTTCCTTCTTCCCATAGTGCGCTGCAACGTAACTCTAGGATGAGCGGCCCGTCATGGCCGCGGAATTCTAATTAGTATACATCTGAAAACTTTAAATGTGACTTTCTGCACAATTAATAGGGTTGTCCCGATCCAATTCTGATCACGTGATCGGAAATCGGGGGCCCATCACGTCATTTGCAAATGATCGGAATCCGATCTGCAGCAAAAGAATAATAGTGTCATCCCTAGTATCAATATTATATCAATAACATGACAATAGACTGGATATTGTCTGTGATTTTGGATATTGTACTATTGTGATATGTGATGCAAATTGGTAAAAATTGGCAGTTACTCAAAATCAAATGATCGGAATCGGATCGGGAGCAAAAAAAAATATTATCCCTAACAATAAGTACTTTTACTTTTGGTACTTTAAGTACATTCTGAAGCCATTTGTTGAATTCCGGACTCTTACCTGTAACGGAGTAGTTCTATATTGCAGTATTGATACTTTATTACTTTTTTGTCCGACAGCAACGAATCATACCTGTATATTTATTGCATGTACTTGTCAATGTACAGTTCAGTACTGTACACACACTGGAGACTGTCCTCTGCATGAAACCTGCCCATACCCAAGTAGTAGTATCAGTGGCAGATGTATCTGCAGCATCTGGGAATCAGCTCCAGCTCAAGGCTATAGTGCCTTTTGGTCCAGGGTAGTGGCAGGAGTACTGTATGTAATAATTAACATGCACGTCTTTTGGCGTGGGAGGGAAACCATGTGAACACGGGAAGATCACACATACATCACACGTTAAAGGCCCCCAGTGGGCCTCGAACCCATGCACGGACCTGTCAGGCAACAGTGCTAACCACCGAGCCTGCACTGTGCTATCCATTCTAATGTTTCCTTCTTCCTTCGGGATAATAAGGTGTGAAATTAACATGCACTAACTCTGTGAGGCAAGGGTTTGAACGATGTAGCAAAACAGAATGTACTTCCCATTACAATCAGAACGGCAGACTCACTGACTCCCAATCTTCGGCCGGACCGCAGTAGTCTTAAAACCCACCTCTTCAGACTCCATCTTAGCCCGCACTTGCCCTAGCCTCGACCACTTTACAGGCGTATGCAGAGTTGAGCAACCTATGTAACATACAGTAGATAGCATTTTATGTAGACATAGCAGTCTATAGTATAGTGTATAAGCATAGTTTCCCAATGTTAGGTAAGGTTCTTAGCTTAGTAAGATTCAAGATGACTATTTGTATGTATTCGATGTATTACCATGTTTTTGTTCTTGCTGTTCTTGCTCACCATGAACTAGGCTCAGCATGCTTCAAAGTAATCCAGACCTTGATCATGCATACCGTCAAATACATTATTGAAAAATATAATAAAGCTCAAACACATGGCATTTCAGCATTTTTATCGCTTGAGAGATTTCAGAACATATTGAGAAAATAACACACTATGAATCCTAAACAGCAAATACATTATTTGATTTTCCGTTTCACTTTCAGTCCTCAGACAGGACAGTGTATTTATTTTATTTTCTGTTTCACCCCCATTTATCTTGAACTGTTCTATGCATTTTGTAACTCTGTGACGGGGAGCTTTATTACTGCATGGCCTTGATGGAATTGGCAGGGGAAATTGCAATCCGATAGTTTCGCTAATGGACAATATTGACAGGTGGTATTTCTTCTAGGGCGGGTGGGAACGGAGCACTGAAGCAGTTTCGCCCTGGGGGCTGCTGTCTGCTACTTTGTATTCTGCTTTTTAATGAGCCTTCATGGACAGCAGGAAATGAGGAAGTGACGTGAAGCCATGCAGCAGTCTGTGGCCTCCACAGTGCCATGAAATGACCTCCGATGCTACTCTTCCTATATGAAAGGACGAAGGTGGCCATGAGGACAAATAAGACGCCGTTATTACCTCAATTATTTTCTTCTGAAAAAATGCACCCGTTAGTATATTTGACATTCTGTTTTTCCTTGTTTATTTCTTTCACTATTTTCTATTTTCTTTCTTAATTCGCCGTGTTTTGACTTTTAAGACATGCAAGGTTTTCCTTGGACAGAGTGACGCGGATGACGCATTGGGATTACGTAATAATAATAATAAAACTTTATTTGTATAGCACCTTTCATGACATGAAATGCAGCTCAAATAGTCCAGGCAAAGTAGCATTCCCAGACAGACTAATTAAAATAGATTTTTTTTCAACATAGATCATCTCTATGAGGTGTCTAGAACAACATACTAAAGGTCCTAAGAAATCCTAGATGTGGAAATATGTATTGGGTAATCATGTTCCCCAACACAGCTTCCATCTGGGATCTCTCAGGGAGTTCAGCTAACACCAATCCGTTCCGTACCGAACCAATCAGCGTTTGGCACTAGCAACTGGCACTAGCAACTCTCACTAGCAACTCTCACTAGCAACTGGCACTAGCAACTCTCACTAGCAACTGACACTAGCAACTCTCACTAGCAACTGGCACTAGCAACTCTCACTAGCAACTGGCAGTCTGGCACTAGCAACTGGCACTAGCAACTGGCACTAGCAACTCTCACTAGCAACTGGCACTAGCAACTCTCACCAGCAACTGGCACTAGCAACTCGCATTAGCAACTGGCACTAGCAACTGGCACTAGCAACTCTCACTAGCAACTCTCACTAGCAACTCTCACTAGCAACTGGCAGTAGCAACTCTCACTAGCAACTGGCACTAGCAACTCTCACTAGCAACTGGCACTAGCAACTCTCACTAGCAACTCTCACTAGAAACTGGCACTAGTAACTCTCACTAGCAACTCTCACTAGCAACTGGCACTAGCAACTCTCACTAGCAACTCTCACTAGCAACTCTCACTAGCAACTGGCACTAGCAACTCTCACTAGCAACTGGCACTAGCAACTCTCACTAGCAACTGGCACTAGCAACTCTCACTAGCAACTCTCACTAGAAACTGGCACTAGTAACTCTCACTAGCAACTCTCACTAGCAACTGGCACTAGCAACGCTCACTATAGCAACTGGCACTAGCAACTCTCACTAGCAACTGGCACTAGCAACTGGCACTAGCAACTCTCACTAGCAACTGGCACTAGCAACTAGTACTAGCAACTGGTGGTACCTACCGGGGGTTATGCCCCCGGTAGGTACAACCAAGCCAGGCAGGTTTCAGGTTAGAGGCCAGTCCAAAAGCAGCATTGCCATCAACCATTAGCAGTAGGGTGGTTGGAGGAGGATTTGACGGATTTATGCATTTGTCATACATATGAATGGTGTTTTTTATGTTATTCTATGAAGTCACAATATTTCGATGAAATGGTTCATGAAAGTCTGATCAGTGTGTTTGATATCATTAACAAACAATGTAAATATTATACATTTTGGGGAAAAGTAATTTTCGTGATATGCAAATGTGGGCATATTCAATATATATTAAGCTAATTTGCATACGGTATTCAAATTAAGTTTTAGAGAAACTTGTAATACAAAAAAGTTTAGTTTTCATGTTAAGATTAATTGTGGAAAGTTTCATTGTGATAGGTCAAAAGGAAAAAAAAGCCCATTAGGGTGTTTAGTTTTCTCGAGGTATTAGCACACATCTTGAATTGATGAGAATTAAACATATTTCCGCATCTAGGATTTCTTAGGACTTTTAGTATGTTATTCTAGACACCTCATAGAAATTATATCTGTTGAAAAAAAAATCTATTTTAATTAGTCTGATTTTTGGGTCTAAAATGGGCTAGATTGCCTGGACTAAAAGTGCTTTACAGAACAATGGAGAATAAAAGAAACGCAAGGCAACGAGTCAACGACATTAAAAAACAAGCAGTAATGCAATACAGACATGAATAAAAAATAAAATAAAAGATCAATTAAAAGCAATGTTGTAGAAGTAGGTCTTGAGCTGAGCTTTAAAAATGTCTACAGAGGCTGCCTGACGAAGGTACAGTGGGAGCTTGTTCCATGCCGACGGCCCGTAGAAGCAAAAAGCTGCTTCCCCGTATTTTTTAGTTGCCATTTGTTTTGGCAAAGCGAGCAGGCCAGCAGTGGAAGACCTACATGTAGGTAGGAAGGTGCGAGACCATTGAGAGCTTTATAGACAAGTAAAATAATTTAAAAATCAATCCTAAAAACAATTAAGTAAGCGGAAATCAATGAGTCACTGGCTTGCTAGGGCTTCTGGGAATTTGAGGCTCAATGCATTGTCTACGCCGGTGCGTGTCGGCTGCTTCCTGCTTGATCTGTTCCGTGTTGATGTTTCGCATTGCAGCAGTCGTGCGTTCCCCGACTCAAACACAAACTATGGGAGTATTTTCAGGCGGATTTTCGTGAAACGGACGCACAGTACATGCGAGACTGGGCAATGCTTCAAAGGTTAGTCTAAATCCACGCAGTGAACCTTATATCACGGTGATCAATTATCCGCAGGGAGCGTGTTAACACATAGACTGCTACAGGTTCTAGCGGACCCTGGCTTACTGGTGCTGAAGGCTTAACATGGGCTTTTTGAACTTTTTGGGGGGCCCACAGCGAGGGGCCTCTTATAGCGAGAATCACAATCGCATAAATAAAAAGAAAGCCCAACTTGTCCACTTCAATTTAAAAAAAAAATTATGATTCTACCATCTTCCATTCTGGAGATATTGACCTTTTTCTAACACCTGCTTTTGCCTGCACGCTGCTTGTGAAAAAAAACAACAGAGATATGGAGGCCTGAAGTTGACAGACATTTCAGTTCAGTTTTTTTAGTTCAAAAGACCGATATAAAATTGAGCACAAATAATATCCTATACAAACCATATACCGAATGAAAGCCCTGAATGTCTACTTTTAGGAGGAAAACAGTACACATTGTACACATATACAGTTTGTCACTAATTGGCTATTGAATGCAGCTTGCGCCCACCAGAGAACTTTAGAGAAGGCATGGACCCGAAGAACTATTATTCACAAAATAAGGCCTATAGCGACATGTACATACTATATACCGTATGAAACAGTAGACTCTCTGCTTTCATAAGAAAAATACCACCCAGAAAAATCACACCCCTGTGAAGTGAGCAGTGCAATTGCACTGCTCACTTCACAGGGGTGTGATTTTTATTATTATTACAGTATTAGTATTTTTCTTATGAAAGCAGAGAGTCGACTGTTTCATACGGTATATAGTATGTACATGTCGCTATAGGCCTTATTTTGTGAATAATAGTTATTCAGGCCCATGCCATCTCTAAAGTTCTCTGAAAAAGATAATTTTAGAGAGCATGGACCTAACAACTAAATATTCACAAAATAAGGCCTATAGCGACATGTACATACTATATACCGTATGAAACAGAATACTCTCTGCTTTCATAAGAAAAATACTAATACTGTAATAATAATAGAAATCACACCCCAGTGAAGTGAGCAGTGCAATGTTGCACTGCTCACTTCACAACATTGCACTGCTCACTTCACAGGGGTGTGATTTTTATTATTACGAGTAAGACGCGCGAACGCGGAAGGCGAACGCAGATCGTAAATTGCAATAACAATTAGAATAAATTACAGACATGATCTGCAGGGTGTCATAGTTAGTGCTTGGACCACGCCAGCTCCATATATGGTCACAAAAGACGCCATCACACTCATGTCACCATGACTCAGCCATAACCATATAAGGAGTCCCCAAAGCAGGACCACGCCATCACACTCATGTCACCATGACTCACAAATCACTCAGCTCCATATATGGGCACAAAAGGGCCAGGTCCACATATACAGTAAGCGGGACAGACAGACACACACACACACACACACACACACACAGACAGACAGACAGACAGACAGACAGACGTGATCTGCTAGGTCTCATAGTAAGTGCTCATTGCATTCGCAATTACAGTATTAGTTTTTTTCTTATGAAAGCAGAGAGTCTTGATGCACATTATCTGATCATAAAACGGACTTGGAAACTTTCTTCAATCGTAGCCCCATATGTGCCCTCTCCCTACGCTCATTGAACTCATTCTGTGATTCGAGCTACAAACAATCGCAGTAACGGGGGGGGGGGGGGGCAACTAGGCTTTGAGGAAATGATCTTGCATAATCAACATTATTGTCGATTGTCGTGTGCCGCTCCAAACATGTCCAGACATACCACTAACCTCATCGATCCAGTCTCGCGTATCTATAAGGTGAGACGCGAGACTGGATCGGATTGTGTCTGGACATGTTTGGAAAAAAAAACAACGACGATCGTGGATGGATCACATCCATGATGGATGCGGCAGAAGCAGAAGCAGCACGCAACGTGTTTGGAAGAAAAAAAACGTCCTGCCGTTCATTTTATCACATTAGGTGCAGGGCAGGCTGCTCGACGGTGAGTTTATAATAGCCTGTTGTAACGAGAAAGGGGGATGGATTGGATGGTTGGAATGGATGCGAGCAGCGCAGCAGCAGTACGGCTTGCGATCAGCGACCAACGTATCATGGCGGGCCCTCGATAATGATGTGCAATCTGTCCATGACTAACTCCACATGTGTCTGGCAAACGTTACGTTATGAATTCAAATGCCGATCGTTGCAGGTTTATATACGGGCAGAGAGCAAATCGCGTTGTATCTTGTTCCGAGAATGAGAGTGAGTGCAAGCCTTGCAGTTGAAAGCAGTGGGGACTCGGGAGTGGGGGGGGAACTGCCAATGCGATCCAAGAGGAAGAGACCCCCCCCCCCACCATTCTCCCTCGGGAGAAACCATGTAGAAACAGGAGGGGAGGGGGAATCGAGTGTATTCACACAAACAAGAGCATTGTCCCATCCATTTTAGATCCCCTGACATCTGCGTTGGTCTATGCCGGACGGCCGTCTCCAATACGTCGTACGTCCTCGCATAGACCAACCAATAGGCGGTGCCAGACGCTTCTCAGACCAACACCTCTTTTCAGCAGGGGGGGGTTTTAACTCTTTTTAGAGCCGATCGGTGTTACATTATGAGTTGTCCGGGCGCAAATATAGTTGAACAATAGTAATCAATAAAAAAACGTTTTTTGGACCATAAAACGTATAAAAACGTTATGCGCTTCTTGCGCTTGGCTATAATAAAACGTTTAAAAACGCTTTGCGCATTCGATGAGTTAATAGTGCGTGAGATTTATAGATTTTGGGTCATAAATAATATATTTGCAGCTTTAAATCCAGAATTGGTTGACCATATGACACATACTGTGCACTGTATGAAACCAAAATAAAATGAACAAACTGTACAAAAGGGCACATTGCTGTCCAGAGGGCAAAAGGGCAGGTGGCTGCTCTCTAGCACTACCTCGTGTGCACGCCCCCGGAAAGTGGTGAGGTTACACGAAAGGTTCCACTACTTCCATGTGTTGTCTATATGTTGAGAAGTGGTCGCCACCATGTCTCTGCTGTGCAGCAAGTAAAAAGGTGATGCGTCACAGTTGAGAAATGTTAAACTTTTCCACTCTGTGCAGTGAGACAAAGCAGCAGCCGACCTGATAGAATACTGTGGTCTGAAATAGGCATGGACTAGGTGTACACAGGAAGGGGACGTGGGTGGAAAATGAATGTTTGCGGAAAACCACTCACTGCTGCTGGGTGAATTGGCCTATTCTCTGTGTTGGGACTGATTATGTTTCCTTACATCCAGGCCCCCAGTGGCTGTTCTGTCTGTCTGTCTGTCTGTCTGTCTGTCTGTCTGTCTGTAGAGACATGGATGGAGGTCAAAAACCTAAACAGATAAACCCCATGAGGGCTGCCAGTATGGAGGGCGGTAGGGGTGGGAGTGGAGAGCGCTGGAACAGCAGTAAAGCTACACTTGGCTTTGAACACAGCGAGTGCTGATTCCATTGTGCCGCCGCTTCCTATAATTATACCGCGCCATTCTGCTGACAGACGGAACTGTGCAGTGACGCCCAATCAGGAACCCATATTTCATGTCCCCGACTCGCTCCTGACAGCACATTAAACCAGAAACTCGCATTGCCCAATTTTCAAAGAGACTTGATTAATTTCAGGAAATAGTACAATGATGTCCCATTTAAAATTCATAACAGGGCAACACTTAAGTCATTTAAATCCCTTCTACTGTTTGACTTGTTGAAATTGGTAAAACAGATGGAATAATTGGACCTCAACTATACGTCGTTCCATTGCATTTCAATTCAACCACAGCCCGCCCGTGACCTTGTTCACGGTAAAATATAGCCAGACTATTTTCTCCCTAAAAGGTTTGCCAATCAAAACATCTCAATCCATCATGTATTATACTGCTTCTAATTCAATTTACTTGCCCCTCTAATTCTGTATTTGATTGAAAGGGGCATGAGAGAATTGAGGTTGCCTTTGTGCATTTTAATTATTCATTGGCGCTAATAATCTGCTCCCGTTGTCCCTATTTACTCATGTCCCCATTAAGTTCTCCATATAATTGCGATGTCTTGTGAAACCAGCAATCGGTGCGTCTTTCGTCAAGTATAATTGTACAACGCTGTGTTTAGAAACGGAAAAAGAAAAGACTAAAAGTTAAGTAGGGTTCATTTCAAATGCACAACAAATAAATCGAGAGAGGGCATAGAGAGGGACTAAATGTTTAGGCGTACTTTACAGTAAGCAAGAATAAAAACATGGTAATACATCAAATATAGTCATCATGAATCATATGTAAACTAAGAACCTAACAGTGGAATTTATATAATGAAGTTATTTACACTACAGGGTGCTACTGTATGTCTACATAACATGCTATCTACGTAAATTACTTAAATTTAGCCTTTGCATAGGCCTGTAAGGTCTCTGAGGTATAGGGGAAGTGATACGGCAAATGCTACGGGTTAAAATGGAGTCTAATAATACATAATTTATGATAATATTAAAGTGAACTATGATAATGTCTCACTCATTATGTGAGCCTCACTCATTATGTTTAGTATTTCATCCATTTGTCTTTGATCATACTGCTCTGATGCGCTGTTTAATTCGATCAAAGTATTTGTATATGTAGAAGGGATTTCATGATATGTGATTGAATAATAACAATAATAGGCCTACTGCCAATACTACAATCAATGTAGCCTACTGTATACTATGTCCTATGTTCTATGCAGGTATATCCTGCTATACAGTTACGATTAAAGTATGAAATATAATCCAAATACAAACTAAATCTAGTTAGTAAAGTAATACACAGTGCAACACACTTTCAGCTTTGCAGACTCCACAATCTACAGCAAAAAGCTCACATCCATTTGTACTTTGAACCTCCAACATCAACCACCAGGAAAGGAAGAGATAGAGCGAGAGCGAGACAGAGAGAGAGATAGATAGAAGCGAGGGAGTTTGTTCCCCATGTAAGGCTGCCATCTACTGAGAACTGCCTTCAAAGTGGAGCAATGTGTGTGTTTGTAGAAGAGGAGAGCGAGAGATGTACTCTCAGCCCGAACACATTTCCCTTGCATTTGATAGCCACGGCTGAGGTTAGGTCTTGCTGAGAGGAGGCAACGCGCTAACTCCCAGCGCGGTAATTGAATTTCGGCTTTGTTAAGAGGCTCCCTCAGCAACACTGCCACACTGCCAGTGTGAGCAGGCCTGAGTGTTCTCACAGATAGAAAATGACACCGCTGCTGTAGCTCAGCACAAACTCATTGTCTTGCCTTTGTTGCGTCATTCCGTCATTTTCATCTCAATGCTTCCCTCTCCCATTGTCCCAAAGCTACAGTGCAGTGCATTGTCTTTTGTGTATTTTTTTTGTGCTCAGTCACACATGCATAATGCACATGGGCCATTGTTACATGTGCCTGTGTGTGTGGCCAGTGGCCACACACACAGGCACATGTAGCTCGGACAAATTAGACACGTTTTCTTCTGCAACACAAGCAGCCTTTCAGCAACTGTATAGCAGCAGTCCCAAGTGTCTGGTGTACCTGAGGATGCACTGCATATTCCACCAGTAATTTAATTCTTGTGCCTGATTTGCACTTAGTTGCCCTGCAGTGTCGTGTAATGCACGGGTCGGACATAACCGATCCATAAGCTCACAAAGCATCGCACTGCTACACGCTGCGAGCTTGTAGATCTGCTACTTTTCGGCGAGAAACACCGGCACACAGCCAAGTATAAATTAAATCAGGCGTAATTTCCTTGTGTGCTCTTGTCGGCAGGCATGTACTGGCAGCCATACACATGGGCCAGGCCGATCCCCCCCCCCCCCCCCACACACACACAGGAGAGATTTCTGGGCTTTCTTTTTGTCAGTTCAAGGGAAATAATAACAGGCATTCCTCTGGCATCGTATCAAGGTCTGTAGCTTCTCCAGCGGCCAGCCCGCTAAACCAGACATGGAGCATTCTAACAAGGTGAGCTCCGTAGCAGGCTATAGCTACAGCAACGCTGTAGAGCGCCGCATCGCAGCTTCCGTCTGGGGGAACTGACACCAGCGCCGGCAGCCTTAATAAGGTGTCAAAGGAGCTCTGCCCCTCACAGCTGGCGAGGAGGGGAGTGGAGTCGGCTCCGTGTTGAAAGCCATTATTTTGGCCACTCAATGGGTTTGTTGTCAGCACACAGTACAGTCAAGAGGCGGTTGTGGCGAGTGTATATACTCAAGACAATAACGCAGGGTTGCATTCGCCGCGTGGCCTCCTATAGTTCGCTTGCACAAGCCACTTAAGTGGATAAACAAAGCAAGAGGGCCACGCTTCGCGGCTCGTCTTGGAAATATCTAAATCACATTACCAAAGATGATGTTGCGTAAAAAGGGAATTGTGAAGCCATGGCAGGGGTAGCTATAGCTTCTGTTTATTAGCTTTTGCGGAGATGCACCCAGGCTTGTTCTTCTGCAGCCTGCATTCTAATGAGAGAGAGAAGCGAGGATGGAGGAGGAACGGGGGGGGTTGTGTAACTGTGTTACATAAGACAAGGTTTGTTGGCAGACTGTACCAGCTAGGGCCCTCCCTCTCTCTCTCTCTCTCTCTCTCTGCTTCCAATGGTGGAAAAGGTACTCAAATGTTTTACTTAAGAAAGTATCAATACTGCAATAATGTGGAACTACTCCATTACAGGTAAAAGTCCGGAATTCAAAAATGTACCTGATACGTAAGTACGTAAGTATTGGCAGTTTAAAGGACCAAATGTAGAAAAGTATACTCACTATGTTTGGTAGTGCTGTCGCCTCACAGCTAGAAGGTCATGGGTTCGATTCCCCTGGGTGCTGTGGGTGTGTTCTCTCCATGTCTCGGAGCCATAGAGTAGAATCGGCTAAACGGTCGTCCTAATAAGGGGCGGTATAGGTGCTGGGTACCAGACAAATTAACAAAATAATCAATTAGGACTTGTTTTACATTTGAACCGGAAGTAGAAGTCGGACAATTTGGATCAGCCACTGAGCTCTATTGTCTGATCGTTGTTTTTGATTGTGTGATCTCAAATTAGGGTCTCATCAAGCCGCGACTATCGCATTTTGACCCATACTGTTAGTAAAGTCTGCGTGCACGTGCACTGTGAACAGACGATTACGGATTTTGCATGTTTCTTCCATGGAGGCTAGTGGGGACTAATGACGATGCAAAATAAAAAGCTGTCTGTACGTCTGTGGCTACCTGGACAAAGGTAGATTTAACTCGGCCAAGTCTTAAGCATCTAACCAGTTAAGAGAGGGCCTCTGTGGAAAGGTGGGGAGGCCCAAGGCCCCCTAGGCTGGAGGACAGTTTAAATTGAAACTGATGAAACATGCAGTAGCAAAGGCCTCCTACGAGAGTGTGTGTGAGAGAGAGAGAGAGAGAGAGAGAGAGAGAGAGAGAGAGAGAGAGAGAGAGAGAGAGAGAGAGAGAGAGAGAGAGAGAGAGAGAGAGAGAGAGAGAGAAAGAAAACACACACGTTGGCTGTGGTTAGATATAGTGCGTGCATGTATTAATTGCCTGGCTCTTCAGGGCGTTCTCATTTGGCATTCAATAAAGAAGTTGTTTGGCTCTTGAAAGGTGTCCTATTTTTTGTGGGGAGTCATCTAGGGCAAGAGAACAGCAGGAGGTGTCTTTCCAAACAGACTGCAAAGTCACTTGCATTATAACTGCTTTCGACCTTGTATTGCATTTCAACTGGAAACAGTGTTCAGCCAATTGCATCATGTTGTAGTTGTATTATGTTTCAATTTATATTGTGCTTTACTTTGTAACAATGTTTAGGACTCTCTTGGCCAGGTATATTGTTAACAGTGCCACATGGTGGTCACCAGTTTAGGCTTTGGTTGCCAATTCGCCCATTATAAAAATAAAAAAAATCTATTATGCATGAAATGTGTGATTAGAGGAATATTCAAAATATGTTTTTTTTTCTCCCAAGGGAGCACGTCTTGTCGTCCGTGGCATCCAGTCCATAATTGGCAATAAGATGTCTTGTCGTTTATGGCTCTTAAACTGTTGGGACTTTTACCTGGTACAGAAAAAAAAATCCTGACTCAGACGGCACTGAACAAAATGACACCATTTACCTGTAATAAATAAATACATTTAACAAAAAATAGGATGGAGACATGGAGTGACTCAAGTCTAAAGTAATGTAAGTACTGCAATAATCCCAAAAAGCAACCAATTCCACATACAAAATTGCCATTGATTTGCACTTACTCAGGTTCAGTTAGGCTACACTAAACTTCATCAGAGTCAGCTCTGCACGTCAACTCTCCCCCCCCCCCCCAGTCTGCACCAAATCTCTTTGCAGAAAATTTGCTTGCCAAATCTTTTTTGCAGAAAATTGCATATCTGCAAGCTTACAACACGGCACAAAGCGACCCATTGTGAGCTTGTACTGTATAGATGTGCTAATGTTCTGCAAATGTTCCCCTCTCCAGAATAGACCTCGACAGTGACCTCCCACGTTTACAATGGCACTGCATCCGGAAGAGAATTTCCCATTAAGGCCGTTTCAGAAAATCCTCATATAAAGATGTCTATGCCTGGAACCAAGCAACCAGGCTGCAGGCTCTCCATGAATCATGAAACCATAACACATTTGATTTGACTTTATAAATATAATTAGGAAACAGTACAGCATATTTTAAAAATGAAGGAACTAGTTCTGCCATAAGCTATTCATTTTGCGGAATGTGCGCATGCCTTTCCAATGCATCACTCCAAAATAGGGATGCACCGAAAGGGAAATTCTTGGCCGAAACCGAATACCGAATATAGGAAACAGTTGGCCGAAAACCGAATATCCAAATATGATTAATATTATATATTTTTTTCCTTCCATTGCTGTCACGTTCGTACCTTAATTAAAGCTACCTGATTCATGGCAAAACGTAACTTATAATCACTATTATGGGTCCATAAAACATTTATTCAGCTCTTTTGAATGCATTAATTGCATAAACTATTCTGTGATAGATTTTCTGCCTATTCGGGCCGAAACCGAATAGGCCGAAAATGCATTTTTAGCCATTTTCTGCCGAATATTTTCTGCAGCCTAATATTCGGTGCATCACTACTCCAAAACGATTGTTGTTTAGCTTTCTTCTCCAACTAGATGGCACAGATTGTGTGACTTCTACAGGAATACATTATAGCTCCAGCTCCCTTTCATGACGACGAGCGGCCCGGAAGAGACTTTCCCATTTTTTCCTCTTAGACGTTTCAGAAAGTATTTATTTAAAGACCTGTAAGCCTCAGGACAAAGCCAACTCAGATGGTGACAACTCATGACAATAAACACAATGTTTTGGGCCGAACAAATAATTTGAAAGAAGAGAGAGTTGACTTTGTCCATGCAGGGCTTAAATGTCTTTAAATAAATACTTTTTGAAAAAGTCTATGGGAAAAACTAATGGGGAATTCTCTTCTAGTCAGCTTGTTGTTCTGAAAGGGGGCGGGACTACAACGCTCTATAGCAGATGATATAATTCTCTATGGAGGAGAAGAATGGGACGTTTACTTCTCTATGGAGGAGATGAATGGAGCGTTTACTTCTCTATGGAGGAGATGAATGGAGCGTTTACTTCTCTATGGAGGAGATGAATGGAGCGTTTACTTCTCTATGGAGGAGATGAATGGAGCGTTTACTTCTCTATGGAGGAGATGAATGGAGCGTTTACTTCTCTATGGAGGAGATGAATGGGACGTTTACTTCTCTATGGAGGAGAAGAATGGAGTGTTTACTTCTGATATAATTCTCAATGGAGGATAAGAATGGAGCATTTACTTCTGATATAATTCTCTATGGAGGAGAAGAATGGGATGTTTACTTCTGGAAACTCACTGTTGAGCTCCAGTGGTGGAAAGTACTTAAGTACAATTTTGAGGTATTGAGTATTTCCAATTCCTTCTACTCCACTACATCTCAGAGGCAAATATTGTACTTTTACTCCATTACATTTATTTGAAAACTTTAGTTAAGAGTTATTAAGTACATTTTACTAGAGGGTCCCTAGCTAAATTAGAGATATAGTTAGGACCCTTATGGGTCTGTAACTCGGGGGTACACTCTCAGAGTTAAATTAACAGTGATTGTACAATATACGTTCAGGTCCCAGAGATAGAAATGCCATTAAATGTGGCATGCATAGCCTAATGCATGTCAAATTGGCGGTCCTTGAAATTAAAATGATTGAAAATCACAACTAGAAAAAAAAAAAATCCTCTCTTATCGGGGTTCTTTTCAAATGGGGGTCCGTGAACTAATAGATGTCGATTTGGGGGTCCTTGACATGGAAGAGTTTGAGAACCCTGGTAGAAACAGCTGGAGATCTGTATCAAACATTAGTGCCGGTGATATAGTCCCATGGAGGTCACGTACAGGTGGGCTACGTGTGTGGTGGAGGAGGTCACGAGTAGATGACTTTCACGCAGAAGGTCTCCTCCGTCTTCTCGTCGAGGTCGTTGACGTACACCATGATCTCGGCCGAGCCGGCGTTGTGGCACGGTGCGAAGCGCATTCCTATGGTGTAGCTCTCACCTCCCCCGAGCTTTAGACAACAACAACAACACAGGGAACAGTCATCAGTCCTATAGCTCTCACCTCGCCCAAGCTTTAGACAACAACAACAACAACACACAGGGAACAGTCATCAGTCCTATAGCTCTCACCTCCCCCAAGCTTTAGACAACAACAACAACACACAGGGAACAGTCATAAGTCCTATGGTGTAGCTCTCACCTCCCCCGAGCTTTAGACAACAACAACAACAACACACAGGGAACAGTCATCAGTCCTATGGTGTAGCTCTCACCTCCCCCGAGCTTTAGACAACAACAACAACAACAACACACAGGGAACAGTCATCAGTCCTATGGTGTAGCTCTCACCTCCCCCGAGCTTTAGACAACAACAACAACAACAACACACAGGGAACAGTCATCAGTCCTATGGTGTAGCTCTCACCTCCCCCGAGCTATAGACAACAACACAGGGAACAGTCATCAGTCCTATGGTGTAGCTCTCACCTCCCCCGAGCTATAGACAACAACACAGGGAACAGTCATCAGTCCTATGGTGTAGCTCTCACCTCCCCCTAGCTTCAGACAACAACAACAACAACAACACAGGGAACAGTCATCAGACCTATGGTGTAGCTCTCACCTCCCCCTAGCTTCAGACAACAACAACAACAACAACAACACAGGGAACAGTCATCAGTCTTAGGCCTGACTCACACCTTTACAACAGACTGAAGTATAGCTGATGCATGAGACTTATTTACTGATGCTCGCAATTTATTTCCAATGGGAGTCACATGGTTTGACACAACATTTTTGTTGTATGAGGGGGTGGGGAGGAAGTCGAAACACAGCTGAAAGCCGTACAACACAAATGTTGTGTCAAACCATGTGACTTCCATTGGAAATGCATTGGGGCAAGATGTAAACAAACCCAGATGCAAAGGTGTGAGTCAGGCCTTATGGCAGGTTTCCCCAATACATTTTCCTCAAGGGCCATATTTTTACTATAGGGTACCAGGCTGGGGGCCGAGTCGGCACGCGCAAGGTCGAGGTCTTGCCCTGAAATTTTATTTTCAGGGCAAGACCCCATTTGAAAAGGACCCCCAGTTTGACATGCAGAGGCTACTGACCCCCATTTAATGCCATTTAGGGACCCCCCAAAAAATATACTTATTTTTTTGTTTTTTCTTCCAGGGGCCACAAGGGGGCGCTCCGCGGGCCGCAGATGGCCCGCGTCGCTAATTGGGGAACCCTGCCTTATGGTGTAGCTCTCACCTCCCCCGAGCTTTAGACAACAACACACAGGGAACAGTCATATTATTGATTGGCATGGGAATTCATCAAATGTTTCACTGTCATTGGGTTTGTTTGAGAGTTAAAGTAAAAGTCTCAAAATGTACTTGAGGAAAAGTACAAAAGTATTGGCATCAAAATGTACTTACTGTAAAGTAGAAAGTGCTAATTATGCAGAATGTGCAGTTTTCAAATGTATGAAAAATCTTTTTAAAATAGCCAAAATGTATATGGGGCTGAAGTGGGTAATGTATGTTTTGTAATAATAATCAAAATCTACAAAGTAAGTACTAACTAAAGTTTTCAAATAAATGTAAAAGTACAATATTTTTCATTTCCCATTATATCTCTGAGATGTAATGGAGTACAAGTAAAAGTAGGCTACAGAAAAATGGAGATATTCCATTCCATATAAGTAAAAGTACCTCAAAATTGTTCTTAAGCACAGCACTTAAGTAAATGTACTTAGTTACTTTCCACCACTGCATAGGGAACATAACAAAAATGTAATGTATAACTTTGTACATAGGATGTGTACACCTCTATACTATAACTTAAATGTTGCGATTACTATAGAGTCTATAGTAATCGCAACATTTAATGAGATTTGTCACAACAAAATTGCATGAGGATATGGTGGCATATTCTATTCCTGGTGATTAACCTCTTGACAATGCAGAAACTTTGTTCTAACAACTTTGGGTTTCTGCAATGAAGGCTACTCGTAACAGAGTTTCTAATGTGGCTATTAAGGTCTCTAAAGTGAGTAAAGGGTCTCTGTTTGGTCATTCAGTCTGTTTATTTTCTTCTTTTCACTCGTTCTTTTTACAGCATTTCAATAAGGTCTAAACTTCGCTGGCTGTATTTTCTTTAATAGCCCGCAAAGGATACATGGGTCAATTTCGGGGATTTATGCTGTAATCTGCCCCAAAAAAGCAAAGCTGAATCGATCTCTCCCTCCCTTTACTTTGCCTCTACACAATTGCTTTTATTATGGCAGCAGCAGTTACTTAAAAAAAAAAAAGGAAAGTGCATCGACACATTTCCTTAAGGCTATAGGCCTGTAAATTCTTTATTGAGCACCTGGAGCCATGCTGACAAGATAAAAAAGACGGTAGTTGTGCTCTGTGTCCACTATCTTTGCAACAGTGTCCTCTCTGCTGGACAGAATTCATTTCCTAGTCATTTCTGTGTTCATGGAACCACTTTCAACCTGCCATCCGTGTTTTTGGGGCATGTCAAAGGCAAAACATTTACAAAATCTTCTAATACAACGTTTTTCAAATCACACACTTTGAAAAATGTTAAACATTTAAATGTTGATCTACATCCATATTCTGGGCATGTCAAAGGCAAAACATCCATATTCTGGGCATGTCAAAGGCAAAACATTTCCAAAACCTTCCAACAATATTACGTATGTTTTCAAATGTCACAAACTTACAACTTACAAAATGTTTATCAGCAAGCTAACAGATGGTGATTTGCTATTCGCTATAATTACTGTATTTCAGGCTTACGTGATTAAAACACTGCAATTTCCATTTGATTTCCCATTTATTTCACAACTTGGCAAATGACGGCAAATGCAAGGTAATGCCACCAGTGACATGTCTGCCTGTTTGTTGTTTACGAGTCAATAAAGCTGCCATCACAGACTGAAGCTAATGGCTCAACATAAAATAAATCAACACCACTAATGGCTTCATTATTTTTTCTGTTTTTCTGTTTGTTATAATATGATCAAGTGAGAATGTAATGTGATACTTGGCATCTTGACATTGCTGAATAAACACAGGCCTGCTCTTTTTCTTTAATCATGGAACTCTTCCTAACTATTTTAACGTTTGGTTCCATTTGTACACTTGCAGTTACACACACCCGTACAGGGCCATTTGGAACGCACTCAAGGACACGTTGAGACCCACTGGTGTAGCAGAGTGTTTCCAGTGAGCCAACATGCACAATAGCAGCACCCTGATCCTTATTTGTATTTGAAAAAAAAAATCTATATGCCTGAGTCATAGGGTGCATAACGCGTTCGGATAAGCGATATTGGTTGTATTGACCAGTGTGCTCACTGAGCTATATCCAAACACACCCATACCCGTTGTAACCATCATGTCTGTGTGCCTTTTATGCCCATATGTGGAGATCCCTGGTGTCATTTATGCCCATATATTGCCATGTCCATATTTGGGCATATTATTATACAAGCGCATATCCCAACGTCTTGACGGCGGCCAGCGCACTATCTTGATGCGCAAGCGAGTTTGCAGTCGGTCAGTCGGTCGCATAGTGTGCATGACCAATTGACCATATATGGCTCTGGACAAGCCGGAATGACATTTGTGACGATTTGATTGGCTGAGCACGGAATGTGATGACATTGATTTATGATGATAAGAGTGCCCCTCATTTCACACAAGTGTGATTTTTATATATACAGTAGGACAGCAGAGCTACAAGCTCTCAAGTTGCTACTGAATGCGGCATGTTGTAGACCGGCTATTTTCTAATAACCAAAATAGAAAACAGAGCTTGACTGGTCCAAATCTTCGGGGTCCATTTATTCCTTCTATCAAGGTTTGAGAAAAGAAACGATGGCCTTGCCTTGACTTCACAAGAATACTTTGAATGTTAATTCTAATCAAACATTTATAAAATAAGCCGTCTCATAACGCATGCACTGAAAGCAGACTGAATAAGCTGTTCGCCCACGCTTGTTTGCCCACATAAATTACTGAATGTGGCTGTGAACATTATTAAAAATCTGAAAATGCTGAAGACACTTGTGATAGACTGTATGCAAGACTCAAAACGGTTTTAGAATCTATTTTTGGCGAAGAGACGAGAAAAGTTGTAAATCAGGTCTGGTTAATACTAAGAATATAGGGTTTAAGTGGTTATGGGCTGCTGTCTAAATGTGCGTTCAAACCTGAAGATATACATTTGTTTCCAATCGCTTCACTGCTGGTCGCGCAGGTCAGCGTTGATTTAAAAGAAAAGTCCCTTCGCTCACATCTCGTGCCGATAATGTAATTTCTGAGTGGTGCAAGCACTCCCTTACGGAGTATATGTGTGGCTGGCTGCAGGGTGCCTGGGTCTGAGCACGAAAATAGCATGGTTGTTTTTTTTTTTACTTTGGCAGTGTAACCAAATGGACCTGCTCGTTCACACAAGACGGATCAGTATACATTTATGATTCCTGCTAAAATATCATGTATGAGCAGCAAAATATGTTCCTATGTCTTCGCAAAGGGTTTGCATAATATGCAAACCCTTATTGGTTTTTTTTTTCGCGCTTCGCACCGTATTGCTTGTAGATCGGCTATTTTTACAAATTTGGGTCCCGGGCGAACTTCTTAATTTCAGTTTTTTTCCCGATCATCTGAAAATGGCGTGATCGCCCCCCGATTTCCGATCAGGACAACCGTATACCTGGAAGTGGTCATCCTTGAACTGGAGCAGCTCTGGGTGGTCGGAGCGCAGTGTGAAGTCCTTGCTACTGGGGTACGGGTTGGTGTAGGTCAGCCTCCTGGAGCTCCCCTTACCTCCACCTACTGGCACAGCCACCTCGAAGGCCTGGAGAAACGCACGCACACGCGCACACACACACACACACACGCACGCACGCACGCACGCACGCACATGCACGCACATGCACGCACAAACACTATTGTCAGTGGTGGAAAGAGTACTCAATTGTTTTACTTAAAGCTGCTATAAGCAATAATGACATTTATTTCTTTTTTATTCGAGACACATCTACAGTAGGGGCTGCAATCTGCATTTAAAGAATTTCCTAGAAAATCTATTTGCCTGTCTACTTCCTGATTGGTTAGTCATTTCGACCAATGACAAAGTATCAATACTGCTACTACCTAAGTACAGTACATGAGTAAATGTAATTTGTTACTTTACACCACTGACTATTGTACTGCTATACTTGAGGACTTTTGACTTGACCCAACCTCGACTGATACTAACCCTTCCATTGCCGAACTTAACATACAGCAAGTCTATTTCTATCCCTGAACCCGAAAACCAAGTTCCTGACCCTAGAACAACCTCTTGCCAAATAAGAGGCCAAAAAAATCCTTTCTCTTGTTCTCGCAAAGAGAGAGAAGTACGCAGGCTACGCGCACACAACCCTCAACACAAATCCTGGCTCCTAGTCTTATACACAGCAAGTGCAGCTCAATCCAGGCTAATGTATCGCATTTGTCTGGCTGCGTAGCACACAGGCCCTTACAGTTAATGGCAAGAGTCGAAAAAATACACATAAAGGGAAAGAAGGATGTAGGGGGAAGCAAGAAGAAAGAGGCAGACGGGTGGAGAAAACCAGCGAGACATTTTCTCTGTGCCCCGCGCTGAGAAATATAAATGGCTCAGACGTGCTTTTTCAAACTGGGCTCTGGCTGACAAGTGGTTCAGGTGTTCAAACGCCCGGGGCCTCGATCCGCTCGAATAACATACGGTGGCGCAGTGCGGATGGAAAGCCTGCAAAGACCGGCACGTCATTCCGCATTGCAGTCGCGCCCGTTTTTTCCCTCCAAATGATGCACTTAAAAACTCAGAAATGGCTGTGGAAGTCATTACCGGGGGAAGGTTTTTTTGTGTGGCTTCCATTCACCATCTCTCTCTCTCTGACTGTGTTGTTAATAGACAAACCCCGTCACTCAGTGAGAACTTTGCAATAAAAAAAGAATCTCATAAAGACGGTGTTTTATCTAGCATCGCCGGCGTCTACGGTAATCTCCGACTTTTCTATCGGAGCCTGATGATAAAGGCTCAGATTTTTATCCCTGTCCTCAAGGACAGTGATGTGATGAATGGCTCCCTGGCCTTAACCCATTGAGACCCCTGGGACCAGATTCTACTAAATGTCTTCTGAATCATGACAGTTTTCTTAAAATCCTATGTTTCTATATCAGTGGTGCTCAAACCGTTTCAGATCAATGACCCCCAGAATGACATGTAATTGGCCGCCGACCCCCATCTGAAAATACGTTGTTCGAGGGAACCCCCTCCCCCCCAGAAGCAAGGACTTGAGTCTAAAAACGTTCACTGTGAAAGAATATATATATTCAAAGATTTGCACCACATTTTCACGATAAAAAGAAAAATAGCAGATCTACAAGCTCGCAGCGCGGCACTCTGTGTTCCCGTCCTGAAGCGGTGGGGGGAGGAGGGAAAGCATGGTGACGAGGGGTTAGTGTGCGTGAAACGCCCGGGATTCGAACTCAGGTCTCCCACGTGAACGTCCAATATCTTAACCACTAGACCAAAGTATCCCTTTGGATATCGGGTGAGATATTAGACTTTTGAGGCAATCAGGCTGAGGCTCTGAGCAACTCTGCTACACGTGCGTGTTTGCGTGTGACTCGTGCGTGCACACGTCTTACCTTGGACAGCACAGGCCTGTGTATGTTCAGGCAGAGCAGCCACGCCGTCACCAGCCTCCGCTGCTCCACGTCCACCGCGTGCACGTACAGGAAGCGGCTGCCCGCACGCCACGCCTGCACATGCAGCCGCAGCTCCTGCACCGCCCCGGGGGGCAAAACAAACACGCCCGGAGGGTCCACCTGGGGACATGGCAGAGGAGAGAGAGAGAGAGAGAGGGGGGGGGGGGTGGACAAGGCCAGACAAAAAGGAAAAGAGGTATATAATTAAAGAGCATGACAGGTAGTGTAAAGAGAGCGACTGTGAGAGCAGGATTTGGAACGCCACTCCCTTTCAGTGTGCAGAGAAAAGCCGTGTGGCGCGTGAGCATTATCCCCCTTTTAAGGCTCCCCCGGCACACACAACGCACGGCTGACCTGGCTGCCAGACTGCACATCAAACCAATCCTCCGATACATATACGTGAAATCCTCCCGGGAAGCAAAAAGAAAATATAAGACAGTATCTATCGAGTTTTCCAGTCAATAACCCCCTACTTCTTTGAGGTGGAGAAAACACATTTGGATCATATACTGTATACACCCCATTGCTTTTTGGAATAATATAAGTGAGCTAGTGAGCAGTGTGAAATCGCCTTCTTTCCTCGGCTGGGAAACGCGTTGCTCTTGTTGCTACAGGGAACGCTTAATGTATGAATAAAACATTTAGACGGGAGACAAAAAGAAATAAAGTAAATCTATACGTGCAGTTACAATTCTATAATACTGTACCTCGACTCAAACCATAAAGCAAGTACTGAAATTTAACACCTCCACGAGAAATCGGGGAAACGGTTGAAACAAAATAGGATTCCTGCTCAGTCTTTGTATTTATTTACAGTACATAAGCATAATACAGTAAAATAGGTATGTCGAATTTAGCCATAACCTGATTACACCTGGTGAAATCGATAATCTAAATTCATGTAAAGCCTGATTTACTGTAATATACTGAAGTGTCGTGCACTGAAAATAGCAGATCTACAAGCTCACAACGTGCTGCATTGAGCTTGTAGCCCGGCTATTAAGTAACAGTGTTAATATTTTCAGCAGATTTCTATTTAGTCTTAGTCTTTTGAATAACAAACCATTTAGTCTTAGTCCTATTTAGTCTTCTGAAATTGTTCTAGTCTTAGTCGACAAAATATCAAAATCTTAGTCTTTTAGTCTTAGTCTTAATGCAATAAAGATAATTTTGCCAGAAAAGATTTAGTCTTTTGAATAACACACCATTAAGTCTTATTTATTTAGCCTATTTAGTCTTTTAGTCTTACTGAACAAAATTAACACTGCTAACGAAGTACAGTGAAACAAGCCACGGCGAGAAGTGAAAAGTATATACTGTACTTTACCTCGATCTCTCGCGGGTGCGACGAGAAGCACTTGACCTTGCGCGCGGCCTGCCGCCCCCTCAGCACCAGCGACTGACAGCTGCGCTGGCCCGCCACGCAGCTCACGTCCACACGCTCCAGGAAATGCACGTATATCTGCCACACCTGGGCGGGCGCCGCCAGCCACTTATCACTATAAGACGAAGAATAAAACAACAAGAACTCAGTCAGAAGTACCAGGTGCAGAAAGCTCTCGTTTATGAACATATAATCAGTTAGTATGCTGCAGCCTCTGCCTATCAGCTCACGGCTTCACGTTGCGGCGTTCAGAGTATGGCTTTTATGCCGTACTGTCCGTACAGACTATGGGTTTTATTGGTAAGTCTCCCATTGGCTTAGAGACAGCCCTATATAATATGGGTAAAGGCCTATTCATAGTCCAGTTTTCGGTGAAGAGGTGACCACCGAAAACTTGACATGGCACGTCACACGGTGGTCACGGCTCACACAACACATCTCTCTCTTTTTACCAACCACCGTTTCAGTGGTTGGTACTAGACTATGAATAGGCTCCCAGAAAAGTCTCCCATTGGCTTAGAGGCAGCCTAGAGACAAGGCAGCCAGTCATGAAAAAGAGTCTACTGCGGTCGCTACTAGAGGTGGTAGTGAATCTAGGCCAGGATGCTTTTTAAGCACCTGGCAAAAACATTAGAACCGAATGGTGTCGCAAACCTCGAGCAGCGGCATATACCGTCGGCAACAGGGTCGGCAAGGTGGCAGTGGTGGAAAGTAACTAACTACATTTACTTAAGTACTGTAGCATGCTTAAGGTATTTGTACTTTACTTGAGTATTTCCAATACTTTTACTTCTACTACATTACATCCCAGAGGCAATTATTGTACTTGTACTCCACTACAATTATTTGCCAGCGTTAGGTACTACTAGTTACTCTGTAGATTCTGATTAGTATCACAAAACACACAAACACACTTTAGCCCTATACATATTTAGAAATAGCAGATCTACAAGCTCACAATGTGTCGCGGAGTATTTCCATATTGCAGTATTGATAATTTTACTGAAGTAAAACATGTGAGTACTTTTTCCACCACTGGAAATGACTGGACCGTTCCTCCAGGCAGGAAAGGCTGAAACAACCATTTAGAAGACTGTGGCTTTGGCCGAAAAACAATAGCCATAAAAAAAAGACATATACTAGACATATACTAGACGTATATCCACTCACTGTAAAAGTGTTGGTTGGACACATTAACACAGTGAGGATTTGATCAGTGTTGTAGGGCACTAATTATATGTGAATCACAGATTCTATTACTGCAATTAGGTCAAATTGCTATAATAATCGTCCATCATCAAATCTGAAGCCTATAGTGGTCATGTAAAAATGCCACAACTTTATGACGAGCCAACGGCAGCATCTGCAGCTACTATAAAATGCAAGATGTCTGCTATTATAGTTACTTAAATTAATGCCTGGCCGGCAGGCCGCCGAAAACACGTCGTCATTATGACTCAACCAAAGAGGAGTTCACAATGCAGCTACGCCCAAATATGTGTGTGTGTGTGTGTGTGTGTGTGTGTGTGTGTGTGTGTGTGTGTGTGTGTGTGTGTGTGTGTGTGTGTGTGTGTGTGTGTGTGTGTGTGCGCGCGCGCGCGTGCCAGGGCACAAAGTGTGGCCTCCCCATATATTGTTTTATATTATGTATTTTGAGGGTTTTCTTTACATAGACACAAGGACAACACAGCAGACTTACATACAAGACAGTTACTTATATAAAAACAACAATGAAGAAACATAGAAAAAAATTGAAATAAATAAAAAATAAAAAATAAATAATAAATAATAATTTATTTATGATATTGAACATCAGTAATCTCCATATATGAGCTCAAAAAAGGACTGACAGCTACAGCCCACACTGTAGTTATTATATTGTAACGATGTCATGTAATGATTTGATCGATAAATCAAAATCATGAAACTGTGGACACATGTTGGTACTTTGTATAGTGCATTGGTGTCCGTTACAGCAATAGAGATGTGAGATCATGTAGGCTAATGACTTTTTTTTTATCCCACGATTTTGTAACCCATTTTTCACCCCTGTGTCAATCATCTAATGTGATCCTGGGCTCTACAGTCTACACACCCTCCACCAACCTAGTCCCACAAGGGGAGAGCAACGGACTTGAACTCATGCTTCCTTCATGCCTGAGTGTCCAAGTTGCTCCTTTACACCTGACAGGGGGAAGTTTCCCTGGTTGGACGTAGCATGTGGAAGGAACACGTTATTCCAACCAGTTCCTTTCCCCTCCATCAGGCGCCCCGGCTGGCCAGGGGGAGGCAGTTTAGTGACCAGGATTACTGCATGTTTTTTGTGAGGGTACCTACCCTAGGGGACACGGGGAGAACATGCAAACTCCACACAGAAAGGGGTGCGCATGCTTTTCCAACACACCGAAGATCCGAAGCCGGGGGACATGCGATGCGATGCGAAAAAGCGATGGTCCGACATGCGCTGCTCCCGTGCTTGCGGTTAGGGTTAGGTTAGGATTGAGGTTTCGGATCAATAGTATGTCGGAACTAAAGCCTGCACCCCACAGAAAGGCCCTTTCGCCAACCCCGCCTTCGGGTATGGGCACTGATGATGCGGAGGAGGAAACACGCCGCCAGCACCCACAGCGTCCCGAGCGGGAATCGAACCCAGGCCCTTCTAGCTGTGAGGCGACAGCACTACCAACTGTGCCACCGTGCCCCTAGGCTAATGACTTTTAAAGAATGCTAGTGCAATAGCACACTAAAAGCTAAATAGTGATGTGTATGTTTATATAGTTTTTATTTATTTATTTTTTCTTGCCTACATCACGTCTATTAATAATACTTACGTGTAAACCATGACGTAGAACATTTTGACTTGCGGGCTGGGACATCCTGGCACTTTCAAGTACACATCCTGGGGCTCTCCTGAAGCCTAGGGCACACAGAAATAAATTATGAATGAATCAATGAATGTGAACATTTCTATTATAAAAAAAGAAACACTCTTTCATGGGCCCATTTTATCCAAGTATCACAGAATCACTTCTAGGAATTGTGCTGAAACGATATTCTTATTCCAGAGTAGGACATGAGAGGTATAGTTACACTCTTCTTCCAGCCAGCAGTGGGACTTCTCTTTTGATAAAGAATGACACTTGTATGCACACTTTAAAGCAGTTTTCATGTCAAGAACCCCCAAATTTACACTAATTAGCCCGCTGACCCCCATTTGAAAATATATGCCAGGGTCCCCCATAAGAGAAGATTTTTTAAGGCTCTAGCAGTGATTCTCGACCCGTTTAATTTCAAGGACCCCCCAGTTTGACATGCATATGATATTAGTCTACGGACCCCCATTTAATGGCATTTCTATCTCTGGGAATTTATATTGTAAAATCAATGTTAATCTAACTCAGTGTACAAATGGAGCCAAATGGACCCGTTAGGGTCCATTTGTACATGAGATATGTGAATATATTGAATATACATGAATATATTATTCAAAGAATTGCACACATTTTCACGATTTAAATAGCCATCTTTCAACAGCGGCTAGTAAAAGTGGCTAGTAAAAGCTATAAGGACACAGATGCGTGCTGGGGTCTAAGTGGGTTAAATATTATGCAAGGATGTCTTCCCTGTGTGTATCTTTTCTTTAACAGTGTAAGTGGCAAGCTTCTCTGTCAAATGGGTGAATAGAAACAGACTGGACTCCAGATGCACCTCCGCATCACACTGACTGAATATTGAATCACGTCACTCAAAGAAATGATTGCCTGAATGCCCCTCAACACACCCAGGAGATGTGCTGTGCTGAAGAGAATGTGGAACATCTGTGTAATCACTCTGAAGATAATAGTATTAGTTACACCAACATTGAATGTGTTGTCGTGAAGCAGCTTTGGCAATAGAAAACAGCTAAACAAGAAGTGTTTAAAAAAGATTGCCGTTTCCATTTAGCAAAGGAGACAGACGGGGAAGTGTTCGGGGATTAAGTCAATTCCTGCATTTTGAACGAGCCGTTACAGTTTGTGACAGACGAACAATCAGGACATATAATATAACAATAATACCCAATGATCATTATTCAGGAGGAAATAAAGCCTGTGGCACTCCAATTGTAAACTAACTTCATAATGATCTGCGGTTTATTAATTTTCTATTTGCATAGCGGGATGAAGGTCAACATTGGCCAGCCACTCAAAATTCTTCAAACCTTCCAATAAGAAAAGTTTGAGAAAGTTTCAATCACTCTGAAAGTGATCCAAAGGAACTATTAGAACTCTATGGAGAAGACCATTTTCTTTCCCCCGGGCTAAAACCGGATGTGACATTTATGGGCTTTCTATCTCCGTGTGTGCAGTATTACCCCTGATGTACAGGGATAGTCACAAGAAAGTTATACTTTTTATAAAAGAAATTATGTTAATAAAGCATTTATTTCTCTGAGGGTATCTATCAAATTAATAATTGCAAGAGCAAGTTCTTATGTTCCAGTGAATACTCCTGTAATGTTTTTATTTTATTTTTAATCTCATTCAATAGAAAACTAATGCAGGTTTCCTTCAAAAGCACTCTTGGTTCAGTAATTCAGTGCTTGCTCATTTATCGCGTGGGGGAATTTAATAAACGAGCACATTAAGAAGTTGAACCCCTCTCTCCCCCTCATATTTAATTGAATTCTCTCACCAACATCTTTGTCTGGCAGATGACATTGGGGTCACTGCAGCGCACGGAGAGGTGGCGCCCGCCGCCTCGCTCCGAGATAGGTGTGTCTGCGTCACAACGAGGAGGAGGAAGTTAGCACAACATCTGATGAACCAAACGACCAAACGTAATACTTCAACACAGTAGTAGTACGACAGTACGATTGGTCAAAATTGTACTTCAATCAAATCAAATCAATACTCGGTTACGTTAAGTAAAAGTCCGGAATTTTACTTGAGAAATTATCAGAATATACTTAAACATACTTAAATCGTTTGAAAATAGCCGACCTACAAGCTTCTTGTGAGCTTGTAGATCTGCAATGTTCAAAAAGCCGAAATATGTGTGTGTGTGTGTGTGTGTGTGTGTGTGTGCATGTGTGTGTGAGTACTAAAGTACAGTAGGCCTACTTAAGTAGTTAATTTACACCACTGCCCCCCCCCCACCCCCCACCCCACACACAGTCACACACACACGCATGCACACACGCAAACACACACTAACATCCGTATAGCAGGTCCAGACAGACACAGTCAGGTGGGTGGTGGAGGCAGGCAGGGAGGGAGGGAGCCATGTTTGCTGCGTAACAGGGTTTATTGGAGTCACCTGGCGGGCTGTGGTGCCACGGCGGCAGGCGGATGGCCTTCTTTAGGAAGCAGCGCTCGGGGTGGTAGAGGCGGAACGACTGGTCGATGACGTGCGGCGTGGGCTCCACGGTCACCTGGCACACGGCCAGGGGCCTGCCGTCCTCCGCCCGAAACGTCACCTGCGGGGGAGGGAGGGAGGCAGGCAAGCTCAATTGTTTTACTTAACACTTACAGTGTGATGCTTCCTTGGAATAAAGGCACCAATGAGTGCCCAGCAGATGAGGCAGATTTTCCCCAAAAAACCGAGAGGTATAATGTTCCATTAGCCTACTAACTACCTCGCGCTGTGAAGTCTGATCTCTCTTTAGAAGCGTTAATATTCCAAACGAGATGCTTGGTTAAGTCAGTAATTAGGTCAGAACATCTGCGTTCTGATCAAAACCATGGAGAGCGCCGTGGATTCAGAGATAATATTAAGATTTGTCTGCCTGTAAACAAGGAAGTGAATGGAATGGATGTGCGCATGATGCGCACATCCATGATGCACTTTGCTTTCATTTAAATAGCTTTAAAAATTTAGAATTATTTTACTAGTACTGGGTGTTTTATTGTATTTGTATATACGGTATATATTGTATTGTCCTGAATGTATGCATTGACCCTTGTGGAGAATAAAGACATCTAATCTAATCTAAACATGTCCGGGAGCTCAGAGCAAGGCGTTTTAAAAAAACTACTTCACATGAACAATATTAGTGTAACTAAAATATTTGGTGGGGGATATAATCATGTTTGTCACTGCGCCAGCCAGAGCACTTCTCCCGTAAATCTCCCCGGTTTGAGGTGCTTGTGGCTTTGCCAGACACATAACGTGGATTCACTCACGCCTACTCCCCGGCTATGATATAACAAGGAAGGAAGCGAGAGCGAATCCATGTTATCAGTAAAAAGCCAAACGAAAATTGTGAAGACTAGCAGAGCCATTTGTATGTCTACTATGTGCAGATCTGCCTCATCTGTAGTGTGTGTGGTGTGTGTGTGTGTGTGTGTGTGTGTGTGTGTGTGTGTGTGTGTGTAAAAGCTTGATGTGTGATTAGCCGTATGACGGTGCTGTTGTGCATCGAAAATAGCACCAGCCAGTGAAACTCAACTTTGGCTCGAGACTAGCCTAAGATTTAGACTCTCGTAGATGTATTTTTATCGATTCTGACATTTCAGAATCGATAAAATAACACCTATACGAGAGACTAAATCTTAGGCTAGCTCAAGACGACCAGACATGAGAAATGCGCCAGCCGCTGCATTTCTCCCATAAATCACCCCGGTTTGAGGTGAGAACACTGTCTCAGCCCACCCATAGCGTATAGCTTTCCTCATAAATTCAATGAATAAGCATAAACAAACTATTTAAAAGGACATTGTTGGTAAAACTAAGATATTTGAGGGGAAATATACATTTTATACGGTATGCACGCATTTAGAAATAAAAGGCATTTTCATGTAAAGTCACTTCCTTGTGTAGTCGTGCGAGGCTGAGCAAGCCGAGGGGAGACAGAGAAGACACAGGAGAAATGTTTATCTGCTTGCTGCATGAGTCAGTATCAATATTAGCTCATTAAATAGCCAGATTAACCCCTTTTTAGAGTGACATTCCCTCTTCAACCGGCAACGCATGTCGGGAGCCACGGGTGAGTCTAAACCAGCCACTTATGTGTCTTAACCAGAAATGCATGTCGGGAGCCACAGGCGAGTCTCAACCGGCAATGCATGTGTCGTCGGACCAACGTACTGTATGCGGCCTCTATTTTTGGACCGCGACACTGCCATACAACGGAGCATAAATCAGGTCTTACAAGGACACCCTGTATTTTCCTCAGTTGTTTTTCGCAGATGATGGACAGACTAACTTGGACTGTTTTGATGGAAACAGAACCACACCTGGCAGAGCACTGCAGGGCTAAAACGGAAACGGAACAGACAGGGTAATATCCTCCCTTCTCTGAAGAAGATATACCGATATAATTTGTTTAAGTATGAGAACACCGTGAGTTAGAAAACTTTCGACTGTGCCAGCACGATTTGCCTTTTTTTTCTTTTTACACTAACGGGGTTCGTATTCCCTTCATGTTAGACCTGCGCTGACTGAGCCAACATCTTGGTTAATGATCACCATTTGTCAGACAGTCAGGAAGATGACAGCTGCGTTTTAAACATAGGCCAACTCCGCTAATGAAATGAAGCAATATCGCCATGGTGCCATTTCCTTTCTCAGGTACCTTCATTCGTCTCTACACACTTATTAAATACAGGTCTAAATATAGGTGAGTTCTATTTAAAGATTTATCAGAGAATGTGCTAGAATGCTGGTTTGGTATAATGCTACGTTTGCCTTCGTCTCTGATCCCGCTCCCTTCCACCCATTGAAGCCCCCATAGACCTATACTATAGGATACACTTTGAAGTGTGCTGCATTAAAACAGCCCTCAGGATCTGTGGAATGATATGAAATATATTATATATACACACACAGTATATATATATACAGTATATATATATATCCACTAATTACATCCTTACATTTGCTAGCCACACACACACACACACACACACACACACACACACACACATGTAATATCGTGGAGTGAGTGTGGTAATATCGTGGCCCTCTGGAGTGAGAGTGGTAATATCGTGGCCCTCTGGAGTGAGTGTGGTAATATCGTGGCCCTCTGGAGTGAGTGTGGTAATATCGTGGCCCTCTGGAGTGAGTGTGGTAATATCGTGGCCCTCTGGAGTGAGTGTGGTAATATAGTAATAATAATATACTGTAAATAATGTACTATGTATGCAGCGATGTACTGTAATATGGCTATGGTCATTGGTCACCATAGCCATATTACAGCATATCATTGCATACTTTAAAATTCCACCTCACAAGCATCAAAACCCAGGTAAAAAATAACATGTCCAGATCCACGTGAGGCCGTGCAGGCCTCACGTGGGGCCAGATGTACAGGCCGCTTCACAACCCTGGACGGAGCAGCGCGCCTGACTGACGAGCACGGACTGACAGGCATGTCCATCGCTGGCACACTGACAGCAGGGCTATTGGGGCCTGTCAGTTTTAGAGCTTTCATCTATTTGATCCCGACATGACCTCTGCATGGGAGCGGCTCAGAGTCACATGACCTCTGCATGGGAGCGGCTCAGAGTCACAGTGCCAAGAGACGTGCACGCACGCGAGCAGGCGCACACGAGCGCACGGTGCATGCACGGGCACACATACACCAGTGGTGGAAAACATACTCAATTGTTTTACTTAAGTAAAAGTATCAATACTGCACTGTAGAAGTACTCCGTTACAAGTAAAAAAGTCTGGAATTCAAAATGTACTTAAAGTACTAAAAGTAGAAAGTACTCACTATGCAGAATGTCCCATTTCAAGTTTTCAAATCTTTTGAAAATAGCTGATCTACAAGCTCACAATGCATTGTGAGCTTGTAGATCGATTGTAATAATAATAATATTAATTGCATGGCGTAAAAGTACAATATTTGCCTCTGAAAGGCAGTGTAAAGTAGGCCTACTGACATTTTTAAATACCGGTACTCAAGTACAAATACCTAAAATTTGTACTTAACTAATGCACTTAGTTACTTTCCACCACTGACGCACACACGCACGCACACATAGGTATCTTAGTGAAGTATTTACACACACACACACACACACACACACACACACACACACACACACACACACACACACACACACACACACACACACACACACACACACACACACACACACACACACACACACACACACACACACACACACACACACACACACACGACTGGGCGGATTGGCAAGCATTGCATCAGCTATACCGCATGAAACAGGAAGAGAGCTCTGGGGTGCTCAGCCCAATACCAACGGCAGGATTATGGCAACGCAGGTTTACATGGCGGATTGTTGAGAGAGGGAATCTGATATTGAGCTCTGGATGTTTCGAAAGGCTAATAGAAAGGCTGTGCAGATAAGAGGATGAGGATGATGCTTGGATTGGACCCTGTGAGTGGAATAAAGATCGATTGCATTCATAAATCCACGGTATCCACTGTACAGTACATATTTACTCATACGACTGGGGATACATTATACAAATAGTCTAGACTACTGTACATTTATTTATTTATTCATGTAGCTGTTAATACCTCATGCACCATGGATCCGTCCACTAGCTTTTTGGTTTTCACTTGTTTCTTCTCATAATCTGTTGATCGCCATGTTGGCTTGTGGTGGACATATTTTGTCATCATTCAACGTTCAATATTCACTGTTCAAATGGACCCATGAGGGTCCATTTGGTTCCATTTGAACACTCTAAGGGGCTTTGCCTTCGTCAGTGTCAGAATTTAGCTTCTGACACTGACGAAGGCCTGCGCGCCGAAACGAGACTCTTACTACGACTGAGATTGCAGATTTGTTCTCTCCTGCTGTTGAAGCTCTCTCTACCTGACTACACTGACCCCTGAAGCTCTCTCTACCCGACTACACTGACCCCTGAAGCTCTCTCTACCCGACTACACTGACCCCTGAAGCTCTCTCTACCCGACTACACTGACCCCTGAAGCTCTCTCTACCCGACTACACTGACCCCTGAAGCTCTCTCTACCCGACTACACTGACCCCTGAAGCTCTCTCTACCCGACTACACTGACCCCTGAAGCTCTCTCTACCCGCCTACACTGACCCCTGAAGCTCTCTCTACCCGACTACACTGACCCCTGAAGCTCTCTCTACCTGACTACACTGACCTCTGAAGCTCTCTCTACCCGACTACACTGACCCCTGAAGCTCTCTCTACCCGACTACACTGACCTCTGAAGCTCTCTCTACCCGACTACACTGACCTCTGAAGCTCTCTCTACCCTACACTCACCTCTGAAGCTCTCTCTACCCCACTGACCCCTGAAGCTCTCTCTACCCCACTGACCCCCGAAGCTCTCTCTACCTGACTACACTGACCCCTGAAGCTCTCTCTACCCGACTACACTGACCCCTGAAGCTCTCTCTACCCGACTACACTGACCCCTGAAGCTCTCTCTACCCGACTACACTGACCCCTGAAGCTCTCTCTACCCGACTACACTGACCCCTGAAGCTCTCTCTACCTGACTACACTGACCCCTGCTGTTGAAGCTGTCTCTACCCGACTACACTGACCCCTGAAGCTCTCTCTACCTGACTACACTGACCCCTGAAGCTCTCTCTACCTGACTACACTGACCCCTGAAGCTCTCTCTACCTGACTACACTGACCCCTGCTGTTGAAGCTGTCTCTACCCGACTACACTGACCCCTGAAGCTCTCTCTACCTGACTACACTGACCCCTGAAGCTCTCTCTACCTGACTACACTGACCCCTGCTGTTGAAGCTGTCTCTACCCGACTACACTCTCCCATCTGTATCTGTTCTGTGTTTCACACTGCGCTGCTGCTATGACAACTGAATATCCCTCGCCGCGTGGGATCAATAAAGGTCTACTATCCGTCTGTCTATCTAAAGAGCATTGTTGAGACTGAGCTGGCCTTGTAGACACATGAGGAGCTGCAGAACATCAATTATTTTGTCCCGTGTCTTGAAAAGATGAGGACACGTCACGCCATCGTCTGCTGCTCTCCACGAGAACGCTCACAATGATGTTCCTCCCGCCTCTCTGCTTCTGGTTGCGAATAATGAACGGATGATTGAGTGCACGAAATGGACAGAAGGAAAAAAAGAATTGCTTCAGAGTAATTAATGCATGCTTCATTTAAAGCAGATTAGCCAGATGCACTCCGCTGTCCTCCAGTCGGAGCCAGTTTAAAATGTTAAGCTCAACATTTGCCAGTTGGAGTAGCAGACGCAGTCTAGCAAACAAACATTGTTCGCCAAGATAAAAGTAACATTCAGCACATAATTTGTGCTCTGCAAACTTGTCTAACGAGTGCAACTTTTATTGAGTGGTGGAAAAAGTATACTCACATGTTTTTACTTCGAGTTTTTACTTAAAGTATCAATACTGCACTGTAGAAGTACTCCGTTACGAGTAAAAGTCCGGAATTCAGAATTTACTTGAGTAGAAGTACAACTATTGGTATCAAAATGTACTGGAAAGTAGGAAGTAATCATCATGCAGAATGTCCAATTTCATGTTTTCAAATGTATAAAAATCTTTTAAAAATAGCAGATGTGACGCACTGTGAGCTTGTAGATTATCTATTTTCAAATGGCCAAAATGTATATAGGGCTGTAGTGGTAAATGTATGTCTTGTAATAATAATCCAATCCATCTACAAAGTAAGTGAAAATGTGACGTACTCAAATACCTAAAAACTGTACTTAAGTACAGTACACAAGTACATGACATGTACGTAGTTACTTTACACCACTGCTTTGGTTTTTATTAGTGATGCACCAAATATTCGGCCGCAGAAAATATTCGGCAGAAAATGGCTAAAAATGCATTTTCGGCCTATTCGGTTTCGGCCCGAATAGGCAGAAAATATATCACCGAATAGTGTATGCAATTAATGCATTCAAAAGAGCTGAATAAATGTTTTATGGACCCATAATAGTGATTGTTATTTTAAGTTTTGCCATAACCATTTATTTTGCCATAAATCAGGTAGCTTTAAGGTACGGCCATGACAGCAATGGTAGGAAAAAAGATATATAATATTAATCATATTCGGATATTCGGTATTCGGTTTTCGGCCAACTGTTTCCTATATTCGGTATTCGGTTTCGGCCAAGAATGTCCCTTTCAGTGCATCCCTAGTTTTTATAGTTGACAATTCCCAGAGTTTGTACCGTATTTGTTTTATGAGTGGGGGCCTGGTGCGTGCATGCGTCTAAAGCGGTATTAGCTAAACAGCGAATGTAGGCGTCTCAAAAACCAAACCTCCAAAGTGTGTTGAGCATCTGAAGTTTGCTTTGTTAATTAATACTGCTCAATATACAAGAGACCCCAGCAAACAGATACAGATCACCATGCATACGCCTGCAGAAACAGATACGGATCACCATGCATACGCCTGCAGAAAATGGAAGTTTGGATGCAATTATTTTGGATTCTCTGCCCTTTATTCTTAAAAACAAAAATTGGATTTGGTGCAACTGCAGGTATAGGTAATGCAGTAATACTCTCCTCAGGCTGAAGGAGGGGCAAGAAAAACACAAAAAACTTAATCAGGGAAATGATACTGTTCTTAATGTGTGTGTGTGTGTGTGTGTGTGTGTGTGTGGGGGGGACGGGGGGGGGGACGTACAATCTTCAACCCAGATTCACAGCTTATCATAACTCCAGCCCTGGAGACAGACGGAATGGGATTTGTTTGCACCCAGACATTTGAGAGGAGATTATTGGACAAGAGAATATATAGAAAAGTGTGAGCTGAGGCAGAACTGAGGCGTTACCTTGATGGACTTGGCCGGCATGATGTTGGACGGATGCCGCTTGGCCACCTGTGCACTGTCGCCCGCGGAGATGAAGCTTGGCCCCTGTGAGATTTCGATAAGAAACCGTATGGTTAGTGGAACTGATTATCTACCCCCAAATAAAAAAATAAATAATGATATTCATCTCCTGAACGTGGGCTAGATTTGCTCATTTTTGGTCCGGGCGACGACTAGAAAGCACTCGAGAACGATAAGGAAAAACATCAGCAGAATTCAGCATGCAACAAAACCAAGGGGGCAGAACAAAACACATTTGAATGAATGCGGTCAACCAGCAGAGATAAGCGCAAATAAATCCTCTATAAATGACATTTATCATCAGCCCCTCTTTGTGTTGCGGAACAACCGCCGGCACCAAATTAACCCTGGGGCGCAGGGGTTGATATTGCATTTGCATGACTTGCCCTTGAAAAAAAGATCAGCTGCGCTTATCCTTATCCCCCTGCAGGCTTAGAGGGAATATCCTGCAAAGTAAAAATCATCCCCAATGTTAATTTAACTCTGAGTTCAATGAACACTGAGTATTTTTGCTGTCCTGCTCTATTGGGCACATCCAGCTGCACAGAAAATAATGACAGAAACAAGCCAACAGAATGCAGATATGGATAACTGATGGCATTCCAGCGTACAGCCAGTAAGGCTCCTCACTGCACTAAACTGCAATCAGTAAGGCTTTCACTGGAGTCCGTTTTTTTTGATTGATTGAACGGTACCCGGAGAACTCGCCAGTTCACCAACTCGCCGCAGCGAATATTCTCAATCAATTCTCATCAATGTCCTTATCGTTATGCTAACATGCTGTCTTCATCAGTGGCCGGTTAAAGCTCACCCGTGGCTCCCGACATGTGTGGCAGGTTAAAACTAGCCTGTGTCTTCCTGTGCGGTTAGGTTTAGGGTTTGGGTTTTGGGTAGGGTGTTGGACTAATGCCTGTCGGACTGTTAGTACGTCGGACCAAACACATGCACCCGGGCGTAGTTTGACATGTACAGTACATGGGCAGTTGGGCCCTTAAGTATCCTGAAAACAATTAAGGCCCATTGACCTTATGCACACCGCCATCTTGTCAGCAAGGTGTCGAGAAATGATGTGCAGATTATCTTTTCTGTGTGTCAGAGTTCGGGAGTGCTCAATGTATATCACTCAACAGTGCACATAAAGCATGAGGTTGCTTTATTAAAAACTATTATTCAAGCTTTTCGCACAGCTGCAATGTTGGTGAGTTTGACGTCGTTTAATACAATTAGATAGGACTTTTCTGTTTGGATGAATGGGCTGTCAAGGGGACATTGCATCTAGTTAGCACCTTGCTGGCAAGATGGCCACGGTCTGCATAAAGTTTCTGTACTCTACCCTGAGCCATATTAACCTGACGCTGCCAGATGAGGGCGGTATTGCGGAAACATATTCCCCAACACAACACTCATCTGGGATCTCTGACAGAGTTGAGCCCTGAGTCAGATCTGCTTCGCACCGAACCAATCAGCGTGAGCTAAAGGCGGGATGCGGATGTGACGGTATATAGACACGTCGATATGATTGGTTGTGTTTGCACGCCCACACGGTGATAGACAGACGCTCCCATCCAATCATCTACCATGTATCTTGAAAAAAAGGAACAGCCCCGTCATCGAATTTGCTTCCGCGATCCCAGATCCAAATAAGCTGTGAAACAAATTTGTGTAGCAAGCTTTTTGGATCTGGCAGCGTCAGGTTAGAGCCATATGCCGCCCTAATGAATAGTTTGTTTTGAGAGGCCTGTAGTTTAAATTTTAGTACCTCTGGGGTGCTAGAGCAGTGGTTTTCAACCTCTTTCACATCAAGGCCCATTATTTATTTGGCATTTGAGCCACAGAGCACCATTAGCCTCTCAGGCCCACAACTAAATAATATATTTTGTTATGGTTGGATAAGATTTTGTCCACAATTCCATGTTGTATTGGTACGATAGCAGAGATAACAGGCAAACATTGATCAAAATTACAATTCAAAACATTTGACCTTGCTCTTTCACTGTTTCCTCACTAAGACATTCACCACACCATGTACCAAGTTCCAAAACTCAAACAAAAGAGTAGGCCTACATTTGTACATTCCATGATACAACCTATCTGCTGCCATCAATGAGAGTGCATGTTTCAGGTGCACATACACACTGTACCTGAGGGGCCATGTTGTGGTCACACAGGAAGCTCTGGTACTTCAGGGGTATGTGGACACTCTCCTTGGGACGCAGGTAGACACGTGGAGGCGCCGACTCATCCTCCCCGACGTGAAACATGTCCTCCTCCAGTGGGGTAGGTGATTTGGTCAGCTCCTTGAAGTAGCACCACTCCTCCGTGCTGGTGATCACACTGTGTGAAAAGAGGGTTCCAATTCATAATGGGCTATATATGCACACACCAGCCACCTTGGAAAGAACTTGGGCTCCTAATGAAAGTCAGGGTGCTTCTATTGTGCGTGTTGGCTCACTGGTTACACTGACTCTGTCCATTTGGTTCCATTTGTACACTCTCAGAGTTATGGAGGTCCTTGAAATGAAGAAGTTTGAGAACCATTGTACACTAAATGGAACAGAGGCTAAATTAGTATCATCGGTAACACCTGTGAAGGAAGTAGGGAAGTGGCCCGGAAGTAGGAAGAGTTATTCTGTGTGCATAGAGCCTATTAGAGTATGCACCACCCCTCGGTTGATCCAGCACATTGTTAATGTTGTTGTAAAATATTGTTACTGTTGTGAGAAAATATATGTTGTTACAATTTACAATTACAGTTTATAGAATTAAGCAGATACTCTTATCTAGAGCAACTTACAGCAAGGTGCATGAACACATACTGTGCATCAAATGCAGAAACCGTGTAGTGTCTCAGTAAACTATAGGTAAAGCAAGTAAATAACCTAGCATCACTCTAAACAACATATTATCAAAATAATAAGCTGTACATTGAAACTATAGGATGCCAGGCAAACAATGTACAGTACCTAGCACCCCACTACCAGAATCGGGTCGACGTGGTGTCGCTAGGGCCGAGTTTACCAACACTCCACTTGCCTCCACACTTCCACAGACTATCCATAAGTACTCTGCCAAGGTTCTAGGCTTATTATCCCACCCTCAATATCTTCACATATTGTACAGTTATTATAAAACCCATGCAGGCACCTCTTTTGCCGATTAGGACCACTCTACTCTATTAAGTTACATGACATATCAGATATGTCTCCTTCCCTCACTCAGTCATGACATATCACTTAGACATGGTGCCCTCTGAAATAATATAAACGGCATATGTATCTTTTGGATTGGCTTGTAATAATGGTCAGCTGCTAACTTTTCATTTTCAATCAGCATCATAATTCAGACTGAATGTTCCAGACTGAATGCACTAGGTTTGTGTGGATTTGCCCCTGTGATTTTAGGTACAGTATATGTAAATTATGTGGCATTCTATTTTGTCCAAAATTGAGCAATTACGAAGCATAAAAGTCTAGGAATAATGTGTGTCGTTAATAACCATGGAAACCCCGAAATGAGATGAATCAGCTGGTTTGCGTGCAGCCAGGGCTGACTGAAAGCCTCAGCCAAAATACTGAGAAACACATCAGGTCAAGATGTCTTCAAAATGAAAGGCTAGGTTATGCTGTCATGCCATGTCAATGTAAGAAATGCTGGATTAAATATGTGTTTATTTGATAAGCTAAATCATCAATAACATAGGGAGTGTCGCATAGAACAAAGCAAAGTAATACTGCCTCATCAAAGGTTGTGACTTTATACAGTATATTGTCAATCACTTGCATGAGATGGGGAGAGGTGGAGTTAGTTGCTTTAGCAGACAGTTTGAGGGTCCAATGGAGTTAAGAGGTTTAGTCCAAAGTACTTTTTACTACATTTCATTGTTTTTTTTAAACCAACACACAGATGTAAAGGTTGTTCAATAGCACTGATTTATACAAAAAAAAATAAAAAAAAATTGAGTTAGGTGGTTTCCTCCTAAAACCACCTGCGCTGCTGCGTCTTTCATGAGTACATCCACATCATTACTAAATTCACCGATCGCTGTGGGTCTGTCCTATTCCGGGTCACCAGTGAAATGCATGTTGGGACGCGTAACAGACCCACACGGGGTAAACAAATCGGACCCTGATACTACTAGCTACTCTTGCGTTAGTCAACATAACTTCTTCTTTGTGGAAGCATCGCGGCCAACACGAGGGTTGCATGGCACAGGCACCTGAAAGCCAGCTCTGACAGATGGACAGGGCATGTTAACGTGAACACACGCGCTGTTTCGACACCACACTGAACATCATTTGCTGTTCATATATTCAGAAGGGGTAAGGATTATGTTAAACACTCCGATTGCCCGGGGTTATTTAATCCATTAAATCATAGCGCCCAAGCGATTTATAGCAACAGAGCACTTTTACTGACGGACCGGAAGTTATACCGGAAGTTATGTGGCTGGAGCAGCTAAATGTAGCCAAACCACAACGGGAGGCATGATTAAATCTAATGCGACTAGCGACTGGACAGTGGGGGGGCTAGGATATTTATAGCAACAGAGCACTTTTACCGACGGACCGGAAGTTATACCGGATGTGGCTGGAGCAGCTAAATGTAGCCAAACCACTCTCAATGCGACAACGGGAGGCATGATTAAATCTAACGCGACTAGCGACTGGACAGCGAGGGGATAGGATCTTTTCTTAGAATTGGACGGGATGATTTAGATCGCGAGTTATTAACGTTTTAAGATTTTCGTTGTCGTCCGCTAAACTGGGGGGGAACATTTTCGATGACGTCCCACTGTTGAACAACACGAGGATTGGAACAGGCTGTAGACTGATGCAATCAGTTTTCATATCAATAAACGTTGTCTTTTGGATAAAACTTTGTCATGGGCGCTGGGTGTTACTAATAGAAAGGACAGTGAACTTCGTCCTGTTAATGTGTTAATGTTAATGTGGGACGTCCTCGTGAGCGGTGCTCGTGTGTTGGTTCCCATAGCCACAGCACTAACTTGCTGGCTGGCAGCTCTTGGCGTCTTTGGCAGTGTCCTGCTAGTCTCATTCTCCTGGCTGCTATTTTGGCTGGCTCACCGTTGGCATTCCATCGTACAGATTGATGTTGGTAACATGTGTATACTTGCTGATGTTAAGTACTGCATGCAACATCCTGGTGTAGCACCTATCTAGACTTCTGCAGGTTTGGCTTCAGGGTCCAGCATCCACTGCCGTATAGGAGAACAGACTATGTTGTATAGAACAGGGGTTCCCAAAGTGGGTTCCGGGGACCCCCAGGGGTCCTTGAGGGAGTTCCAGGGGGTCCCCAGCTGAATAATAGTTTGAAACCAAACTCTGAGAGTGTACAAATGGGTCCTCATCAAACCCTGTACACTCAAGACACTGCCCCCGCTGCAACCCTTAGACATATATGGAGCTGACCTGTTCCGACATTCCATATGTTGATCCGACCTCATCAAACCCTGTACACCCAAGACACGCTCCATATGTGGCCAGACTACATCAAACCCTGTACACTCAAGACACTGCCCCCGCTGCCACCCTGCTGACATATGGTCCATATATGGCCAGTACAGAATTAATTCCATATGTCTGACCCCCCATTCCAAAGTGCCAGCGCACGCCCAGCAGTCTGCTGTCACCCAGGAGGATGCGTGCACGCAACCTCGACCTTTAGGGCAAAGTCACTTCTTGCCCTCAGGCGTCTTACTGGTTTAGTTGAGTAAGACTAAAATATTAAGGTTTTTGATATTTAGTTGACTATAAGACTAGACTAAGACTGAACAATTTCAGAAGACTAAATACTAAGACTAAATGGTGTGTTATATTCAAAAGACTAAGACTAAAGAGTGTTTAAATAATTAGCTCACATAATTTTATAGAGCTACATGAAGTACAGAAAACCAGAAATGTTCCTGAAAAATCATTGTGGGTAACTGAAGCTTCCCTTCACATTCAAATGTCTTTTTTATGCAATACAATATTGTTTTTCTTGTTCACAAAAGGCATATTGATAAACAACAACAATAAACAACTACTGTGATTTGTACAGTATTTGGTCCAAAGGAGAAGTGGGGCGACATTCCAAGGTCTAGAGTCAATACTACTGAGTACAATGCTTGGCTTTCAATTACCATCGGCAGCTTTCATACAATGCTATGGAGGTCAATGCTATAGTCCCCCAATCCCCATCAAATGGATTTACAGGGGAAAAGATAACACACTCTGGGCAGAGAGGGGAGTCATTTCCAACCTTCTCCTCCATGCACTCCACTTTTCCTCTTTTCTTCGAGTTTGAGAATTTCACACAGAAATACATAAAGGGACACAGACTACTTTAAACATCAAAGGGTCCACACCCCGGGGGCATGGAGAAGGGAATTTCGCGCAATAGCAAATGGAGAATGTATGAATTTTTCAGGAACCCCACCTTGCCAACATTAGCCTTGCGACTAGACGAGTCATTTTAATGAACCTTATTTGGATTTTTACCAAATTGCAGCAAACCATTTTGCATGTATCGAGAGAGAGAGAGAGAGAGAGAGAGAGAGAGAGAGAGAGAGAGAGAGAGAGAGTGAGACATGCGTGTGTGTGTGTGTATGTGCTTATGCCATGCACGAGATGTATTCTACGTCTAAGTAAAATCCAGAGTGTACTCTGATAATGTAAAGGGCAACTCAAAAGAAAAGACACAAGGTGCTGTTTATAGACAGAGACAACAGCGACAACACAAGAGGCCATGCAGGAGCATGAATAGATTTAGATGGGAATGGGGACGACGACAGTAAAACAGTAAGAGGAGCAGTGGGGAAGATAATGAAACCACAGCATGAATAGGAGAGAGCGAGAGCGAGAGAGGAGGGAGAAGAGAGACAGAGAGAAATGGAGAAATGGCCTCGATCGTTGCTGGAGACACACTGAGGAACTATACGCATACGCAGTGCATCCTTTTCCCTTCGCTGGCCGCCAGCTATGGCAGGCAAGGGGCGCTCCGGTGAGGCATTATACACACGAACGCAGCCATGCAAAATGCATGGCAACAGGTATGGAACGTGTTCTCTCTACTGTAGAGGAGCCTTCAGGCTTCCCGCTATTTCTTCAGCAAGGCGGGGGAAGAAGAAAAAGAATACCCCAGCACATCAAAGGTAGAACTCTCCGACCCGTTCCAGCTCTCTGTCTCTAAGTAGTCTCAACGGCCAAGCTCAGAAAAATCAGGTTACAGCTGGAGTTTTGTTTTTGTTTTTCTTCTCCATGGGTTTTGTTTGTGTGGAAGAAGTGTGATTCATACGGTGACATACAAAACAGCAGTATATCTGCTGTTCCTGGAGTGCAATATTAATCATAACTTTGGCCTGGAACACGTTGGACGCATCACCTCAGCATGGTGTCAGCATAGGAAAAAAAATACATATACCGGTACATAAAAGGTTCTCCCCTACAGTATGACATGGCCAAAATAGGGATAAATTATGAATCAATTATATTGTTCAATTATTGATTATCTTTCATAATCAATCAAATCGATGTTTACGATAGAGGGCTCCGTATCGCTCTTCTGCAACCTGTGAGTGATCCTAGGACTTCTGAAGAAGAGTACACCAGGAAATAATGTGATCTAAAAACATGAATAAAAATCGAGTAGGTCCAGCCTGATTTATAAAAATATTCATTTCAGACGGCGTTTTTGGTTAAAACAAGCGGTGACACACTTTTTTGTCACGATGAAAGTATAGAGACTCTCGTCTGTCTTTTGGGATATTTGGTGTTTACATCGTCATAGAACAACATTATTCTGTGGGTCTTGGGCATTTTATTTTGAAGTTTCAGTCTGAAACGGAAGCCTGTGTGTTTGTGAACCAATCAGAGGGTTGCATCCCTTCAAGCGAAGTGAGAGACAGACTGCCAGCTCAGCATGTTTGCTGCTATGTGGCTTATTTCTAACCGATAATGTTTTCAGATACATATTTTAGCGTGCCGATTAAGTTTAAAATTAGTAATACAACGTCTAAATGTCATCTTGAAGGAGATTAAAAACAGTGTAGTTCTGTAATCAACATCCGCTGTGTTTGGATGGATGCGCAGCAATGGGAATAAAACAGGTGAATGAATTCAAGATTCATTTTTATTCATGCTGGACTCGACGCGTCACGTTTTCGTTCAAAGGAAATAATTAAAAAATGATTTTACTGGACTTTTGATATAAAAATAGATACACAAAAATTGTGTATCTATTTTCCCCATTGTTTTGGCATCTATTGTTACTGTAGGTATGTCCATATGGTGACCACAGATATGCTCTAGAAGTGTGAAAAACCTTTCATTTCGCTACGAGTAAAAATGCAAAAACTCGCTGGCAGTGCAGGGCAGACCATTCTAAGTGGCAGTTAATGAGTTTTAACCGTTGCAGCCCCAAAGAGATATCCAATGCTTCAGGATGAATACGTAATAAGTACATTTACTTAAGTACTGTACTTGAGACACATTGTGAGCTTGTAGATCTGGTATTTTCAAAATGTGTATACAATTTGAAAACCTGAAATGGGACATGCCCCATAGTGAGTACCGTACTTTCTATTTCAGTACTGCAAGTACATTTTGATGCCACTATACTTTTGTACTTTTATTCCAGCACATTTAGAACTTTTACTTGTAACGGAGTAGTTCTACATTGGAGTATTGATACTTTTACTATAGGTAAAACAGGCGAGTATGTTTTCCACCACTGGTTAACTGTTGCAGCCCAAAAAAAGATACCCAACGAAGGATGCTTCAGGATGACTCGTGCCTTAGGGCACGAGACAGTTTGGTGAAATCCCGTTGCTTCAACACCTTGGTGAGCGGTGGCCCGAAAAGAACACAGTCGCCTTCGTGGCACAGCTGTGCCTCAATCCCTTCCCCAATTAGCCCAGGTGGCCCTGCTGGCTGGACTAATGCACCAGCGATTCATGCACAGCACAGGCCAGCCATTGTTTGTCAACATGTGCGCTCACACAAACCGAAGACATGCAGCAGAAATGACACTGGACTATTAGTTACATTATAAATGACACTGGACCATGCTAGTGGCATTATAAATGACACTGGACCATGCTAGTGGCATTATAAATGACACTGGACCATTAGTGGCATTATAAATGACACTGGACTATTAGTGGCATTATAAATGACACTGACTGGACCATGCTAGTGGCATTATAAATGACACTGGACCATTAGTGTGGACCAAAACTGTGGAATGCACTTCCCATTGCAGTCAGAACTGCAGCATCACTCCCAATCTTCCGCCGTAGTCTGAAAACCCACCTTTTCAGACTCCATCATGGCCCATAGCACTTCCCCTACCCCCTTAGATAGCATTTCTGTAGACTTAGATAGCATTTGATACAGACTTATAGCATGTTATGTAGACAGCACTAGAATTGCATTGTATATAGTCATAGCACGCCATAGTACATATGTATAGCATAGTAGTATATATGTATAGTTTCATTATATAGATATTCCACTGTTACTTTCTTAGCTTACGCATGTTTCATGATAAATGCTTTTATGTGATGTATTCCCATGCTTTTGTTCTTGCTTAATGTAAGTCGCTCTGGATTAACACATTTAGTACCGGAACTGCATCAAAATAAAGGCGCTGCTTGCGCCAGAGTAATCGCCAGAGTAGTGATCGCTTCTATTTTGAAAGCCATGAACCGGAAATACTTTCTTAAAAAGGTTGACTGACAAAGTGCCATCACAATCTCCGATCATCTTAATATATTTATATACGCTCCAAAAAGAGTTAATATTTTGCGGGAGAGACGGATGAGGAGCAGAAACGCAGCGCCAGCATATCGATCCATTCATCACCACGGAGAGCGCCCTGGATGAGGAGATACGAGTCATTCTTTCCGCCGCGCTAACATGGGAGTCAATGACAAGCTAATAGTTTCACAGAGCGTTAGCATACGGCAAGCGAAAAGCGAAATGCCAAAAAAAAAAAAAAGTAATTATTCTGAATATTATTATCTCGCCCCGCGTCGTTTGGACGTCGCTAGGACGTCCACAGACGTCTAAGGCACCTCTCGGTTCCAATCCTTATGACGTTTCAGGACGTATTATGTACAAAATGTGTTAAGAGTGTCTGCTAAATGCCTAAATTGTAAATTGTAAATTGTTAGTGGCATTAGAACTGACACTGGACCATTAGTGGCATTTTAAATGACACTGGACCATTCCTGTTACATTAGAAGTGACAACAGAGACAGACCATTCACACTGTAGATATTTCCCATTTTAAACAAAGCTTAAGTGGTTTAATGGCACTAATTGTTTCAGCAGCATGCCACACGTACAGTATGCAGTTCAAGGAGAACCGATGCAGGACTGCTGCAGCGAGCTAAATTATCTCCGTCTTGCTCTCATGTGAGGTGAGATGCATGAATTAACACAGCACTAAAAGTGTGGTTGCCAAGAGAACTGAAACTTCTCAAATGAAATCCATTTGAATGCTAAATATTAAATGAAGCACACATGAAAGAAAAAGGAGACCAACTACGTTGCTGTCCGTTGTGCCGATCAGACATCCGAGGTTCGGATCCGATTTCAAATTTTTCATCGCATCGCGATTGAAATATAAACGTTTCTCGAGAAAGATAGCTAGTGTGAGCTAATGCTAACATTAGCCTTTTCTTACAATGGAGCAGTAAGGCAGGACTGCGAGCGGTGTAAAAGGAAGTACTTGAGTAGTAATCTTCCCAATTCCGGCCCTGCGCAAGCCATTTACCACTTGTGGCCGCCAGGCAGTGGGATACACTGCACACTGTATCCCAGAAGCCTAATGTCTCCCTTGGCCAGAGGCATGATTTCCCAACACCTAGGTTCGACACACACACTGCACGCAGCACTGCGCTATACCTGAGTTCGGGGTCTTCACTGTGGATCCGGATGGTTTGTGGAACATTGAAGGGGTTCTTGAGCACAAACTCCATGTACTCGGCGATGCCCAGGCTGGCGTAGAGCACATGCTGGGTGGTGATGGCCTGGCTCAGCATGTTGGCGATGCCCTCCGTCTTGCTGCGGTCCTGGTAGGCCTCGATGACGCGCAGGTCCCTGTCCAGCCGGGCGCGTTCTTCCCGCCGAGTCTGAGCCAAGATGGAGGAGGACATTTTGGTGTTATAATGAACTATAATTTATTTTACATATCTTTTCAAAACATATTTCTGAAGGTTTTCTGTGACTGAGTAGTTGCAGGCATGGATTAGGAAGGGGGTTGAAAAGAGGTGCTTTCTGAACTCCCTACCAACAACTGTTGGTAGACTCCTTCCCTAGACTCCTTCAAAACTGCATTCAACAGCAATTCAAAACTGGTCCCTGTAAAAAAGCCCCCCCCCTCTTTATTTCTATACTGTACACCCTTTCCTTTTTTTGGGTTAGGGTACCGGTATATGATAATTTCTTTTTGCATAGAAGTGTAGCTATATTTGTATATCTTTAAATGTTTTGATGAATTGAAAATGGAAGACCATTATGTAAACAAGTCCTCAGAACTGTACCCCATAAACCAATCTGCAAACTTTTAATAAAATGTTCAAACACAATGAGAGCTAATATTTTTTAATACATTATTTATTCGTTTCTAAAAAAAGAAAAAAAATCTTGTTACAGTGTGCGACTCAGCGCGATTGCCTGCAGGAGTTTGCATCCCATAGCCTGAGGGGATGGGACTGGATTCAGTCAGTGAATCCCTAGTGAAAGAGACACACCCAGCCGCTGTTTCACTAGGAAACGCATAGGCTACGTAATTAAATTGATGGAACCTTTATTTATTCTCAAAAAGAGCATTGAGGTTCCCCCTCATTTGCAATGCTGACGAGATCACATATATAAAAACAATTAAGACAGATATAAAACACAAAACAAATCAACAAATAAGGCATAAAGACATAATACACAAACAGTGAAACAAAACAGTTACATATTGAGGTAGGGAGATTCAAAAGCAGGTTATTAAATTGTCCATAGGATATTGGGGTACCAATTTTCAGTGTTTGAGTGTTCCATGAAGTAGGGGCATCAAAGCAGAAAGCAGATTTTCCCAGTTCAGACTGCACAGATGGGACCTCTAGTGTAAGCCATTCACTTGAACGGGTCTGACGAGTATTTCTTTCCCACCAATAGCTTTAAAGAAAACTGGTGTCAGTGCCTGGATCTCCTCTCAGAGAGGGAAGACCAACCTACCCTGTCATAGAGGGTACAATGGTGAGTGCTGTAGCTTTCACCAGTGATACATCTAAGTGCTGAGTGATTAACTGTATCTAGGGGTAGAAGAGTGGTAATGGCAGCATTTCTATAGATTACATCATCGTAATCCAAAACTGACATAAAGACAGCTTCAAAATAACCAGATATTTATATTCAGTGACTCTGTCGATACAGGATCCATTGATAGTATGAATGTGTAGGGAGTTGAAGTCTATGTTTTTGGGTTTTGAGAATAGAATACATTTGGTTGAAATTCTGGACAGAAGCCATTTCAAGGTTAATGTCTCATTTGCAAGGTTGAATCAGAGGTAGATTTTTAGGAAATATGTCCAATTTAGGACTGTGTCATTACAATAGATCAAAATCACTATAAAAGACCAATTTGCTTAGATCTACGCTAATGGTGATAGGTCAGATTAATTCAAGTGTTAACAAGGTCTGTTACCGACTAGGCAATCACCTTCAAATGTAATCAGGTTCCCACACACTTTTACCAATGCATTTGACAAACCCCACAATATTTTACCCTGTTCACGTGGCTATATGTTGTGGGGCGGGTGTGGCCCAGGGGGTAGAGTGGCCGGTAGATGAGCTGGATGGGAACCATGAGGTTCCCAGTTCCAACCCGAGCTCCAACCCGAGTTAGTGTTGAAGTGTCCTTGAGCAAGACTCTGAACCCCTAATTACTCCCAATGAGCAGGTTGGTGCCTTGTATGGCTTCCTCTTTCCTCCGCCATGAGGTGTGTGAATGGGTGAACGTAATGCACAATCTATGTAAAGTGCTTTGGATAAAAGCGCTATATAAATGCTTCAGAAGTCGGTTGGTTGTCTTTATGCGTTTTTGCCTTTGGCGCATGGCTAATCAGAGCGTCCTGTTGCCAATATCGACATGTTGGGTGCATAATTGCATATACTGTAGCCTGAATCCAGCGTTGCTCTACAGACACGGGGTTTTCGAGAGCCATACATAATTGAACGTAAAGGTTCAAGGCGATAAGCAATCTGCTTGCGCTTGTAAATTTAACATCCCCTCTGCCAACTGCATATACCGTTACACCTATATGTGCATCACGTGACTAATTTATACTCCATTCTGCAAGGGTGTCAACATATCTACGAGCTTCAGGCTACACTCACGCAGTCCATGCAGTGCAGCATTTTAATACAAATGACATCATTTGCATAATATTATAATATCGGCTTTAAGACCTGTTTCTATAATGTGTTTTATTTTAGTTTTATTTTTAGTTTTGTCATTATTATTTATTTATTTTTGTTCTGTATGTATTGTTGTCAAAACATTTCGTGATAAGATTTTGTTTGTATTTGTGCTGCCATGGGGATGTGGGCAGGGGGGGGAATACATGTATATGTCAAATTTTTTTTTTTTTTTACCTCTAAATTTTATCCCACGATTTTGTAACCCAGTTTTCTTTTCACCCAGTGCCAATTATCTAATGTAATCCTGGGCGCTACACTTCCTCTGCCAACCTGGGGGGGCAGCGGACTGACCTCATGCCTCCTTCTATGCATGAGGAGTCCAAGCTGCTTCTTTTCACCTGACAGAGGGGAATTTCCCCGGCCGGACGTAGCGTGTGGAAGGGACACGTTATTCCCACCAGTTCCTTTCCCCTCCATCAGGCGCCCCAGCTGGCCAGGGGGAGGTAGTTTTAGAGACCAGGATTACTGCATGTTTTTGTGAGGGTATGTACCCTAGGGGACACACAGAAAGGCCCTTTCACCAACCCCCGCCTCGGGTATGGGCACTGATGACGCGGAGGAGGGAACACGCCGCCAGTGCCCCATATGTCAATTTTTTTGAAAATACTTCTTTGTACTGTAAAGAAAATCAATAAACATATGTTTAAAAAAAAAAGACCTGTTTCTATGAACATAATAAACCGCCAATAACATTATGTTCAAACCTTTTCCAAAAAACTGTTAATTCTAAACCCCTTTTCAGACCTAGAAAACGGTTCCTCTGTTGAGTATCAAATTACAAGTATGGCAGTATGCCGTTTATACAGAAACAAGGAAACAAAGTCTGAAGAAGACTCGAGGTCAAATTCAGAATATAACAGGCATTTTCATTTTAATATAGAAATTAAATGAGACATGAATACTTATTATGCTAGTAGAGAAACATTTTCAGCAGATATACTGTAAAATAGCAGCAGATATAGAATGGTACACATGAGCCAGTACAGCAGCAGTGGTACATAGTCATATACAGTGGCGTGCACAGACATTTAGACGGGCAGGTGCTCAAGTGAAAAAAGGGCACCTTGTGCAGTGCGGTTGCCTTAACAGTGTGAGATATAAATAATGTGACAATGTGACATAAATAATATATTAGAAGCTTTTCATCAATAATTGATCAATGTCACCATGATCCACATACTGTACAGTGTACAAACTTTTTTTCAAAAGGGCACATTGCTGTCCAGAGGGCAAAGGGCAGGTGCTCTAGCACCACCTAGTGTCTATTTGTGCACGCCACTTGTCATATACACAAAGTGATAAGGCCTGTGTCATCAACACTGACATGGTGTGCCAGGTAGGACGTTTCCCTGCAAATGAGACACAGCCACTGTCTTAACTCGTTTTGGACGGGATCCACAAGATCTACAAGCTCGTAGCGCGGCACTCGGTGCCCCTGGAACAACATATTTTGAGAATGGGGTCCGAAGGAAATTACATATAATTCCTTAATATTAAATAGTTTGAGAACCACTGATTTTCTGAAAACTGTCATGATTTAGAAGACATTTTGTAGAATCAGTTTTCAGGTCGAAATGGGTTAACTAATTATTTTAATCCTACAATAATCTATGAGAGCGGAATATTGAGGGGGAAAAAATTGTATAACAATTAAGGTAGGGCAGTCTAACTGGGACAAAGCAATGTCACGCCGTGACTCCCACCTTTTAAGTGTGAAATCATTCTTTTGCGTGGCATGAATATTTCAGCGCCTTTCTCCCTTGAGATGGCTGTTGCAAAGTGCCATGAACACACTACACTACACTACAACACCCGTCTCCAGAGAAAGACAGAGTACATGTGACACAGCTGCGGCGTGTATACAGTACCAAAGCCAAAATTGCATTTAGCAACGCGTCGCCACTCGCCGTTGGGTACAAATACAAGATGTGCCCGTGGGGTGTACAGTGGAACAATGAACACCTTGCCTGTTCGGTTTGCCACAAACGCAGAGGGGGGCTGAGGGGCATCATGTTCCCTACAGGCTCTCTGCCACCGCTAGCCTAGCTGGCAGCTCTGAGAGAGACACTTCACATCAAAGGGGCCTCCCTCCCAAGACATTATATTATTTCATAATGCAGAGCACCAGGATAGACGTGATTAACTTGCCTTACTTGTCCATTTAAAATGTGAGTCAAGAGGGCACACATGCATGGACAACATAGCAACGGCTGTGCTTTGGAGATAGGAGCTTGGCTAAAACCTTACCATGACCCTAGTCGCCGTCTTGACCTGGCCCTCCGCGTCTTTCTGGGCCTCCTGCCGATGCACGGCGGCCATGCGCTCCAGCTTGCGCCGGCGCATGTCGCTGGGCTCGTCCGCGGAGCGACGTCCGTCGGCCACCAGGGGGGACCTGTCTTTGATCCCGCCGCCGTTGAGGAGAGCCACGAGGTCGCCGTCGACCTCCACCAGCCTCAGCGCCCGCGCCACGTTCCTCGCTGCGTACACACGCACACACACACACACACGAATATTATTAATTTGGCTCATGCAAATTGCCTGTGTTCTTCAGAGGGATTTTGACTATTTCCCCCCAATATCTTGTGATCCAAAACAAACCACTATTGATTTCGTTGACTATGACGAAAAATGTCAGTCGACTACCTTTTTTCACTGAGGAAAGCTGAATAAAAACTAAATAAGAACTAAGCTTTATGATGACAGACTAATAAAAACTAGACTAAAATGTTAAGGGTGGACTATTGGAGAAGAGAGAACTAAAAGTAATTTAATGCTTCATGGTTGCATGCTGAAAATAGCTGATCTACAAGCTCACAACGCGCCACGCTTGTGACTAAAATCGTATGACATTTAGTCGACTATCATACTAAAACATTTCAGTTGACTAAATGTGACAAAAACTACCGGTAAATGAAAATGTATTCAAAGGACTATGACTAAAAGTAAAAAAATAAAGCTATATCTGCTGTCAAAATCAACACTAATCCGTACAACACTCATTCAGACAGACATTCATGCCAAACTTTGAGTGCTGCTGTCCAAATACTACTGTTCCTTCCCTCGTATGAGAGGCAGCACTCCAGACACATTCCAATCCCCAGAAACTCGATGCGTTGCCATGCGATGCACAATGTGTTATCACTATGGCTCTGAACGTACGCCACAAATATAATCTCAGCGGGACGGAAGCAACAATAGATGAAGTGAGATACCGTGGTATGTGGGCAAAACTGAGAGAAAAGAGAGCATTTAGAGGTAGAGAGAGAGAGACGTGGGCCTCTGGTGTGAAGTATATAGCTTCTCCCCTCTTCTTCCAACATCATCATCATACTATACTATACTATACTATATCATCAGTATTATTATTATTATTATCATCATACTATAATCATACTATAATTCTGACAATGTCTGTCTGTCTGAATGTGTGTCACTGTGACTGCCGTAGCTCCTCACTACCTGCACCAATCACTCCCACTTTTCACACAGGCATTGACCATAATAATATGGAGGTCTTAACTTTTCTAATTTAACAAATTATAAATTAATAATTAATTTATTAGTGAATGAAAAATGCGAAAACACACCCAGAGCGCAGTACCCCCCATGTCCATAAGGGGGGGGGGGGCAATATCTCACAACGGGTAAGGGCTAGTAACACACAACAGAAGAGTTGGACTGTGTTGTTGGTCCTCAGTTGACAAGTTCAGCCAAGCAAGAAGAGAAACTTCTCCCCTGCTCACTCACAGTGCGTCCGCGCGCACACACACACCCCCAATATACATCTCCCTTTCACCCATCAAGCATCTCACCAAACCCCCCCCCCACACACACACACACACACACACACACACACACACACAGCTATATCTTCCTCTCTGGACACTCTCCACCATTTTTCCATTCCTTATCAGAGAAGCACTGGGGCTCGCTGCCAATCACCTGAGCAGATAGTGTCCAGGTAAACTGCACTATATACTTCCACAGCCACAGGCGGCCCTGTCACTGGAGTGGAGTGCACTGCCAGGCAAGCTATGGAGTTGAATTGACAGCAAATTTAGATTTGTATTTTAGTCATAATATACTTTTGAATTAAACTGTCTTTTGAATTAAACTGGGTACAGATTGGCCACATGTAATGTAGAACACAAGAGCAAGCAGTGTTGTTGCACAACAGTGAGAGCTGCTCCTGTTTGTTTCATCCGTTTGGAGGACTCTCTTTGTGATATTTTTTTAAACTTTTCTTTGTTTATTTTACATTTTTATCCCACAATTTTGTAACCCATTTTTTTGTAATCAAATGTAATCCTGCATACCTACACTCCCTCTGCCAACCTGCATGGGGAGAGTAACGGACTGACATCATGCTTCCTTCGGTGCATGAGGAGTCCAAGCTGCTTCTTTTCACCTGACAGAGGGGAGTTTCCCCCGGCTAGACGGAGCGTTCCTTTCCCCTCCATCAGGTGCCCCGGTGGCCAGGGGGAAGTAGTTTAGAGACCAGGATTACTGCATGATTTTTGTGAGGGTACCTACTGGGCCTACGGGACACGGGGAGAACATGCAAACTCCACACAGAAAGGCCCTTTCGTCAACCCCGCCTCGGGTATGGGCACTGGTGACACAGAGGAGAGAACACGCCCCCAGCACCCATTAGCCCAGGGATAATCCAACCTAGGACCTTCTAGTCCTATACCGACTGCACCACCGTGCCCCCCTCCATTACATTTTAGTTAAAATAACTCTAAAATGTAAAATAACACATTCTGTTTGCATGTGCTCATGACATGTCTGTGATATTATTTGACATGCGGTCATGGTATAGCGCAGCGTAATAAATGTTTTTGCTGAAACGTGAGGTGTTTCTCATAGGTTTGTTTACACACCTCACACTGTGGAGTAATTGTGGGCCGTGCTCCCATACTTAATCTCATCATTAGAAGCGTTTATATCTGTCTCCCTGAGTCCGTCCTTTAGCTATTATGTGAGGGTGCTGCTGACAGCTCCAATTGTGTGTAAGCAGTCTAAATACACAATTGCATGCATTCTCAGGCGCACGCATGCGCACACACGCGCACGCACGCGCTTCTGCAGGCTCGATTAGGTTGCAAATTGAGTGGTACAGCGGTGAAGCCAACAGACAAGATCGTGAAATCCACTACATCTGGGTGAGCTGATCAAGGCAGAGGCATGTCAAAAATACACGCACGCATGCACACTCAAATATTTGTAGGCCTACATTTTAAATGGACATGTACACGGCTGTAGTGAAGCCAGAAGTGAAGTTTTGGGTGGGCCTGGCCAGGAGTGGGTGGGAGTTGCATGCATGCGTGCATTTAACAGACGCTTTTAAACCCAGAGCGACTTACAGTAAGCAAGAACAACAATACATCAAATACATAAAAAAAATACTGCAGTCATCAAGAATCATACGTAAGCATCTGTCTAACAGTGGAATATCTCTATTAGGTACTTTCCACCACAGCATGGGCTCAGCGGGTTCTTACCGTTGCGTCGTTGGACAGTGCTGCGGCCCGCCAGGCTGCCGCCGCTGAAGCCCACGGTGCTAGCGTGAGGCGTGATGACGTGGGAGCGCGGTGGAGGCAGCTCTCTGCCAACGCTCGGCTTGGGGTCCATCGGGCATCCTGAAGACAGACACCAATGAATCACTTAAATCAGGAGTGAGCAACTTTGACGATGGAGGGCCACTATATTTCCACACTCGCTCCAGAGGGGCCACATTGCATATTACTGTCGTAGCAGTGGGGGGGGGGGGGGGGGGGGGGAACCTGAAAAGTAATCTGTATCTTTGAACCTGTAGGTTATACAACAGGGAGCTGTAGCTTTGAACCTGTAGGTTATACAACAGGGAGCTGTAGCTTTGAACCTGTAGGTTATACAACAGGGAGGTGTAGCTTTGAACCTGTAGTAGGTTATACAACAGGGAGGTGTAGCTTTGAACCTGTAGTAGGTTATACAACAGGGAGGTGTAGCTTTGAACCTGTAGTAAGTTATACAACAGGGAGGTGTAGCTTTGAACCTGTAGGTTATACAACGGAGGTGTAGCTTTGCCACTGGAGTTTATAACATCCTACAACACGGTGAACAAGATGGTTATAGGGGAGCTGAGAACATTAATGCAGAGACCCGTCCACATGACTGAGAAAACAGAGAAAATATAATTCAAAAGTTCACTTTAACAATGCTTCTATTAACTTCAGTGGAAAGGAGGTATCATAGACGCCTGCAGCTGAATAAAGTATTTGCCATTGTACAAGTATAATTTTGTTACAAAGGCACAGCATGGCCATGTTTCAAATGCTCTGGCCTTGACAATGTGGGCTTTTCGACTTAGCTTATAGCTGTGGCACCTCCTAACAACCCAGAGTTTGATCGAAAGCCAGATCCTTCCATTTCACACTAGAAACTAAATCTATTTATTTAAAGGCCTATGGGCAGCTCTCTTTCAGGCCAGATTTGAAAGTTCAGGTCAATCAATGACTTTAAAGCCTTTTGGTCTGAATCAATGTACCGAGACACGGCCAGGTCTATTCATTAGAAAGGTTTGGACACGGGCAAGCTGGCAACATGCTAGGTGTCACGCTGACTGATGGCTACTACTGGCTGTACTGTAGACACTGTCTGACTGAGTGGTCAGTGAGAGGAAACATGCAGGGCAAACATGCATGGTAGAGTACAAATTTGAGTATTTCAAATGTTCTATTTTTACTAGAAACTACATTTCAGAGGCAAATATTGTACTTTTACTGTCTCCACTACATTAATTTGGAAACTTTAGTTACTAGTTACTTTGTAAATGTTGATTATTATTACAAAACATACATACAGTACCACTTCAGCCCTATACTGTACATCTTATACATCTGCTATTTTCAAAAGATAATTATACATTTGATAAACTTGAAATGAGACCTTCTGCACAATGAGTAGCCTACGTTCTACTTTTTGTACTTTAAGTACATTTTGATGCCAATACGCTTATACTTTTCTTTTACTCAAGTACATTTTGAATTCCGGACTTTCACGTGTGACGGCGTAGTTCTACATTGCAGTATTGATACTTTTACTTATGTAAAACAATTGAGTACTCATTCCACCACTGCTATAGACACTTTTGGGCCGAGCGGTCAGTGTGGAGAACAGCAGATATAGAATAGCAGGCGGCACTCATCACAGGCAAGCCTGAATAAAACATGCACCATTACGAAATACCAAAGAAGACGTTCTAACTCTCCACACTGTATTCAATTGGAAGCCCCTTCTTGTAAATTTGAATATGGAAATCGCACCAAATGACTGTATAAGCGGCTCTATGTCTTTGTACGAATAGCCAAGCTGTCAGCTTGGAGCTCCCACCCAGTAAAAATCCTGAGTGTTAATTTCATCCATTTGTAACACTGAAAAGTGCACAAAATGGAACCAAATGGACGCCACGTGGGATCCCCACGGAGGATTTTGACTGTCTTTGTACGAATAGCCAAGCTGTCAGCATGGAGCTCCTATCTACCTCAAACCTGCCCCCCTTGGCAGATTCGAGCCAGAGGTTCCGTTTGGCTTGCAAACCTCTTCTGTCTCCATTCCCTGCTCCGACAAAAAACAGCAGCACCCCAACCATTTGCTCGCCCTCCTTCTTAGCAGCCAGCGGTGGGTGAGTAAACACTTCTGGGCATGCTTGTGGCGGACTGTGAACGATGATCGATTGCAGGGCTCTCTTCTCCAGCGCCGAACAAAGACTAAAGTTAAACACATAGACCGCTAAACCCGAGTTTCCCCGAGGTGATCGGTTTAGTCTGACAGACAACACCGGATCTTGAAGGACTTCAGTGTTAAATAATGCTTAATTAATTCATCTTTAACCCCCTTTGACTGCTGGTGTTTTTCACTAACCATTGAAGAATCACCCAGTATTATTTGTAGCTCCATTCCATACGCGTGTGCCTTAGCACGTTTGCTGCCACCGCGTGGCCATTAGTGATATCACATCGCTGCCGAGGTGGATACGGGCAGATTACTACTAGATTATTACGATGCACTTCCGTTTCGCCTTCTCCCGAAATGGAGAGGAAAAAAAAGCTAATGTTAGCATTAGCTCACGATGTCTAGAAACGTTAATATGCGACTATTTTTGATACAGTCGACTGTCATACTGTTCAGGAGAGCTTAAAAACCTGATTTATTTTTCCTTTTGTTTTCGTCTCAATTGATCTGAAGCCATATATTAGTAAGCAGTAAGACGCCCTGAGTGACTAAAATGTGACTAAAACAAAATGAAAACTATTCAAGAGACTAAAACTAAAATCAAAATGTGCTGCCAAAATCAACACTGCAGTCAGTCCAGTCATAAAGTGTATTGTCCAATTGCACACCCAGCTACTTTTACAGCCCTGGCACACCTCCACATATTACTCTCCCTTGATGGAAACGGGAGGGGGGGGGGGGTGTTTCTTCCTAAAACAATCCGCCACCATCTCCTTTGTTTTTGCCAGTGTGGTTTTGACAATTTGACAGGTGGTTTTGTTTGCACCGCTGAACAAAGCTGTTAAGCAGTCCTCTGTACTCCATCTCTTGGCCTTCCACTGACACATGCCACAACGGAGACAATCTGCATATTTCTGAAAATGGCAAGTTGCTGTATTGTGTGCCTTAAATCTGAGTGTAGACTCAGAACCCACCACCCAGTGGTGGAAAATGTATGGTTTCTATTTGAATAATAATCAAAATCTGCAAAGTAACGAAAGTTTTCTAATAATTTTATGTAGTGGAGTAAAAGTACAATATTTGCCTCTGAGATGTAGAAGTAAAAGTACTGAAAATCGGAAATACTCTTTATACTTTTGGTACTTTAGGTACATTTTTATGCCAGTACCTTTGTACTTTTTACTCAATTACATTTTTAATTATTTTATTTGTAACAGAGTATACGTAGTTCTACATTGCAGTAAAGATACTTTTACTTAAGTGACTGGTGTCATGCTTGTGCCTGCGGCGATCCACCAGCCACAGTGTGGTGATGGAGCTTTTGAGGAGATGTCACCCCTCCTTATTTCACCACCAGCCACAGTGTGGTGATGGAGCTTTTGAGGAGATGTCACCCCTCCTTATTTCACCACCAGCCACAGTGTGGTGATGGAGCTTTTGAGGAGATGTCACCCCTCCTTATTTCACCACCAGCCACAGTGTGGTGATGGAGCTTTTGAGATGTCACTCCTCCTTATTTCACCACCAGCCACAGTGTGGTGATGGAGCTTTTGAGGAGATGTCACCCCTCCTTATTTCACCACCAGCCACAGTGTGGTGATGGAGCTTTTGAGATGTCACCCCTCCTTATTTCACCACCAGCCACAGTGTGGTGATGGAGCTTTTGAGATGTCCCCCCTCCTTATTTCACCACCAGCCACAGTGTGGTGATGGAGCTTTTGAGGAGATGTCACCCCTCCTTATTTCACCACCAGCCACAGTGTGGTGATGGAGCTTTTGAGGAGATGTCACCCCTCCTTATTTCACCACCAGCCACAGTGTGGTGATGGAGCTTTTGAGATGTCACCCCTCCTTATTTCACCACCAGCCACAGTGTGGTGATGGAGCTTTTGAGATGTCACCCCTCCTTATTTCACCACCAGCCACAGTGTGGTGATGGAGCTTTTGAGATGTCACCCCTCCTTATTTCACCACCAGCCACAGTGTGGTGATGGAGCTTTTGAGGAGATGTCACCCCTCCTTATTTCACCACCAGCCACAGTGTGGTGATGGAGCTTTTGAGGAGATGTCACCCCTCCTTATTTCACCACCAGCCACAGTGTGGTGATGGAGCTTTTGAGGAGATGTCACCCCTCCTTATTTCACCACCAACCACAGTGTGGTGATGGAGCTTTTGAGATGTCACCCCTCCTTATTTCACCACCAGCCACAGTGTGGTGATGGAGCTTTTGAGGAGATGTCACCCCTCCTTATTTCTTGTGATCCAGTTCCATTTTTGGTGACGGCTCGGAGTGACAACTGTCATACTTCTACTACCACTTTGACATCCGAAAAAAAATATCATGTACACACACACACACACACACACACACACACACACACACACACACACACACACACACACACACACACACACACACACACACACACACACACACACACACACACACACACACACACACACACACACACACACACACACACACACACCTGCAGTGGCCTGATAAGCCTTAGAGAAACCCACAGCTGCATGCAGGTGGAGAGAGCAGCACCTGTCCAAAGCAGCACACCTATTGGAATGGAATATCAAATGTAATCCACCTGACAAAATACTTTAGGCAAGGCAAATTAAGACCACATGCTTTTTGTCTGAAGGGGGTACGCACGTGCACGCACGCACACACACACAATTTGAGGCACTCATTAGACACTGTGGTCGTCTAGCTATGCCGCAGGCCACACCTGCACGAGCAAGAATCTGCTTATTCTGAAAGGTTGCTGGCCCTGGAACGTGCAGGCACGGAGAAATTCAATATCGCGGACCATTCTGAAAACCCCCACGGCACGTGCTCACGTTTGTTTTGGGGCCACTAAATCAGCGCTTTGTCCTGGCCTTAACCCTGAGTATTGCCAGCGGAGCAGAGATGAGAGGGATCGTGTGGGGAAGAGAGGTACAGTACATTGTAATGTAGTACAAAGTACAAACAACGGCGAGTTGCTACTCAATATATCTGATAGTTTGGCCCCTCTGGCAGCTTCTCTCTTACAATTACTCAGCTCTGGACGGACAGCTTTAGGCCTGCCCTGAATGCCTGCACACCACGCCAAGACACCCCCTCCCCTCCCCTCCCCGAGACCACAAAGCCGGTCGTCAGCTTAAATTTCAGAGCGGTGGATAACCAACCTGCAAATGTGATGAAACAGTTAGCGGGTGAAATAAGGAGTCCCATGTCAACCTGTATTGGCACTTGAGTCGCTGCTATCCGATGATCCATGCGATGATTCAAGTCCTGGTCAATTAATTAACGTGATTGAACGGCCACGCCGAACTACGGGGTCGCAACGTCAGTCCATCAACTGCTCCATGTGTTTGCTCGTGGTGTTATCTTATCGCCTTCTTGCAGGCTTATTGACGGAATCCATCAATCATAAAAAGTATCTATGTCTGTCCTACCGGAAGTTTAGGCCTGAAAGGCTCATAATAATTAGGCACTGAGAATGGGATCTCTCCATGAGCTCTGTTATCGATCGGAGATGTTTATATACAGTAGCAAAAGTAACGTCTTCACAGCAGTACCGGGGAGTATAACTCAAACAAATGTGACATTTATATTTGGGTCGTCTTCACCGGTCGGGAGGGATAGGAGATGGATGTTGAAGGGAAGGCAGACACCTCTCCCATTAATCTGCAGAATTGTGCTGTCTGTGTCTGTTTGCATGGCAACAGAAGCTCCCTCATTCCTCGCTGCCCATTATCAGGCTGATGATAAAGGAGTGTAGGTCTCTAAGAGACATGGGAGGCTGCCTCAGTTCCCCTCCGACTCCCACCTAACTTGGCAGGGATCTCACTTTACGGCCGATAAAGCCACTTAATTGCTGCGTTCAGAGTTTCACTTCATCGAGTTGTCCTCTGTGTGATGTGTCCTAAAGCCTTTTTAAACAAAATGCCGAAATCCCTCCCAACACAATTAAAGCGCGTCAATGTAATGTCGTGTTGAAGCTAAGACTTCCCAAAAGCCCAGAAACTCTTAATGAGACTGGAGCATTGTGGCAGAGTGCAGTGTATTTTATTGAATTGTAGCCTCTTTTTCTTTTTAATTGCCACCTCAATCATCCGATTTGCAGATTGCGTAAAGGAAGCAAGCAGTGGTTTAGGAATACCTTAAATTAGAAAGAAAATGTTATATATTTTTGGAGGGGCAAGCTGGTCGCTCAGCCAGTCAGACAGTTAGTACACAGATCATACTAGTGGTCATGTCTTGTCTTTCATGCAAAAAAAACAACATGATATGAGGCAAGACAAGAATTCAGACTTAAGACATACAAGAGACTTTACTTAAAGTAAGGAGTCAAAACGTGCACATCGGAGCAAAGGAAAATCCCAGTTGTGGCTCAAAGTAAAGACCACTGTTCCCTCCTTAGATATACCCCTCCAGAAAGAAGTTATACAGGATCAAGTATAAACACGGAATAAAAGCCTCAAGTAAAGAAAGTCTCTCTCTCAGCCTGTGTAACCTACGGGTCAATAGATAAGACACACAGTGACAATCTGGACTACTAAAACAATATTGCCTCAAGGCAACACAGGGACAGACGACCACAAGAACAGTAGGATACGATCAATAAAAGCGCACCCGTGTGAAGTGAGGGGCGCTCTGATCATCGTACATCATCAGTCACATGTAACGTAAATTCTCCATTCATTGTCAATGGGAATTTTGTGTAGGACGAAAATCTACACTAACAGCTAAATATAGGAGGGGCTAGCGCGGCAGCGCCCCTCACAAATATACAGATTTAGCAGTGATATGTAAGCTCCTATGCTCTTTATGAATACATAAAAGATACGTTACACCCGTGTGGGTCTTCGTCAGGTATGAGGAACAGTCCTCTCTCTTTAGGGTGGAAAAAAACCTTACCCAACAGCAAAGCATGCCACAATTTCACATTATGCAGGTATGGTGCCTTTCAAGATATTAAGCATGGTTTCTTTTTATATATATAAAAAATGATTGAAAGGACCTGACGGCATAAATCATTACCATTTAATTAATGACATGTCAATCCCACCTCATCATAATTAAAAAGGATATTATGTGGTGTTTCGCTCTTTGTCGTTCTGGCGATGATGATCCGTCACTCACCGTTTCCAATAAAGACTGATTCTGATGAATTCCCACCGGAGCCAAAGTACAGACATGATTAATAGCACGCATGGCCGAAACACATTAAACTCAAAAAGAGAGAAAGAGAGCTGTAGGGTTTGCTATTGAAATATCATTTCAGAGTACAATTAGCTATATACCGGTAACCAATTTTGGGGGGAAATAATTTTTATGAACCATTTTCAACCTGGCATCCCCTATGTTGGGCATGTCTCTCAGTCTGTCACTATACATGACAATATTAAAAACAACAAAATAGTGACAATAGAAGAATTACATTGTACACCTATTTTCTTTATGGTTTCGCACAACACCACTTTATGACAAAATCTAACCAAGTGGTTCAAATAGTGGTTATAACTTATAACCTGATGATTACAATAATAATGGACTGCATTTTTATAGCGCTTTTCTATGCACAGAGTGCTTACTCAGTGCGCTTTACAATGGTCCATTCATTCATACAGTCAACGCCTGCGTCCTCACTTACCTACATTCACACACCAACAGTGGCAACCACTGGAGGCAAGGTACAGAGTTCAGTGTCTTGCCCAAGGACACTGAACTGGATAGGAGGGGCCTGGATTCGAACCGCTGACCCACGGATCATTGGACGACCTGCTCTACCTCCTGAGCCACAGCCGCCCACATTGTATAGGCACAATGCATTGTTGATTATAAATAGGCACAATGCAAATGAGCAAAACCGAGATATACGGTAAGTGTAAATGGCAGTAACTATTGCTCACATGCCATTGCCAAGAAGGGTCGACCCTCTTTCTCTCCTATAGTCCACACTCTGCAATCCACATGCCATAGAAACAACCTGCCTGTGGTCTGCTAACCCCTCTGTATGTCTGTCTGTCTGTCTGTCAGCGCATGTGTGTGTGTGCATAGTACAAGCATGCAAGGTATCTAAGTGATGCTGTGTGTGTGCACGTGTGCGTGGGTGAGCGCAGACGGCCGTACGTGCTTGTGTGCGTGTGTTTTGGCCAGCAAATCCCTGTCAGACTCTTGTGCAATCTGTCTTAGCGTTGGTAAAAACAATATATCCTCATTCCTGAGGCTATTCTTCAGCAAACACTAATGACCATGAAGCCTCACATCCCCTCACCACTCTGCAAATGTCACCACCTGTATCCATTACACCTTGATGAGACAGACAAGAGAGAGAGAGAGAGAGAGAGAGAGAGAGAGAGAGATGGAAATGGACAATATACACTGTATGTAGAGCAGGTACAAGAGAGGTGAGCAGGAGAAAGAAAAGAGATGAATAAAAAGAAAAAAGCTCTGCGAGAGACAGAGACGAGAGAGAGAGAGAGAGAGAGAGAGAGAGAGAGAAGAGGACAAAGACTGAAATCGGGGCGGCTGCGAGGGAAGGTGAATTTGGGTGAAGGAGGAGACAGACAGACAGACAGGAGAGAAACCACTCACCCGCCTCTCTCTCTCTCTCTCTCTGCGGCAGCATTGATTGTGGGGCTGTCGTGCAGCTGGAGGAGGTGTGAGGTGCGGGCGGGCCCGGGCCCTGATGGATATCTAACTGCTTGATTGAAATTTACATGCCAGATACTCTCCTAATAACTCACCGCGCTCTCACGCCCGGTGCTTTGGGTGATGAAGAGGCGACGAGAAAGAGAGAGAGAGAGAGACACAGACAGACAGACAGACAGACAGACAGACAGACAGACAGACAGACAGACAGACAGACAGACAGACAGACAGACAGACAGACAGAGAGAGAGAGCACACAGGCACACCAAGATACAGTATCTTAACACGTTAAGACCCTGAAACGCATCTGTGGCACCTCATATTTAAACTTTTGCTGTTGAAAAATACAGATCTACAAGCTCATAGCACGGTACCGAGTGCAGCGCTATGAGCTTGTAGATCTGCTATTTTGGAGACAACGTGAAAATGTGGCGCACATCGTTGTATAGATAACCCTGGAATCAAATATTTTCAGATGGGTAATTCTGGGGATCCTCTGATAAGTTTTACTTTACTGGTATTAGTTTGATCACCTCATTTTCAAATGATCGGAATCGGATCGGGAGCAATAAACGTGATCGGGACATCCCTAGTATCAACATTATCCATATCATGATATTAGACTGGATATCGTCTGCGATTTGGGATTTGGGAAGTGTTCTATAAAAATATAAATATCGGATCGGGAAAAAACGATAATACTCCAAATCAAATGATCAGAATCAGAAACAGAATATACTTCTATGTTGCAGTATTGATACTTTTACTAAAGTTAAACATTTGAGTACTTTTTCCACCACTGGCCGTGGAGTATATCAAAATGGGCTCGTTCATCAGTCGCCAATGTCACGATCCATAATGTGAAGGGATCATTCACTCATCCCCTTTATCACTGCAGATAGGAACCATCAGCAAGCCTATTGAGTTTAACGCCTTTCTATTCATAGACCATTTACGGCACCAACTTTCCACCCATTATTATCCTCAATTGCACGGTTAAGAGAAGGAAAAAGAAAAGCTCCGGGTTGTGTCATTTCTCTCCATTATCTCCAGTTGAGTGTTGTCATTCCCAGACCCAGCCCGGAGGCGCCGCCCGTTGATCGCTCATGCGGAACACCTTACGTACGTGTCAGTGAAAGTGTCACACGCACCCATTCAGAATGCCAAACCCAAATGTCAAAAACTGATGGGAAAATGAGGACAATTTTGAAGCTTCACTTTCTTCCCTTCTTTTTTTTTGCCAATGTTATTTTTAAGTCGGTGCTGGAGAGGAGCATAAAGCAACCAGGCTGCGCTGTGAACTGTCACCGTGATCAGTCAAGAGGCACCACAGGCAGAGAAGTACCGTCTCTTCCCCGTCGTCCTCTGTTGTATTGTTGCGTTTAAACTAAAGTCACAGTCATCAATAATCTCTCCTCCAAACATTCAAACAACAATGAGGCGGAACATGTCGATGGTCTGCCGACAACTATAAGGCCCACCGGGGTCAAGGCCGCGTGCGCCTTTGTTTTACGTCCCTAGAGAGGTACCACTCAGCGCTGCGCCCGTTTCTTCTTCTTGTTGTCATATCTCGGCTCTGTCTCACGTGATCCCATATGGTACGTGCTGATCCACAGGATCAATATTAAAAGTTTTTGTCTCTGAGGAAAAACTGTGCTCTCTTCACCGGCTCAGTAGCCTTGTCTTTAGAGTGCCCGCCCTGAGACGGGGAGGTCAGGGTTCGAGCCCCGGCCGGGTCATACCAGAGCCATCTAATAGAAGAGTTACGATATTGATGGGGCAGAAACCCAGTTCTCGAGCGCTGTTCATGCAGCGTGAATTGAGACAAGCTGGAGTTGAAAATACATTGTTTTCAACGAGAGCGGCGCAAATAAGAGCTATTTTAAGCATGTGTGCAACATGACAACTGTTTTAAAGTATTGTACAGTAAAAATTACTTACTTTAATGTTTATGTTGTACTATTACTACAAAACAATCTAAAATAAAGGGATTAAAGATCATTAAAGCTGGGCTGTTGCCTGAGTCCAATGCATTTCTGCCAGTGCCTACTTCCGGTCCAGGACTTGGCCCAGTTGGTTGTCCCCATTCTCAATAGAAGTATATGTGGGAGAGCCGCCATTGGACTGGCCCCATGAAGTGAACGCAGTTTGCGTAACTCTGTCTATATCTAAGGCTCTGGGTCATACTGTACCAAAGACTACCAAAAAAAAGGGACCCAGTGCTTCCCTGCTAAATTGGCACTCAGCATCAAGGGTTGGATTGGGGGTGAGGTCCCTGCGACATACTAGCATCATGTCCAGGGGGTGTACTTGTACATCAAGCTGCCTCACGCTACAGAAACAGGAGATGGGCCTTGTGGCTCGGCGAGGCTTACTTACCAACGTTGCCTGTGCGCACGTGCAGCTGGCCCCGGATAAGGGTGTGCACGTTGAGGGGAGGCGCTGCGGGGGACCTCATCGGTGGGGTGTCCTCCTCGCCCACGTAGTCGGTGGTCAGTACCTCCACCTCGTGGAGGGCCTGCACGGCCTCGCGGCCCTGACGCAGCATGTGCTGTGGTGGAGAGAAATCGTGAAAATGTGCCTCAAATCTTTGAATATATATTATTACAGAGTGAACATTTTAACTCAAATCTTTGCTTCTGGGGAGGTCCCTGGAACAACATATTTTCAGATGGGGGGGGCGGAGGCATGTTTCGGTTCGTTAGACCTTTATCCGTCAAGCTCACAATTAACATGCCATGTTGTGAGCTTGTGCTGTAGATCGGCTATTTTTAAAAGAAACATTTGACAATTAATGCTGAAAAGCGGTGAAGAATATTAGAATAGTGATAATAGTGTGAAATGTTGGACACTGAGCACACAATGCAGAGACAGTGGATGATATAAAGAACACGAATGTGTTATGATTCAGTGCAACACTCATGTTAAAATGTGAGTACCCCCCAACCCAGTAACACTGAACTAGATACGCACGCACACACACACACAAAACACTGAGACAATAAGTGGAACTCTAACGAGCAGTCAAACAGAAGGGGAAAGAAAGGGGGAACAAGAAATGAGCGCATGGTGCACCGAAAAATCCTCAGTGTAGATTTAACATGTGTTAGAGAACCGGCCCATTATTTACACGTCCCAGTTAAATCACCACTGAGGATGTTTTCAGCGTGAGGGGAGGGGGAGGGGCAGAGGGAGGTGGAATCAGATTAAGCCGTTTAGACCTATCTGTGTCACCCTTATAGCTTTTAACAACCATTATTAGAAACCTAGCCGTTGAAAAATAGCAGATCTGCAAGCTTGTAGCGTGGCATTCGAGCTTGTAGATCTGCTATATTTAAAAAATTGTGAAAATGCGACGCAAATCTTTGAATATTCTGTAATCAGTGAACGTTTTTAACTCAGATCTTTGCTTCTGGGGGGGAGGGTGCAACATATTTTCAGGTGAGGGTCCGGCGGCCAAATACAGATCATATTTGGGGCTCCTCGACATGAAAAAGGCCACCGATATATAGAAACATAGGGTTTTTATATATTTTATTTATGATATATAGAAACATAGGGTTTTTCAGAAAACTGACAGGACTTAAGGAGACATTTTTTGTAGAATCTGCTCCTCAGGTTTCAATGGATTAAACCGGGTGCAAAATGAACAGAAGACAGTGCTGAGGCGTAAAGATAAAGCAAAGAACAGCTGTGTCAGACAGGAAAAAAACCCAATGCCACATCTTGCACAACTGGCAAGAAGAGACATTTTAAGTTCAATGAATAAGAAATTGTGTCGAGCTTGAGGAAAGCTTGAAACAAGCCTTTAATCTGCAGCTTGTTTATTTAATAGGATAAAATAAACAAAACCTAGGAGAACTCTTAATGGTTGGTCAGGGGTCCAACGTGAAAAAACATCCCGCAACAAAAGGTTGTTGTTTTTTCGGAAGAGAAGGCACTCTGAGGAATGCCCCGCAGCGGCTCCAATGTTTCATGTTTAAAATCCAAACGTGCAGCAGGCCGTCTCCTTGTCTTATACTCGCGCCATTCTCTTTGAACAAAGACACCACCGGCATTTGCATATACTTTCCTATAAGCATAAAAGCTGACGACGTACTGAGTGGAATGCTGAGGCGAATTCATTTCAATTACTCTGAGCCATGTGTGCATTATAGCTCGCCGCCCGGGGATGAGGAAGTGGGGTTGCTGCACGATTGCCCGTTTTCAAAGCACTCCCCCCACTTAGTTCCTCGAAGCCAAGCGACATCAATAGACCGCGGGAAAACAAACAAATTCGTTGCGAGGAATAATTAGAAAGATCTGTCCAAATATTTGGACATACTTCTGAGCTTAGCCTGTTTTTTTTGTTTTCTTTTTCAGGCACGGTGGAAAAAAAGGCTGAAAGGCTGAAAGAAAGAACTGCAGAGAAAGATGGAAGTGGAATTAATTTGTGGAGTAATTTATGGTTTAGTTTCACCAGCTGCTCCTACTTTCACTCCCATTGCAGGTTATATCAAAAACAGTAGATATGGCAGTAAAATAATATTCATATTTGGTTTTGAGGAAACACAGGTATAATATCTATCATTTTCAACTTGGCATCCCCGTTTTTGGGCATGTCATTATAGGTGCAATGTGCCACTTTGTGCATAACACATTCAGGACGGGGTCCCCTTTTGGTGTTTTAAGCAATATGTTATACCCAGAGCCATCTATAGAAGAGTTGTGACATTGAGGGGGCAGAAAACAGCCCGGTCACATGGTTCATGTACTCGCACGAGCCCATAGACTTGGTTGTCAGTATTTGAAGCCTTCAAATAGGGAGAAACCAATAGAAGTCTACTGTATGTAGAAGAGCCGCCATTGGACTGGCCCCATGAAGTGAACGGAGTTTTTTTTTTTATCGTCCTCAGGTCTAAATGGAATAAAATAACACATTCCCCGATTGTGACGTACTGTATAGATCTGTCATTTCAAATAGTCTGAGCACCCGCCATTGGCGTAGATCTACCCCAAATGGTGTTTTATAGTGGTTATGAATATGATAGATCGAGTCGCAATGCTACTTACATTAGCACTGGGTTTCTAGGTGATGGTGTAAACAGGGGAGGGACAATGGTCCATTTTGATCAGCGTGCATCCACCACACCCACTGTTTACGTTACTTTCGATCGCCTTTATGCAAGTGACATCCGGTTTACGTTTTTTGGGTCCTTCAAACCAAGGGTTGCACGGAAGAATACTGCAGGCCGGTACGGTACATACGCATATTTTCATTACATAGATATTCCACTGTTAGGTTCTTATAGCTTACGTATGATTCATGATGACTATTTTTTATGAATATAATGTATTACCATGTTTTTCTTCTGTAACTGTTACTGTAAATCGCTCTGGATTAACCCATCCATGTTCTACTTAAGCTATTGAAAAATAGCAGATCTACAAGCTCATAGGTCTGCAATTTTTTTTAAATCGTGAAAATGTGGCGCAAATCTTTGACTATATATTCTTTCACAGCGAACGTTTTTAACTCAAGTCTTTGCTTCTGGGGGGTCCCTGGAATAACATACTTTCAGATGGGGGTCGGCGGTCAATTACAGTTTAGTTTTTGGGGTCCTTGACATGAAATATTGAGCACCACTGATATAAAAAGTATTTCAGAAAACTGTCAGGATTTAGAAGACAATTTTGTAGAATTGTCCTCAGGTCAAAATGGGTTAAGAGCATCTGCAAAATGCCTAAATTGTAAATTGTTTAATGAATTAACGGCTGGTGTTAAAAGCGGTAATAGCAGGGGGCGGTTCGACACTAAAGTGGGTGCAGAGTAAGTGCCCGATGGGGGGACGGGGGACAGGGGGGGACGGGGGACAGGGGGGGACGGGGGACAGGGGGGGACGGGGGGTACAAGTCGTACCTTGAGCTGGATGGCCGTAGAGCCGATGAGGAGCAGGGAGCTGCTGTCCCACACGTCTACCTGCATGGTGTGCAGAGCCAGGTAGCGCAGGAACCAGCGCTTCTCGCCGGGCCTCAGGAACGACTCGTCCACCAGGAACTGGACCTGCAGCCCAGGGCAGCCTGCAACCCCACAGAGAATATAGAGGTCAGTGGTGGGACAAAAGTACTCATTGTTTTACTAGAGTTAAACGTGTCAATACTGCAATGGTCTTATGTTCCGTCCCCTGCATGGCCCCCACACATGCAGCGTCTTTGAGTACCATGAACATCGCTATATATGTCCCAGATATTATTATTATTATCAAAATGTACTTGGAAGTACCGAAAGTGAAAGTACTCATTGTGCAGAATGTCCCTTTTCAAGTTTTCAAATGTATAACAATCTTTCGAAAATAGCAGATCTACAAGCTCACAATTTACAATTTACAATTTACAATTTAGGCATTTAGCAGACGCTCTTAATCCAGAGCGACTTACATTAAGCAAGAACAAAAAAGCATGGGTATACATCACATAAAAAACATTTATCATGAAACATGCGTAAGCTAAGAAAGTAACAGTGGAATATCTATAATGAAACTATACAAATAAGCTATACATCTATACTACTATGCTATACATATGTACTATGACGTGCTATGACAATAGCACATACAATGCACTTATGCTGTCTACATAACATGCTATAAGACTGTATCAAATGCTATCTAAGTCTACAGAATTGCTATCTAAGGGGGTGGGGTAAGTGCTATGGGCCATGATGGAGTCTGAAAAGGTGGGTTTTCAGACTACGGCGGAAGATTGGGAGTGATGCTGCAGTTCTGACTGCAATGGGAAGTGCATTCCACAGTTTTGGAGCCAGAAGGGAGAAGAGTTTGGGACGTGTGGAGTGTTGTCCCGGCGTTTTTAGTGAGGGTACTTCCAGCTTCCCTGCGTTGGCTGATCTGAGTGAGCGGGAGGGTTTGTAGGGTTCGATCATACTTGCAAGATATGGGGGAGCCATACCTTTGGTTGCTTTGAATGCCAGCATCAGAGTTTTGTATTCTGTGCGGGCAGCGACCGGGAGCCAGTGGAGGGAACGGAGCAGGGGGGAGACATGTGAGAATTTTGGCTGGTTGAAGACCAAGCGAGCTGCGGCATTTTGGATCAGCTGGAGAGGTTTAAGTGCACATGCTGGTAGGCCAGTAAGGAGGGAGTTACAATAGTCAAGTTTTGACAAGACTGTTGTCTGGATTAGGAGCTGGGCTGATTCCTGGGTGAGGAACGGTCTAATTCGTCGTATGTTATAGAGTGTGAACCTACAGGATCGAGTGACAGCTGTGATGTGAGTTTTGAACGAGAGCTGACTGTCCAGGACAACACCAAGATTCCTGGCTGTTGGGACAGACGTTACCAGGGCGTTGTCTACGGAGATAGTTAGCTCCCGCATAGGGCAGGACTTAGCTGGGAAGAAGAGAAGCTCAGTCTTGTCTGGGTTCAGTTTGAGGTGGTTGGAGGACATCCACTGTGAGATGTCAGCCAGGCATGCGGTGATGCGCTCTTCCACCTGAGTGGCAGAGGGGGGGAAGGATAGAAACAGTTGTGTGTCATCGGCGTAGCAGTGATAGGATATATTGTGAGCAGAGATGATAGTGCCAAGGGATTTGGTGTACAGTGAGAAAAGGAGGGGACCAAGTACAGATCCCTGTGGGACCCCAGTTTGGAGGGTTCGGGGGGATGATAACAGACCTTTCCAGGAAACCTGGTAGGTCCGGTCGGTGAGGTAGGAAGAGAACCACTTTAGTGCCGTTCCACCGATGCCTAGATCCGCTAGGGTGTCTAGGAGCAGCTGGTGGTTCACTGTGTCAAATGCTGCCGATAGGTCTAGGAGGATCAGTACTGCAGAGTGGGAAGCAGCTTGGGCAGCATGTAGTGCTTCTGTGACTGCCAGCAGGGCAGTTTCTGTGGAGTGGGCCTTCTTAAATCCGGACTGGTTGGGATCCAGCAATGACTTACACTGAGTATATGCATAAGCAAATGCGCACGCACGCACGCAGAGAAAAAAAAGCCACGTGCATAGAGCACTGAATGTGTGTTGCATTCAGGACACACACACACACACACACACACACACCAATATATTCCCTTGTTACTTATCACCCAGTATGTTTCATTTCACTACAAAAACAGGAAATACATTACTTGAGTAGTGAGTACAGAATTAATTCCATGTTGATCTGACTGCCCCATGCTAAAGCACCAACGCTCGGTCAGCAGTCTGCGTGCAACGAGGCGTATGCTTCTCGCCCTCAGGCATCTTACTGGTTTTACTACCGTACAGATGGGAATTAGCTTATGTTTATGACATCATGTTCAATTGATTCACTTCTTGTGAATTGAGCGTTCATTAAAGGGTTAGGGTTAGAAGAAAAAAAATATCACACTTTTAGAGCACTAGACCTGTACATGCCTGTCGGCCCACTGGCAGAGCCTGATTGGTTGAGCCTCAATTGGCTGAGGCAGAGGCTGGAAATTGCACAGGTGAAAGGAGTTGGCCTCATTAGGCCCACTGGCAGAGCCTGGCCCAGGTGAAAGGAGTGGCCTCATTATAGTAGGATATCCGTGGTCATCATTATGGGCATACCTAACAATTGATGCCAAAACAATTGAAATAAAATCTATTTTTGTGTATTTTATAGTGCTGTCAGGCGATTCAAATTTTTAATCGCGATTAATCGCATGATTTGTGTAGTTAATCGTGCGATCACCGCAATCGCAATTAATCGCAAAACCTTTTTTGCTCTAAATTCAATGATGAACTGAAAGAAAACGCTGTATTGTAGAGATGCTCCGATCAGGTTTGACACCATTAATGTTACTTTTTTATTTACCTTTTTTCCACATGACGTATGAAAAGACAAGTGCAATGTGCATTATTTTATGGCTTGCCCATTTTCTCTCTTTTGAATAATTCTGTGCAATTAGCACATTCAACACAAACAACTGTTTTGCTTTTGGTCTGGATGGATGAATTGCACAGGTTTCTCAAGCTTTTTTGGACTGGAACGTACGACACGAGCAAAACCCTTGTGAAATGTAAATGGAAGGCTCCACTTAAAACATCCTAACAAGGGGTCTGGGAAGGGAGTGCATTGCAGGAACCAGTATTCCTCAACATCCCGCCTGCCAATCGTTGTGAAAAAAAAAAAAAAGCGTTAATGCGATAAAAAAATTAGTGCCGTTAATAAGGTGTTGCGTTAATGCATTAATAACGCGTTAACTTTGACAGCATTATTTTATAGTATATAGTAATAGTATCAACACACAAAAATATGAAAGGTAAGAAAGTCTCCCTTGGCCAGCATGAGCAGCAGGATACAAACACTAGCCCTCTGCTGCCACAGCTGCAGTGAGTGAGATTCCACCACTCCGTAGCCTGAAGGCATATGGGACCATCTGATGAGTTGCGAGGCCGTTTCAGATAAGAATGTCCGAAAATGCCATTTCACTATCGACTTTAATGCGTTCTCTCTGGTAAATAAACACATGAAGTAAAGTAAAGGCTGGCCACGTTATGTCTCAGAACCACATTGGAACCACTCTGTTCCCATTTGGATTACGATAACATTTTGATTAGTTTCTCTCGCTATGTGAGGGCATTGAACAAACACAGGCATACATCCTGACATAGGTGTACAGAAAAGCAACACACACTCACACATGATATGAGTTTAACACACCAGAAAAACATGGTGTACCTGTAAAAAAGAAATCAGTCTATTTTACTTTATTTTGTTCTTTTCGACACTTGTATTGCCGCTTGTATTCTGTTCCCTTCATTTTCACCGCTAACTTCTACAGCTGGTCCTAATGACTATTATGCAGACCACGGCCATATTGCCATCTTCTATCTATGAATGCACCAAGTTTCTGTACGTTTGTCTGTACACGTCTGTCTGTCTGGGTGAAATCCACGTAGATCGAGAACCGTTCGCCCCACCGACATCAAATTCGACACACGTGTTCCACACCCGCGCAGGGGTTGCAGTGGCCGGTGTCGAGTCGGTCGAACCCACAGTTGTCCAGAACCGCCCTGTAGAGGACCCACATAGTTCAGGAGGAAGCAGGACGTTGCTTTGCTGAAAGCGAGCGCTTCCAATCTCTGATCTCAAGATGGCCGTGGTCTGCATAAAGTCAACTGGGAGAGCACACACAACAAGAGTAAAGGATAGAGGGCGGACTGCCCCAACCCCCGCTATTCATTTCAGTGGAAGTAAGCACCCCAAAATGCGGAAGTACTCAATGTTAAACCCCAGCTGGGGCACACCTGCAGTCCCAGCTCTGACCAGTAGGGCCAAACGCTTCAACGTTGGTAAGCCCTAAATGGGGGCTTGACAGACAACCATAATCTCCTCCAATAAGTGTGACATCAATGCAGAGTTTTTTCTCTCCTGTTTTCAGTGGGAAGACATGGGAGGTACAAACTATTTTTCCCCAGTTTCACACCCCAATGAACAGGTGCAGCGCCCTGACCAACCAACAGGATTCACTGGTACAGCATCAAAGATCACCCTCCCTGCCCGGCTTCCCTCCAACACGGCCATACATGAACGCACGCATGCTGTCCGAAGGGAGGGTTGTGGGTGGCTGGCTGCGCAAACTCCACTTCCAGTGGGATTCCCCGTCCTGCCTCAGTATCAAAGTCCCTGTTCTCTGTCTTCATTATTCCCTGACGTTGAATGTGAGAGGCAGCCAGCCGGCTGCAAGGGAAATAATGAGGACCTTTGGTGACAGGCTGACTGTGTTAAAGAGACCTGCAAGGCCTCCAAATGAGCGCGCACACTATAGTGAGGACATAATATTTGTGAGCCCGTCCAATATGTGGCTTTTGAAGATTGCGCCATGTGGCAGCCAAGTGTGTGGGATATTAAATGTTTGATTAGAGCACTTATGACGTAAATCGTTTGCCAGCCAAGTCTATGGACTTTAATGTTTGTTCATAGGGCAGTGAATGACGACAAAGACATCATGTGGCCAATATAAATATACATCTCGTCACGTCACACAGGTGTGATTATGATTGAGGGGCGCTAGCCTCTCCTGTAGCTCTCTGTGTCTGTCTGTGTGTACCACGGATTGGAGAAAAGGACGCAAATTGTGATTGGCTGGAATGTGGTGATGTATGATGATAAGAGTGCCCCTCACTTCACACAAGTGTGATTTTTGAAGGCCCTCAAAAGCCCCTCCTATATGTCCAGCTTTGAGGGTGTGACAAACACTGTGTTGTTGACATTGAATGCCATTGACAATGAATGGCCAGTTTTGAGTGTTTGTAAAGACAAACATTGAAGACGAAGGTGAGGATGCAAATTATGATTGGCTGGAATGAGATGATGTATGATGATAAGAGCGCCCCTCACTTCACACGAGTGTGATTTTTATGTAGTTATACCTAGCTAATGGTGGGGACTCTTGGCCCACAGAAGTATTGTAGTACAAGTACACGCACGCACGCACGCATACGCAGGCACGCACGCGGGCTAGCTCGTTACATGAGCACACATACTGTAGTCGCACCATTCACCAGGAGACTTTCCCTCTCCGTCTCACACATAAATCCTGCCAGTACAGTACAACCTCCCACACGTGCATCCTCACATGGCCTGTTGCTCCAGCGAGGGTCCGTCTGTGTCATGCAGGCACACGCACGCACGCACACACACACTGAAGACAGGGAGGGGGCTGGCAGAACGCCCACAGGGGGGCAGCACATTATCGACATGCATCTTTCATGCCACTGACTGACTGACCACCATGGATGTTTTTTTTTTTTAAGAAACGAAGAAAGAAAAGAGAACAGCTCTTCTGACAGAGGGGAGCGAGGGAGCACAAGGAGAGAGGGGGGGGGCGAGGGAGAAGGAATGAGAGAGATCGGGGGGGGGGGGGGGGAGCCTTGCAAGAGGCGAAGACTTGAATAACACACTGCTCCGGGCAGCGCCCCCGTACTTCTGCATTCTTCTGCCCCTTTTTCCATACGGTTGTCACGTTTTCCTTTTACTTTATACCT